>NW_013952456.1:205533-213625 GCF_001266775.1 Austrofundulus limnaeus
CGTTTCATTAGAGAAGAACCCGTCCAGAGGACCTATACAATTTTTTTTCCTTTTGATTTTTTACCTGGATTACTGAGATGCATCAAGACATAAAATGAAAGTTGTTTTTTTTTATCTTTCTGTGTATGTTCTCCAGGGGAAAGGCCATTCAGCTGCCAGCTCTGCCCATACCGAGCCTCTCAGAAAGGGAACCTAAAGACCCACGTCCAGAGTGTCCACCACTTGCCTTTTGATAACAGCCAGTAGCTGGACATACAAGGCCTGACCCTGAGCCAGGAAAAGCACAGAGAACAGGCTGCCAAACTCCTACCAAAACCACAATAACAACAGACTGATGGATCACAACATGGACCAGAGGACCACCCTAGTTTCCCCAAAATACCCTGACAGATTTCTTGTAACTCTGAGGTTTGAAAGTCGGACCCAAGACTCACGATTAACTCACTGGTCTTTACTGAACCTGGAATTTTCTACCATGAAAGTTCTTGATGTTTGGAACTCTTTAGTTTGGTTTTGTGAAGAAATGTTTTCAAGCTGTGCTAGGAAATGCTAAAAAATAGAGTGTCCTATGATAAAAATATTTGAAGCCTTTATATTTTAAAGTGTTTTAGCAAATGAAGAAGTTAGGAGTGAAACTATAAGAGTTTTCTAAGCAAGAAAGCTGGACTCATGACTATTGTTGCAGATGTTGCATGGTTTACTTTAATATGAAGGTTCGAAAACCCTTAAAAGATTTCTGATCGTAAAAAAACCCCCACAATTTATAGATTTCTCCTTTGAAGCCATTTTCGAGGTACCAAGTGAAGGTGCCAAGGGCAGCCTTAAAGGAAAAGTTATCTTTCTAGAAAGAAGAGAATCTTTTTCATCAAGAACACTTTGGCCACCAAAACACGGTTTTAGATTGAAGTTTGTGCRTTTCACTGGACAGCAACCATCAAGCTGCTACAACAAATGACTCCCAAATCATGAAGAGACACATTTTGAGCTTAGATTTGATTTTAGAAGGTGAAAGGTGTTGTAGTAATTCAAGCCTCCACTCTGCAGAGTGGTTTATCAATGACCAAGAGACGTTGGGTTAGAAAGAGAGAACTAATGCTGAAGTGTGCTCCGTAGGKGAAACAGCCTAGGTCTTTAAAGCCAATTTAAATGGCCGTTCAGTTACTGTGCATTTCAAAAGAAGAGACTGAATGAAGTTTTTTCCCATAACTCGTTCATAATCTGAGTGTCTCAGACTCCGAGCATTCAGTTTGGACCTAAAATGTGTCTATGACAAAAGAAGGCAGGAAGGTGTTTGCTCAGATAAAAGCAACTAAACCAACTGTTTATGAAAAAAAAGAATATGGTTCTACTGGTGGAAACCCAGCCCCTTTACAATCCAAAAACAGAAATTGTGACTTTTTGAGGCTAGAAAAAAACATAACTTTAGATTGTTTAGTCTTTAAATTTACTTTTTTGTGTTTGAAGGCAATAATGTCTTTGTGCTACGTTGGAATTGTGTTACCAAGTCAACTAAAAAAAATTACAAATGTACTTTAGTACACAAAAAGTATATTTTTTTGACTTTTCTGTTTTCTTGTTCAGGAAGGAAAATCGAGTCAGACCTAATTTCTCCAATCTTGTGCAAAGTTAGTGTCCTCACTTCCCAGAATGTAAACTTTGTAAATGTTTGAGCAAAACTGGCACGCTGAATTCCAAATGAGCAGAGCGTAAACATTCAGGCGGACTAAATGAGCCCGTCTTTCAAGCTGTCGGTCCCGTTGTGTTCAGATTTGCATTCTGAGGGACCAGAGCGAGGAGGTCAGCAGCCAGAGGTCAGGCAGTCAGGCTTCCAGAGAGTTCAGGGATAAAAACATCAGGTGGAGACACTATGAAAGCTCCCAGAAATAAAAAGCTGTCACACGTGTGTGTGTGTGTGTGTGTGTGTGTGTGTGTGTGTGTGTGNGTGTGTGTGTGTGTGTGTGTGTGTGTGTGTGTGTGTGTGTGCCTGTTCAGTTTGATTGAGATTTTATTTGAAACAAAGCCAAAGTGTTTGGTTTTTCATTCTGAAATAAAACCTGTGCTTAAATCAGTCACACAACAAATTGAAAGCAGCTTAAAGTTCCTGGACTTTAATTTCAAACCCACCAGAGACAAGAGAGAAAGCAGAGAACTGTTACAGTTGCAGAGATGTTTCCTACATGCATACAAAACTGTGTGCTTGAACATGCCTAATTATACACAAATGTTTGTAATAAAGGTTGTTGTTAGCTAAAATACTTGAAACTGATCCTTTAGCCTTTGAGGTTGTGTAGTACTAATACCAATGTTGTACAGAATTCCCTTTAAGATTAACTCTTCAGAATTTGTACTCCAAAGTGTGGCTTAGAAAACTATAAAGCAGGAGTGAGTGTAATATAAGGTGTACATGTGGAATCCACTTCGACCAAACCCTTTATGACCTGCAGTAGAAACCAAATTGCATTACTAGTGCACATAGACTAGGTTAGTGCTTTAACCAGTTTCTTTGTTTTTGACCAATTCTAGTTAGATTTATTTTAGAGGGGGGTTATTTTATGGGTGCTGGCTAACTGACTTCACTGATGTAGATGCTACTGTCATTTTGTTCAGATGATTACAAGAGTTTGAATGAAAATGTGATTTTTATTTGATGTTTTTAGTTGCATTTTTTTATGGCAGGTTGGATAATGCTTGATTCAGTTGTACTTAATTCTTCACAAACATATAAATGTGAGTTTTTAGTTTCTTTTCTAAACTGTAGGGTTTGTTCAGTAGCTTTCCCCACCCTGCCCCCCTCCCACCAGGGACAGGTGTTTCTTTTTAGCTGTTTTATTTTCATACCTCTAAAATGTATTATTTGTGTCTGTGTTGCTTATTTTTGTTCTGATTTCAGATTAATTTGCTCCAGAAGACATTATTCCAAATGTACTTGGTTGATATCTGTATTTATTATCACTTCAAAAAGGATGAGAGGACCGAGGCAGACAGGACTCATTGTTTTCATTTGATTTTTCTGGGTTTATGTGTTAACAAGGTAGTTTTAAAGCCAGCAAGCCGATGTGGAAGCTCTACCTCGTCAAAGCCATTCTCAGTTCTGTTACACTTTTTGTACATCATTTCAAAAAGATGTAATGTCATGTCCACAATAAAGACACACAAAATGGCCCCATTTGTCTGGTTTTGCTTGGTTTTATGCCACTGCAATGACTGAGCACAGAGCCGGCTCTTGGCATAGGCGAACTAGGCGGTCGCCTAGAGCGCCTTCTGCTGGAGGGGGCGCCAAACTGCAGAAGAAAAAAAAAGTAATTAYTTGTAATCCCTGGTTGTAACTCTGCTCAGCGCCCCTTTCAATTAGCTTTGTCTTAAAAAACTATAAGGAAGTATTACAGGAAAAATAAACTACTCTACCCATAAAACATTTTCTCCCCCACCCCAATGCAGCAAACGCCCCCACCCTCTCTCTCATTTGATTGACGTTGCACTGACTCGTCCTGCTCCAACACTGACGGGGAGAGACTAGTATTGCCTCTCAGGTAGCGGTTTGTGTTGACAAACTCAGTAACAACAAGTCTGTATTTTGTTGTCCCATTCATGTCAATCTCTTCGGATGTTTACATGTATAAAAAGCCTGAAAAAATTCGTAAATTTTGCAAAAAATCCATACAACTCGCACCCGGGGGGGGGGTGGGGGTGGGGGGGGCAAATAAATCTAAGTTTACCATAGAACCTTACACTGTCAAACTTGTTTTAAGGGGATCAAATTGGGGTGGGTGGGACATAGTTCGGGGGGTGGAGGGGGGCCTTCAACTTGCCTAGGGTGCCAAAAAGGCTGGAGCCAGCACTGACTGAGCATGTGCAAATTCACAAGACAAAGTTTCACAGAATGATGACTTTTAAGTCAGGAGAGGTTTCTAAGTTACTTTTTAATTTTTTTTAATAAAGCCACGTAACAGAGCTGCTGTGACTCCACTGTGAACCTGGAGACATTCTCAGCATGTTAGAAAAAGCAACTGTAGCTGTGTTTCCATCAATGTTTTTTAATGCGCATTTTGAAGTATCACATTAGAAAAGGTGAATGGAAACATCACGATTTGAAAAATCTTCCTCTAATTYGCAAAAMAGTTTAAACRCTCRCTTGAGGTGGTTTTCGGGTTTTTCTAAAAAGAGTTAATGCGCAAAAGGAGAGATGGAAACACATTTGCAGAATAAGTTCTGACGTAGCAAACATTTACCTCACATGGATGATCAGCTGTTCCAGCTGTTTGTCTGGGACCAGTGTGACTGCAGCTGGACGCTCCTCCCGCTGTCAGTGTCGTCTCGGTTATTCCCATTACATAAAGAGAATTACATTTCTTTCTCTGCGTCTTCAGACAGCATGTAACATTGTCAAAACTAGTTGATATGACAGAATATGAACAACTTTCCTGATTGTAGCAACACATTCCTGATAACTTTTCTCCATTGTCCTGAGATGTGTAGTCCCTGTAAGTTTGTGACTTCCTGTTTACTACACACATGTGCATGGCCTGGTTGATTCACTTCAAGCCAGTTGATGGAAACATATCTGATTCGCATTTCTTCCTTTTTTCCTTTTTGCAAAATTTTTTAAAATCCACTCAAAATTCTAACTAAAATTGGATGGGAACACCACTACTGCAGGACGTTATTATTTTAAGACTTCTTCTTTCAGAGCTGCTGCCGCTCAGCATCAAATTGACTCAGTTGAGGTTGTTCAGACATAAGATATTCCCTGTGTTAATCACTTTGGAGGTTTCCTGTCCACATCCCATGAGGAGACATCAGATCTGACCCAGAACTCAGAAGAGGGATTATTCTGTGTTTTCTCTTTGGCCTGGGACTACACTGGAGAAGACAAGTCTGCGTTTCCCTCCTAAAACTCTTCTCACCACAACCCAACATCAGATAAGTGCCAGAAGATGGATAGAGTTGGGACAGAGTGTAAAACTTAAATAAAAACCGAATATGATGATTTACAAATCCTTTGCAACATATTATCATTCATAATGCTCCACACATTTTCAATGGGAGACAGGTTTAGCCTGCAGGCAGGCCAATCTAGTACCTGCACTCTTTTACTACGAAGCCACGCTGTTGGAACACGTCCAGAATGTGTCTTCATTGTCTTTCTGAAATCAGCAGGACGTCCCTGAAAAAGATGTAGCTTGGATGGCAGTGTATGTTGCTCCAAAACCTGCATGTAGCTTTCAGCATTAATGGTGCCTTCATGGTGTGACATGGGCACTAATWCACCCCCATACCATCAGAGAGGCTGGCTTTTGAACTTTGTGTTGATCTTTTGATGATATTATGGCCTGCAGAAGATGAAATCTCTAAATCCTTGCAACTGTTCCCAGAGTTGTAAAGTAACTAAGTACAAATACTTTGTTACTGTACTTAAATAGAAATTTTGGTTATCTGTACTTTACTTGAATAATTATTTTTCAGCCTACTTTTTACTTCTACTCATTACATTTTTTAAAAAAGGTAAGAAGTAAAAAGTCGTTTCTCCTACTTCATTTCAGCTTGTTGTTGTTTAAAAATATACTACCATGAAAAATTGTGGCTCCTGGATTGAATTTAATTGTGGTTGGATGAGAAGTATAAATATTTGCCATTCTGACACTGTAATTAGTTTGTACATAATCCATCAAAGCTGCATAACTTTACAAAAAATATGTTTTGAAGAYGTCACCGCCCCAATAAATTTATTTTGGAAAATCCAACTGTTCATTTTTACTCAGTCCTTTTACTTTTATTACTTAAGTACATTTTATGTCAGAAATTTACTTTTAGTACATAAGTACAAAATAAATCAGATACTTTAAGACTTTTACTCAAGTAATATTCTTTGAGSAGACTTTAACATTTACCAAAGTCATTTTCTGGTGAGATACTTGTACTTTTACTCAAGTATCACAATACAACACTGACTGTTCCATGGCAAACATTGTTACACTATTTACTCACACAGTTGTTCACTAAGTGGTGAACKTGGTCCTATCTTTGATTGTGAACGACTGAGTCTTTCAGTGATGCTTCCTTTATACCCAGTCATGAAACTCACCTGTCACCAATAARCCTGTTCACCTGTGGAATGCTGCAGACAGGTGTGGTTTTTTTTAGTATTCCTGAACTTGCCCTGTATTTTGTTGCCTCTGTCTCAGCTTACAGAGCTTCATAAACATGCATTAACAAACGAAGCATCAACATATCACATTTAAAACATTTAKAAAGAAGATTGAGTAATTTCTAACTACACGTAAGTTTGTATTGTGATTATAGTTCTGTCTTGAGGCTAACATTGTACAGTTGTTGCTCACAGAGACAGAAGATTAGATTCAGTGACTGCAAGGTGCCCAAGTTCTGTGGCTGTAAAACAAGCCCCCACATGCTTTACAGTTGGTATGAGCTGTTTGAGCTGATATTTTGTTTTGACTAACACTGTGCAWTGTGGAAGCACCTCAATTTTTGGTTTCATTTGTCTGGAAGAAATTGCAACTTCGATACTCAAAGCACTTTATGATCTGGACCTTCATTTACCCATCCATACACCGCTCTACCAACTGAAAASCTAATGTAGACAAATTGTTCCAGAAGACTTGTGTTTCTTTTAATTCAACTTTATAAATCATGCTGCCATGTTTTTTCAGAAAGAAGATTTTTTTCTTCCGTGCAAGTCATAATATTTATTCAGTCTTTTTTCCCAGTTGCTCCGTTATGAACTTTAACCTTTAATTCTCTGAAATGTCTGTAGAGTCCRTCAGCACTGCATGGTCTGACCCGGGGTGAACATGATGGCATGTCCTATCCTGGGACAATTAGCAGCTGTCATTGTTTTCCACTTTAAATAACCTTTGTAGAACGATGAGTTCCACATTGTTTGGAAATGACCATTAACCCTTTCAGAATGATGCACAGCTGCTTCTCTGAAGCTTATCGTACACCTGAGGTTAGATCTGAGACAGTTTCGAAGCGGGTACAAACCAGATCATTTTGATGATGTCCTGAGCCAAACACAGGACCTCTGAATGAAAAGAGGATAGACTGATTGAATTCTGCCCAGTACCTACAGAATRTGTTTTCATGATTCACGCAGACCAGTTGAAAACAGATCAGCCAAGCTGCTTCCCTTTCATGTCAYGTGACACGACTGATGGATCCAGACTTTGATGTCTATCCAGGCCTCGCTGCCACCTTGATGTCCACGTGTGGCCTTGGAGTTGAAGTCCTGCTGCCCACTAACAGTGATGAGAAGCACCACAACCTTCATCTGCGAGCGGCCACCCAGGGATCTGTTGCTACTTTTTCAGTCTCTTTCATGCTCTGCGTCTCTGTGCACCATATGCCTGTCGGGTTGAGTGATGGCTGAGTGACAGGTTCCCTCTGAGAACATGGCACACAACATTAATGCCAGGCAGGCCCGTGGGCTGAAAGGAGACTGCAGCTGCCCGTCACTCTYCCTAACCTCATCAGTCACTGCGAAGGCAGACGTGACGGCCCTGAGCTCCCTTAAAAACCTGTTGGCTGACATGTCTTCCATGTCTTCTCTCTGTCACACAGCAGAGGGAGGCTGACTGACTGACTGAGTGACAGAGTGACTGACTGAGGCAGAAAAATACGTCAAACTCCAAGGCTGACTCCAAGTTGATGGACAGGTAAGTTGGAGAACACGGTATAATGTGATCTTTTTTATTTCACTTCTTTACGTGCCATAAAAGAAATGTGCTGCTGCACAAGTATTACCACAGGCAGAGCTTCAGATCAGCTCTTCCAGAGAGAGCAGAAACATTTTATCCTATAAAAATCACACTTTTATGCTTTCAACTTTGAATTAACTGTTGTAAATCTGAGAATTTGYTTTTTCACTGACATTTCTGTTGTATTGTCCATTTTGCGGTGCGGCACGGTGGCTCAGTTGGTAGAGCTGATGCCTCTCAGCAAGAAGGTCACCGGTTCAAAGTCCAGGGACCTTTCTGGGTAGAGTTTGCACGTTCTCTCCGTGCATGCGTGGGTTCTCTCCGGGTACTCCAGCTTCCTCCCACAGACCAAAAACATGACTGTTAGGTTAATTGAT
>NW_013952456.1:214258-219336 GCF_001266775.1 Austrofundulus limnaeus
TTCAAGTTTATTTCTAACATTTTTTATAATGTTCTGGGCTAAAAGAAAAACAGGTTAGGGTTAGGGCTCTAAACTGTCCCTTCAGCGAGTGAGAGGGTGAGTAGCTGTGTGTCCCTGTCATAGATGTGTCCAGGGTGCCCCCTGTCTCCTGCACTGGTGGGCAGGTCTCCACAGCCAGGAAAGATAATCATCTGTTAGCAGCCTCTCTACAGTCCAGCAGATGTCTTGGTGGTTTTTAGTCACAGGAACAGGAGCAGGTCTGCACTGATGGCTGCTGGGTTTGCCTCATGCTCCTGCTGAACTGTTGGAGTTTCACTCAGAGGACAGCGGACTTGTGGAAGAGAAACTGGGAAAAGTGGGAATTGGTTTAGTTTTTAATAACATCACAAACCTGAAGTTGTGTTTTTAAGTTTAGCTGCTGTTGTTCTGGAGGCTAARTGTGCTCCTCACTTCTGCAGAACAAGCAAAAAGCTTTAACATCCAGCAAATATTTTATTCTTTCAGTGGTTCTTTTCTTTACGTTATATTTTTCTCCCCCTGAGCTGTTATAGCTGAGTTTGTTTGCCACATCTTGCTCATTATCAAAAACACTACAATGTTATACAGTTTCTCTGTCCACCTTTAAGGAGCTCTTGTTGTGGTTCTGCRGAACGTAATGGAAGACGATGCTACWCCATAAATACCAACATAAAGGCAGCACTGTGAGTCTTTTGTGTCTTCATGAAAAAAAGCTTGAATGTTGGAAAAACACTTCAAGCTTCGATCTAAAAGTGGAGTTTGGGTTGAAACATTCTAAACAATAAAAACTGGTGCAGATAAATGTTTGAGCTCACTTTACATTCTGACTGAGWGTGCGAGCTAACAGCTGGTCTCTGCGAAGCCAAGACTCTCAATCTCATAAAAAAACATTTCAGTTTGTAATTTTGTGATTACAAAATGTTTTAACAGGTCAGCTGCAGCCTGGGACACATCCAGGAGGAGTTTCTATATATTTATGCCAAAATAATTGGAATGTAAAACTAACAGTAATGTAAACTTTTACAATGTCACATCATGGCTTTGAACGTTTTTGAGATTGAAGTATTATAAGGTCACAGCAACTCTTTCTACAATGAGGCCTTTTTCAAAAAGGCCCATTTTAAAACATCTGCCACTTTCTTTATCTCAGTAATTTTTGGACAAATCAAAGTGTGGTTTCACTTCAGCTGTCCTGCTGTTTGTGTGTAAACCCTTAAGTCTGCACGGTTCAAGTCAGAAGGTCTGATCTGTATCTGCCACCAGGGAGCAGTATTCCTCTCTAATGCTTTCTAAACGGCCCTTTTCAGGAGGACTGAGTCCACATCGCGCACCAAATGGCACTCGCACATGTTGGACGGCGATGTGGGGGTAAATCTACTTAAAACACACTAGGGCACATATCAGCACAGCAGCCTTGACTACAGTTACCACCAGAGAGTCTGACTCCTCCACGCTTCTCAGGCAAAAGGCCAAATACATTTACAACACTTCAAGTGTCTGCGACACAAGAACGCCCTCTCTGCTGTGAAATATGTAAATATTGCACTAATCAAAGGGTTGTGGAATCGCAAAATGCCACGGAAAGGTTATGACCTGGAGCCTGTGCTAATAGGAGGNGGGTGGGGGTGCTGCGGTGGAGGTGGGCAGAGGAGTGACAGCTACCACAGGCGTTCCTCCTGCCTGAGGAAGACCTTCACATGCTGACCTCCGCCTCCTGCACTCCAACGCTCTGACAGTAATGAATAGGAAGGGGCTGTTTATGCATATCAAATGTTATTTACTCTGCCACAGTCAACTGCAGCCACAGAGAAGAGGAGCAGAGCGGAGTAAAAAAAATACAAAATAAATTAAAATACAGATAAAAAACACAGGATGTTCCCACAGACCGTGGGCTGCCATCAGAACAACGTGGACCAGAACGCAGAGGCCTCTGTGGTGCRCTGAGGTTAATCTATCCATCGCAGTGAATTACACAACACAGCTTTAGTGAGGCTTTTTAAACACCGTGCTGCTCACTGTCTCCATGCTGCTCCAGGATTTTGGGAACTTGACAGATGCGGCATTTGGAAGTTCCTAACTCAACTCGACAATGAACTGCTCCCGATACGCGAACCCTCGGAACAATCCCCAACAAAAAGCTGTATCCAGAGACGGCATCTGGGGGATGTTAACATGTATTCTRGTCATGTAACATATTTTTTTAAGCAGGATTAATTCTTCTCTTTTTTGACATGATTGGTCCTAAATAGCACAAACCTTTAAAGCCAGAGGGAAGAAAAGCCTGAGCAGAATTATTAAAGAGGAGCGACGTTCGAAGGCGAGCTCAAGAAAATAACCTTGAGCGGGAACAATAAAGAATCAGCCGCCAGAAAACGTTTGTGTTTTTTTTTTCTTTCCCTTCCCTGAGCCCGTGTGTCAGTGCCATCAGTTTATGGCTCGGCCTCATTTTTCCCCATCAGCCCTTTGGAGAATTAAGTTGGATCTTAAGTATGTAAATGAGAACCTATTCTGTGGCCCCCACCCTGCTTTCTATGAATCCCAGGACAGACCATGACATTTAACATCGCCTTCACTAATTTGTGCTTAATAGCCAAAAAGTGATTAGAATTAACATTAATGACATTTCATATGTCTCTCTTTCTACATTCATTACTTCTTCTCCTCTGCTGATAGTTAAGCAGCTAATGCTGCCTCGGATTCCTGCAGCTTAAATTTCATCTTTTGCAAAGAATTTTTAACTCGTATTTTTTTAAGTTATTAAAAGAAAAGAATTAGCATGAGCATCACAGCTGATAAAAAGATGGGGTTTTGTGTTGCTAAGGGCCTCATCGCTCTTGTTAAAACAAATCTTGTCCAAGAAAATTAGAGGCATAAAAGATGTTGGTTTTTCTATATTTTTGTTGGCTTGTTCCTACAAAAATGAGCATTGTGTTTTTATTTTACAAGCTGCCCGCTGCCCTCTTCTCTGATAATTAGTGATGAAGTGAAGCGAGGGGGTGGGTGGGTGATTTTCCCATGTATGTTTTTCARAGCGGTCACTAAATCCTGCAGCAAATATGTGGCAGGGTGGTCCAACTCAAGCACCAGCACCTACAGGATTTTACAGTGTTTTTAAAACAGGAAATGATTTTGATGGAGAGGAACACGTGCATAATTTTTTTTCATTCATAAACTGTTTTTTTTATAAAGTTTACTATAAAAACGTTTTTCAATTTAGGTTCATTCAAATTCAGCATGTGAGAAATGTAAGCCCAAAGAAAACCTGAGACAATCAGTTTCACTTAAAGCCAAGGCTGAATTAAAACAAAATGCCAACCTCAAGGAATTTCTATTATTTAAAAATCCACATGAAGTCTAAGCTATTAAAAATAGTTAGGACTCTCAGTAGGAAAAAGTTATTTCTGCCATTTGTAAAAAAAAAAAAAGGAGAGTGGAGTGAGAACAAGTCTATGAAAAAGAAAAATATGATAAATGACTTTATTAGTTCGTCAGTTATAATTAAATGTTTTCAGTGAGTTTCTGTGCAAAGGTTTTTAACAATTATCATCTTACCTGTYGCAGATAGCTCGTTTAACACCAACTCCAAAACACTGCGATGGATAGATTAAAACAACTTCAACCTCAAGCTATATATCTCACACAAACACTGGTTTATTTATATAACATTAGCATTGCTGTGAGTTATTTACATRAGATTCGACAAATTTTAGCAAGCAGCAGCATCTAGCTTTAGCACTTCTTATCAGACTGAGGCACTTTTGACAGGACATTAAAATATKTCCGTCAAAATAGTGATGTAGTAAAACATCAATCTAAAGGGTACAAAAATAGTTGAAATTGGAGTTGTTGTGAGTGTTTGTGTTAGCTCCACGCTTGTCGGTCCAGTTTAAATAAAGCTTTATTTTTCTCAGACTGAGAAGTATTGATTGTTTATAGCTGATCTACAGYTCCCCATTTCAAAACAAGCCTCTTCCTGTATAAAAGATCTTTCCATTTTCTTTACCTGCTTCCCATCTTACACCCAGGACAGGTCTCCAGTCCATCACAGGGACACATYGAGACAAACAACCACTCACTTTAGAGTTAGCCTAGCGTGCATGTTTGTGGTGTGAAAGCCAGAGTTTACAGAGAAAACCCACACATGCATAAATAGAGCATTCGAGCTCCTCCCAGAAATGTCCCCGGCCAGGTTACAAACCTGCAGCCTTCTCACTGAGGGTCCACASTTCTACAGACTGCACTCTTTTATCAAAACAGATAAACTTTATATAAACTGTCTGAAAATGGTTTTAGCGTCCAGAGGCCAAAAAAAAGTTTGACAAACTGTTCGTAAGTTCCGTAAATGWTAAATGAAAACCATCTGTGTTGGTTTTAATGTTAGGGCAGTTTAAATTTTGAAGAACTCCCCCTAAACATACAAAAAAGCCCATTAATTAAAGCTTTTCTGCTGCTTTAACCAATCTTTAAGGCGGCTGTTTTGTCTCATTAGGATCATTGACTGCAGGGGAAAGTTTAAGCACCTTTTTTTCTTCTTTCTTTTAGTTTTTCCACTAAAACACGATTGTATAACAAGGATGGAAGACAGAGTTTCCAGTTAAAGTACAAAACATAAAGGAAGGAAGAAAGRAGAGGATATTTCAGAGGTAGAACAGTGTGGGGGGGAGTCGGGAGTGGGGGCAGGAAGAAGAGCTAGAGGTGATCATGGGGTAATGGCAGCGGCCTCGTCGCTGACAGACAGGCCAATCTTCTGTCTGGACAGGCTCAAGAGAGATGCTTCAGTCTCAGCCAGCACCCCGGGCCAGCCGCACCACCACCCCGCTAAATGTGTATCGGCAAAGTGTCCGTGCCAATGCCATTAGCCAGGAGACTTAAATTCCCCTGTAATTTTCAATAGCGCTCTTCGTTATTGGCACCTCTGATGGGTGGAGTATTTGAATCCTAATTCACTTTAAATGGATGGCTGGTGGGGCTGAGCAGCAGCACAACTTGTTATCACTCCTACAAGACAGGTCCACACACACACACACACACACACACACACACACACACACACACACACA
>NW_013952456.1:219346-224658 GCF_001266775.1 Austrofundulus limnaeus
TTCTTATGGTGAAATGGTGTAACCTAAAATGTAATGACAAAAAAAAATCTAAATTAAATCATAACAAAAAGAAAAAAAATCCCAAGAATTAAAACATTTTGTCATTTTGCTACAAAGTGTCTATAGAAGAGTAACACAAGGTCACATAATAATGTTACTAACAATGTGTTTAAAGCACTGAGCTGATCACAGTCTGTTGGAACATTTCTCATTGCACCAGCAGGACCAGTCTAAAAATGGTGAGAAGATTAACAWAAGAATAATGCAATAAAATAATATTAATAATAAAACCACTTTGGAGACAGTTTGACTTTGTGCTGGTGTGGGATCAGGTGTTTTCTTCTTGTCTGTATGGGTCAGGGGGCACACAGTTGTGGTCCGACTGTGATTAGCATTAAATTTAATTGTTAATATTTTCTGCTGAATTCTCCACTGATCAGGATACAAACGGAGCGAAAAAAGAAGAAGAAGCTGTTTTTCTTACTGTAAGTGACCTACAAACACAAGTGGACCTGCTGGAATTTTCATGAGCTGACAAAGTGAAGTTGTTTCTGACTCGTGTGGGATTTCCAGCTTCAAACATCTCGTTCACAGTTTTCCTGATCTCTCTCTTCCTCTGCTCCCCTTTCTCTCAGCGACGGAGCCGCCGCGTGTCGAGGGAATACGGCATTCGTCAAGGCCAAGACAAACACGCGTGCATAGTAACGACGTGCCCGCGCTMGCAAATGTTAAATAACTCCATACAGCAGTAATTTAGCTCAGCTGTAATTTGTATATAGTGTCTGACAACCTTGCAGGAGAAGTTTTCACCCCAGAAATGCTAAATAGTCCCAGCAGGAGTCAGTCAAGGAAGAGCAGAGGGGCTCTTTTGCTTTTTAATGTATTCTTCTGCAGCCCAGAGGCCTACAAAATGTTGCATGCCTTTACCACTCACTGTACACACACACACACACACACACACACACTGGCCAACCACAAACCAACACATCCATATATCTTTCTCCATCAAACAGAATTATTGTTTACAAAGCGAAGTTGTATTTTAATCTAAAAGAAGAMCAACCCTCTGATAAAAAAATAACARCCTAGTGTCAAACATTTTTACGTACAGGTTTAACAAGATCATGAAACAAAAAAATTGATTCCAACAGAATCTTTTTATGTTTTATCTTTTCTCCACTTTGGACAGAAAATGATTGGTCTCTGTTGTTAGTGAGTATTTTCAGCTTTTTAAATTTATTAATAATTTTTAGTGTTTTGTCAGTGACCTGTTCAAAAAGCTTTAAATACCAGTCTGATGTTGTTAACAACAGAATGTAAAAAAACACAGCTGAAACTGTTTAATTTGAATTTACAATAAAATAAAACAAGTCCATTAAAAACACACACACAAAAATACTACAAA
Organism: Austrofundulus limnaeus; assembly: GCF_001266775.1. Taxonomy (NCBI): domain Eukaryota; kingdom Metazoa; phylum Chordata; class Actinopteri; order Cyprinodontiformes; family Rivulidae; genus Austrofundulus; species Austrofundulus limnaeus. Next base: position 220,752 of record NW_013952456.1, read on the forward strand.
AATGCAACACCAGAAAATCCTAACAACATAAACGTAAAATGCAAGAAAATAAATAAATAAAAAACAACATACAAACACACAATTACATAGATCAGCAAAACCCACAATCCCTCAGGTAATGTCCARAAATGAATCAACCTTCAGATTATTTAAGAAAAATAAACAAATGCTTTCATTTTTATTTGAGGGATGTGGTTCCAGTTCATTCTCTTTAAAAAAAAAAACAGATTCTGCCTCTAATTACTACATGTTTNCACACACACACACACACACACACACACACACACACACACACACACACACACACACACACTTGGGCATGTGTCGGCAGTCAGGTTCTGAAGGAACACAGCTAATGGGGCTGTTTTTAATGAGCCAGGGAGAGCAGAATGACCCTCGGAAGGTGAATATCTCTATTCCTCTCTGCGTTTTGCTGTGTGGGAACACATTCACACACTTCACACACGTAAGTCTCTTTCTGTGAACTTGTAATGTTTACGTCTAATTGTTTCTAACTGCCATAATTACCTTCAGCTCAGGGCTCATTCATTCATTCTTTTGGTCCTCGCGTCGGGAGCGTGCACGTGAAGCGGCAGAAATCTTGCATAAATTGCACAGGTTTGAAAGAGGAGGAACAAAAAAGAAAAAAAAATGTCTTGCAGCAGTAGTCCTCTGCAAAGCTGCAGGAAACCTTCCTCAAGTTCCACTTCACGTTGTGAGGGACKGAGCCGTCCCCAGACAACCGTTTGACTTTCATTTCACTGATTTTTACGATCTGCAGGGCGAGAGCAGCAGAAGGAGGAACGAGGTAGTTCTGAGTGCAGCCAAAAGATGGCAGGCACACTGTGTACGGTAGGAGGACGGCTGCGATGTGAACCGTGGTGTCTGTGTTTAACCTGGAGCCTGGAGAGCGTCCCGTGTCTCCTCTGCTGGGAGTCGGCTCCTCCAGGACTGAGAGGGGAGCACGGAGGAGCTGCAGGTAGGTGAACGGATGTCACGCTTCGGCTCGTGCGGTAGGCCCCGTGGCTGCTTTTTACTCSAAAATAAGCCTGAGGATACATAGCTGTGACATTTTATCTTCAAGCCTTTGCTTCAGTTTGTTGACAGAACATGTGGAGACACAGAATGGTTATGTTGATGCTGAACGTCTCGCAGAGGGAAAACAAAAGCACTGACTAACCAGGTAGAGTGCGTTTTAATATTTTCCACTACGACAAAAGAAAAAGATCATTTCATTTATCATTTTTAAGCAAAATTGCCATGAAGCATCCTCATTAATCCAGGCTGAATTGTCTTTTTATGAGTGCTGATTGTGTTGAATCATTCTTTCCTCACACCTGAGCAGCTGAGCTTTGAACATTTTTCTTTGCCTCACATGAAGAATTGGAATGTCCCTTTTTTTTGGTCTGGGCTAATTGGGAATAATCGTGTGTGTATAAATATGTGAGCTCTCTCAGAATAGATTATGTTTCATGATGTGCCAATATTACAGTTTATATTCACACATGTAATGAGCACAAGCTGATATGAATATTTTAAAAATATCTGACACGTTTTGCTGCATATTATCAGCTCGGCATTGCTGCGCGGCCTGCGACGCGCCCAGTCATTTCCAGTGGAGGCAAACGTGTCGGTGATCCAACAGTGTGATTACATTTGCTCTGTTTACTGCACCGACACGCCCCCCCACCCCCCGCCTGGACGTCCTCACACACTCGACACACTCCTCAAAGGCACGCCGACGTGCTACAAGACCACTGAAAATCAATGTGACAGGTTTCAGTCGTCCCTCAGTGTACACATCCCCTCTCAGACTCTCTCCTGACATCTGCTCGATTACCTCCCATCGTCAACACACACACACACACACACACGCACACACACACGCACACACACTCCCCGTGGCCGCTCTAAGCCCCCCTGAGCTATAAGAAATGGAGTTGGTGCAGCAGAAACCAGATACTGCTGGCTGTGTCACATCATGTTTGCCGCCACCCTTCAGAAGTGTTTGACTGCCAGATGTTCTGACAGCGTCAGTCATTCTTCTGCCCGGCAGCAGGCGGTGGGGAGGAGGAAGAGGAGGAAGAGGAGAGGGTTCACCTTCGACACCACTGACTCCTCGGAGTGACGAAGAGGATTGCTTTTACAGAAGAAACTGGCTGGAATCAGAGCAGATTTTAATGATTTGCACAAAGAAGAGTGAAGAAACGAAGTGGGCCTTCTTCTTACTGGATACCACCCTGCTGCTCTCTACATGACCTACATGACCTACATGACCTACATGACCTACGTGACCTATGTGGATGGACTTTGACCAGTTTTAAAGCAGTTATGATGCAACTGTGCTCCCACTGCTGGGTTGTTTCGATGACTGTGTCACAAATATAGTTGTAACTTCGACATGAGGCCCGTGCGACCAGTCTCGCTTTAAATTCTCCACAACCAAGCCTGGTCTGTGTGCACGGACTCCACATCATGGAAACAGCTCCACAACCCGGGACTTTAACACACTTTGACCAATAAACCACCAGAACCTCACTACTGAACCCAGAAAAATAAAAGCCGGTGTGGTTTTATCATTCAGTCTTTATTTATGTATTTATTTATTTATTTATTTATTTATTTATTTATTTATTTTTGCGGTGCTGTTTATAAGTGCTTGTGTAACCGTGGGCGGCCAGTTAGTTTGAAACCTCCCGGTTATCTGCTCAGCTTCGTCTCCTTCACCTCTCTCCAGGAAGTGTTTGCAAGTTCTGTCTTTCCCAAGATCGCCAACAAGGTTGGACCGTGGTTTTATCACCACCATGTCGTTGTATCACGCTCGTGTGTTCCAAAACAAAATCGTCTCTCTCCAGGAGGAAGTTTGCACAAGTAACGCCTTTTGCTCTGTTAATCAGTCTAAGATCTAATCCTGCCGATGTCAAAATTGTAAGTGTGCTTTACTCGCTTCTGCACGGAATCATCGGAGAGGAGTAAGGAAAGAGCGCAGTTGGAACCTGATGGACACACATGTGGCCGAGGCCGAACTGAGCCGAGCTGCGTACAAGCGCTTCGGTGGAGATGGGGTTTAAGACCCTGCAAAGACTGTCGACCTACAGCATCCAGCCACTGGGGGTCTCAGTTTTTCTCTGTGCCATGATCCATTTTTAAACGTTCAAAAATAACAACAAGAACAAAATAAGAATTCTGATTTGCACATTTTTGAAAAAATAAAAAATAAATCAGAAAGTTAGCAGAAGGAAGCATGAAATGCTCTAAATGTCCTGGTAGATGGCTCTGCAAACCGTGGGCTTCAGATAACCCAGTGGACCAACACCTGCAGATAACATGGCATCTCAAACCATCACTGACTGGAAACTTTATACTGGACCTCAAGCCCTGCTTCCTCCAGACTCTGGAAGTTTGATTTCCAAATGACAGGCAAAATGGACTTTCATCTAAGACGTGTACATTAGACAATGAGCATCAGTTCAGATCTTTGWATCCTCAGCTCAGGTAAGACACGACTACTGTTTCTCAGGTTCCAGAGTGGAACAATGGTCTAGAGTTAATTAAGACATCACTCCTGTGCACACTGCCAAAATACCAAAAGCTGTCYATGGTTTGAAATATTCTARTTTTMTGAGACACTCAATTTAGTTTGTTTTTATTATTATTTGTAAACCATAATCATCAAAATTACAAAAAATGAAGACTTAAAATCTTTCAGTCTGTAATGAACTTGTGGAATGTGGTATTTATTAGCACTTTAGGACATTTTCTGGTTTAATCGCCTGCTTTATCAGAAACAGGACACTTTATGGGGACCAAAACCCCATTCTGATACAGTGAAAGGTCCTTTCTTGGTTAGGGATGTGTGCGTGCATGTGTGTGTGTGTGTGTGTGTGTGTGTGTGTGCGTGCATGTT
>NW_013952456.1:224830-243159 GCF_001266775.1 Austrofundulus limnaeus
TGTGTGTGTGTGTGTGTGTGTGTGTGTGTGTGTGTGTGTGTGTGTGTGTGTGTTTTCTGCCAAACTGATGATTGAGCTTCTTATCCTGTCAGAGCCGTCAACCAGACTTGCATTTTTATGTCATTTCATGCTGCTTTATATATTTTTTTAGTTGAAGCTGCAAGGGGAGAGCAGAATGTCAGGCCAGAAGGAACGCTGATAAAAGCCACAGACTAACAATCATATACGACAGTTAAGGACACACACAGACACACACACACACAGTAAAACACAGGTGTTCACTCAAACAAACCTGCGCCCCATGCTGCCTCCCATACACTCAGACGTGTGTCAGGTCGTCTGACAGCACCTTCATCTCCCTGGTGGCCGGCCAGCTTCAAAACAGCAGGACTGCAGCAACCACCTTGTCCCCCCTTCACCAGCCCCTCTCTAGCCTCCCCTCTTACTTCTCCCTCAGCCTCACCCACTACTTCTCAACGAGCAGGACAGGAAGCCTCAGAAGAGCCCGGTAGGATGAGCRTTGATGGATAGCCTGTCTCAGGTGTGAACGCTCGGCCTCTGGCTGACGTCATGCTGACAGCTCAGTGTGACGTCAGCTGAAGGAAAAAGAAAGCAAAGTTCCAGGAATATTCCTCAACATAGTTTGATTTGATGTCATAATATTGACACATCTTTCATTTCAGGTTTCAGATGTGAGCTGAGGATGAACTTCTTTTCCTTTGCATCATTTAGATTGTGATCTCTGTTTATCAAGTGTAATATTTTCTGCTTAAAACAGGACTTTCTGAGTGGCCAATTCTAAAGAATACTGTGTAGTTTTAGTGACAGTTCCCAAGTGGAAAATATAGATTCAATGGGAAATATTTTTATTGTAGGCCTGCATGTATTTTTACATTTATATTATTACAAAACACTAAGGAACTAGTTTCCTGGCAGCAACATGTGCCTAAAATATGTAAAGTTTACGTCATGTACACTTTTTTAAACACTGTTGTGGTACTGGTTTGTTTACAYCCCAAAATAAACTGGTTCTAAGAGATGCATWAATAAAAGAAAAAAARTCTGTTCTTTCAGACAAATCTCTATCATTTGATTATTAGACTGATTTACTTTGCAATAATGTCATCCATACGTTTTCTATACCCACTGGTTCCTGTTCAGGGTTTGTAGGAAACTGGTGATGCTGGTCATTAGGGCACAGATAACCAAAAAAATTAGCTTAATTAATGTAGGGACTTTTATAACATTTTCAAACTTGCTTTAGAGCTATTTTTTCCTTTTTGTACTGGCTCTATGTACAAATTCCAAATATATTTAGTTTTTTTAATCAGATCACCCATTAAGGAGTTAGAGGTCTTTGAAGGCTGAAAATTAGGAAGTAAGTGCTCCATTGACTTCCATTATACCATTAAAAAATTGTGGAGCTCCATAGATACAGTGCGCATCACAATTTTGCAACAATTTTTCAAACCAAACCAGAAAACAAACTGCATTAAACCTTAACATGGATTTAGAAATGATAAGGGGGTGCTAAGCATTAAAATAAGTGAAAAAAACCCACAAAAACCTGACCCACACACTGCGGGGTTGGGCAGCGAATTATTAAAGTGCCTAACTAATGCTAAACAAGAAAAAAAAAATAGAAGAGCCTAATGTTAAACAAGTAAAAATTAGTTGAAGCTAACACTAAGAACTACCGGTAATCGTTAACCACTATGACTGTCAGTYCTCATCACAAATCTTTGTTTCCTTCGAGCTGAAGACTGGTTGGACTGATTCAAACCTGTTTATGTTACGTTATTAGTTAGCTGTGACTCAAAACTGGCTCTTTTTTCAAAGTTAGGGAAAAATCAAATCCGCTAAATGAAAAATGAGTTGATAGTTGATTTGCAGAACCATTCCTGCCTCTGGTCATCGGGTTGTAGGTGTTGTCACCAGTCCATCTCATTGTCTCACAGAGACAAATAGTAAATGGACTGTACTTATATAGTGCTTTTCTATACATCCAGGACATTCAAAGCTCTTCACACTACAATCTGTGCCCTCATTTACCCTTTCACACAGCACTCTATTAGGTCTATACAAAGCTAACATGTACAATCATCTATGGAGACTAATCAGTGCCAATTACATTCATACACTGATGGGACACACATCAGAGGCATTAGGGGTGAAGTGTCTTGCCCAACGACACAACAACTGAGACATCTGGATGGGGGATCGAACTGGTGACCTTCTGGTTCCAGGACAACTCCCCTAACCACTCTGCCACAGTCGCCCCAAATGMGACAGACAACCATTCACACACTCAAGAATCTCCAGTTAAACTAACATGGTATTTCTAAGAGTATATTGTTGTAGGGGCAAGCTGAAGCATATATAGTTTTGCTGAAATAATTGTATAATGTGAAATTGATGATGGTATAATAGTTTATTATGACTGCATGGCACAGTGGCTCAGTTGGTAGAGCTGATGCCTCTCAGCAAGAAGGTTGCTGGATAAAATCCCTGCCTGGGGACTTTCTGGGTACAGTTTAAATGCTCTTTCTGTGCACGCGTGGGTTCTCCTCCCACAGACCAAAAACATGACTGTTAGGTTAATTGGTAACACTAAATTGTCCCTAGGTGTGAGAGATAGAGAGAGTGAATGGTTGTTTGTCTCCTTGTGCCCCTGTGATGGGCTGGAGACCTTTCCAGGGTGTATCCCGCCCCTCGCAAAATGACTGCTAGATAGGGGCACCAGTGACCCTGAAAAGAAGAAGCGGGTATAGATAATGGATGGCGCAGCAGGGAAATAGATAATGGATGGATAGATAATAGTTTATTAAAGGCCATTCATTTAAACCTTTATAAATTTTTGAGACACTTTGGTCTTGGTCTTGTTTGGACCAGCCATTAGCTTATATGATCAGAGTTACATTGTTTCACCAAGAAAATATTGTTCACAAAGCTATCTGAATCAGGTAAGGTGCTAACAATATCTTTTGCACAGAACCTCACTTCTGAACAATCCCTTTACATATCTGCACCTTGACATGATTGCTTGTATGAAACTCATGAACTCTTTAAATGCAGCAAACATTTGAAAACAAATGCTTGTATTTTGCACGAATGATGCCATTCCACAAATCACTACCTCAAAAATGACAGGTCTGTGCTTCCAATGATTAATAAACAAACCTATTAAGAGTGCAGCAGACATTTCACAAAAGGTTCATTTTGGGAAATACAATCTCCCTTTTGTTAATAATGTCCATTAATCATGTGAGGATGTCACTTAACGCAAGGTTAATGAAACTCTGCTAATGCCTGGCTAATCTATCCCGAGTCAGAATGCTGCTGGAACTGCGCTTTCTAACCCTCCAAACTACTTTCCAGGGGATTCTCGCCTCGTGATTGATGGATGTGAGACAGGGGATGTCCATTATTTTAAGTGGAACACAGAGGCAGAATGTGGGGTCAGTGGCGGGCCGAACAGAAAGCTCTACCTGTCCAAATGGCTAATGAACCGCTGACAAGATATATGGGAACACTTTGGAGGAGAATTTAAGTATGACATAACAACTTGATAATGGATTTACTGAGGTGCTCTGAAGCATTTATTCACAATCAAGCAAAATGCTCTGACTTTAACTCGACTTAACGTGTTGATGTGTGTGCGTCAGTGTGTGTTTTTCCACTGACTTCCATTTCCAGCTGTCAGGCTGGCCTATTATTTTTTATGTGTGTGTGTGTGTGCGTGTGTGTGTGTGTGTGTGTGTGCGTGTGTGTGTGTGTGTGTGTGCGTGTGTGTGTGTGTGTGTGTTGTGTCTGTGTAAGCACGGCGTGGTGTAAACACAACATTAGGATAGATGTTTATTGTAATGTGAGTGTCTGGTGCCAGCTGAGCTGAGCTGCAAGCTGTTTGGAGAAGCGGATGACTGTTTGATTGTTTGATGACAATGTGAGCCTTGCATCTCTCTTTCCTTTCGTCTGGGTCTCTGAAGAATGCTGACATTAAATGTTTGATGTTGGCGTACACAACTGATGTACCAAAAAGAAAAAAGAAAAGAAAAGAAACACACCGGTGAGACATAAATTCTTCTTTTCTTGCATTTCGACAACACATTTGTTGTTTTGATACAAGCTAAACCCCTCCCTTTTAAAAGTTTGCATTAATCTTTTCTCTTTTACCAATCTCAAATCTGAAAACTAGCAGAATGCAGGAACAGAACAATAATTCATGCTCAAGCTTGCATATGAATGTTAGAATAGCTGTTTTCCACTTGAATGCATCTTGGTTTTTAATGGGGGCATGTATACAGCATGACGCTAAAACACCAGAGTGGTGTTGGTGGAGGAGACGCAGGTCAATATGACTCCTAATAAAGCGTGAGTTCATTTCCCTGCTGCACTCCCCCCTGGCCACSGGCTGCTCCATATACAAGTCAAATTGGCTTTTTGCCTCCCAAAGCCCTTTGATTTATGACCAGGCTCCATTGACTGGACCAGTTAGTTTTCATTTTTGTTAAATCGCATGGCCTCTTAAATGAAACTATTGATTTAAAGTCAGCTTACTGAGGATTTAATTTGTATTTAGAAAATTAAAGCAGGTAACGCTTTATAATTTCACACCAAAATAGAGTAGAACCAGTTATCCCCTATTGCTCTGGTTCTATCCAAAGAATGGACATTAASCCCACCAGCCCAACACTAATGCACACACACATAGCCACACTTCACTTCCCTCTCCATCTAAATTGGCCACTTTGTTTGGACAACAACGAATTCTGGACAACAAGAAGTAGAATTTATTACCGACTTGGGTCGTCACACGTAGTGTCCATTCGTTCAAGATTCTTACAGTGATGTTTAACTGCAACCATTTTTTTCTTTCCTGTGAATCTAACTCACAYTTCTATTGTCTCAACAATACTTAAATATTTGAACCATTCTGAAGTATGTTTATGTGGGACCGTCATAAACAATACCTCACCTGATGATGAATTACCTCAGTTTGAATAATTTCTTTTCACAAGAGCTTACTGCTAAAACTAAGGTGCACTGATCTAATGTTTAACATTACTTAGTGGTTGATGGACATTCTGTCTAAYCTTTAAACCTTCATCAATTTCACAAAATCCATTTACAAAGAATTCTTGGTTTTCAGATCCACAAAATTCACTCTGGAAGTTGGATCACTCAGCTATARTACTGTTTATGTTAGCTTGTCAGAAGTGAATGGTTTAAGCAAACCCACTTATTTTTCTATCTCCAATTTCCAAAATTTCATAGTGTTTTAATAAAATCTACATTTAAAACATTTATATTGTTGTCATTTTTGTATCACACGAATATTCTGGCAGAAATTTAATGAACTTTGCTGCTGGAAGGAACTCAGGTTGCAGCTGAGGTGCTGCCGCTAGCTTCTGCTCCCGCTAATTGTGCCGGCAAATAACTAACAAAACTTATGTAAATGAAAATGTATTGAGAAAGTGACAGAAACATGAACATTGATAAAACGTCATTTGTTTGAAGCGCTGGAGATTGGAAGTGTTTTAAGACAAGATCAGCCTACTTTGTTCTTGGCTAAGGTAAGATATTCATTGTTCTTAATTTACATAGAACCATACTTGTCAGAAATATCCCTCTAACGTTGGTCACCATCACAGTTATTGTCAAAATGTCAGTCATTTTATTTCGAGCAGACCTGAAAATGAAATATGAATTTTATGAGGATGAATTAAAGACCTTGTGCCAGTTCATGTGTTTCTTCACTGGTTTGCCACTACTTCACCATACTTGGGGATATAATGTGTATGTTATGTCATAGACAGGAAACCAGTGGAAACATGACTGCACACCGACTGCACTTTGGTATTTTCCAAATGGTACTGTGGGAGCTATTTCTCCATCACGTGAGTTTTCTGTGACACCTCCGCCTCCCGTTTTGACAAAGCCTGAAATGATGTGCCTCACCTTTTCAAAAATCACACTTCCTACCCAAAGCAGGAAGCTACAATTACAGCTCAAAACACCCTGACATATTTGTTGCTGATTGTCCCTCATTTGTGGGGGGTTGGGGGGCACCCAGTCGGCCTGTCTCAGCTTTGTCGCCAGGTCTGCTTCCACCATCTCCTTCTTTGACACCATGGCAGCCARGCATCCCTCCCTGCCGCCCCGCTCTCTCACCCCTCACCCTGCCATAAGCTCCTTCACCAAGCCCCTCATTAACCCCCTCCCTCTTCCCCTGGCATTGAAAAGGCGCTGTCTTTAAACCTGTCCCTGCATCTTCAGCAGAGTTTTTATCAGTGAACATGTGGGCGGATGGGTGGATCCCTTTTCCTGCACCCCCACTTTGACTGTTTTATATTATATTTAGTAATAATAATAATAGTTATCGCACCTCCTCCTCCTTTTTTGTTAAAGCCTCCTGCTAATGGGGTGGAGGGACAGCGTTGCTGTTTCCCCGGCCTCCTCACCTCTGAGACGACAGTGTGTGTCGCTCACCCTCCATAAAGGAGAGGGAGGAGCGGTGGGAGGGAGCGGGACGCTCTAGGGTGTCATTACCTCCTTTCTTCTCTCCAGGAGGAAACAGCAATTTGACTACTATGATCCTGACCTCCCTTTGCCTCTCCCCCCACAATCTTAAACCCTCAGCGTCCCCTCTTCCAAATCCTYTCACCCTTCACGCTTCCTTCTATCCTAAAGACCCAAAGCAACATCACCCCCTGGGGCTTCCCATAACTGTTTATTAACACGTCTTTGACTTCACTAGGCTCTTTAGTATACCCCCATCTTCACCCATACCCCCACTTAGACATCACAAAGAGCCATGATATCAAGGACCTGTTGAAACGGGGAGCAAGAAGGGAGATCACGTCGTGTTGTAGAATTTTTCTGTTAAACAAATTTCTGTCTGTACTTTTTTATGTTTAATATACTGTAATCAAACTGTAGATTTTTTCACTAATCTTCAAATATGACAGATTTTTTAAGACATTCTTAAATAAAAGTTAGTTTTATTTTAAGTGACTAATCCTTTCTTGCCATATTTTCTTGAAATGTTGAGTGTTCAACAAAACCATGTTTCAATTAAAGATGTACTTTAAATCATCATAAAATCATAAAATATGTTATGTATTCTGAAGATTAGAGCAGTGTTTCTCAAGCCTTTGCAGCTTCATCAACAAAATCCCAGTAGAGACACGTGACCTCAAATATTACTGGTTTAGATATCAATCTTTGGGAATAAACCTTTACAAAAAGAACTTAAAAATACAAACAGCTTTGACAAATGGAAATTTAATCTTAGATTTTTATAAATATTGAATTTATGTAATAATTATAATGAAAAGAAGTTATTCAGAATCTTTTCACTTTTACATTCTTTCTGGGGACCCTCACTAAATGTTGTATGACCCCACTTTACGCACCACTATTTTAGAGCACTGCTGAGTGTTTGAGGTGATCTCTGAAAATCTAACACTTTCTTTGGGAATATCTGAGTTCCTTGTTACATGAAAATCTTTCATTTAGGCCCTGTCCACACTACTTTGGACATTTTTTTAAACTACGATTTTCTGTTTGGTTTGTAGACTTTTTCATAAGAAAGATTCCTTTAAAAAAAACCTTTAAGTAAAAATATGTAAAAGCTCTATTTATGGTGGATCTGTGGGAATAATGTAACAGTTGGTTTTGTACCATTTTTACTTTTTTATTTACATCTGTCTCACTCTATACTGATCCTGTCAGGGTTAACCTTTAATCATTTAATCATGTGATGAAATCGTTAATAACTGAGAGAAAATTGTAATTGGTTTAAAAAATATTTTGGGAGAACTTTTTAACCAAAATAACACTGTAGTTGATTGTCATGGTCTGTATATATTTGTGTATTTTCTGTTATTAGTTTGCAGTCTCTCTTTTTTTCTGTGCATCCTGGTGCTCTTCCAGTCTGACTTCTGTCTGTCAATCATTCAGCCCCGCCCTCTCTCACCTGTTTCCTCTTGTGTCTCCTCCAGGTGTTTCTTGCTTGCCCCTAATTAGTTCATCTTTACAGGCTGTGTCTCAATTTATGGGCTGCATACGTCACTGCCTTGCGCCCCAATTGCTGTATCAATTCGAAGGCTCCTCTTCATTCAACCAAGGAATGTGGCCCACAAAATCTTGAAAATCAAGGGTCCTTCCTGGCCGAGAATATCCCAGGATTCAAACAGCAAACTAAACAGAGAAACAAAGGCTATGTTCATCCTGCAGGTCTCAATACTCAATTCTGATTTTTTGAAAACATCAGATCGTTTTGTGTGAATGTTCACATTACATTTTAAATGCGACCTCCAGCAGACTCCTGAATGCTACACAGCACTGATGTGACACGCATGCCCAATAAAAGACGTGACTTCGCATTCATTCGGCTTGTTTGTTTACAGAGTTAGCATGGATGCTATTTTTAGCACTTAAATCTGAAGTTGTTCAATCAGAGCCAATTAAATAATTATCTGACATGTTTGGATAAACACTGAACAAAAGTTTAGTGTTTATATCTGAACCTGCCTCTGTCCGGGATGCTCCGGTGAAGCATTTTATTTTTGGAATGAAGCAACGAGCTGGAAATAAAGTATCGACCGAGTAACTTTAGGATCAATGCGCTTCACGACCGAGGCTGGACGTTGTTATTATCATACTGTCTACATGGAAAATGAAAGTAAAAAGACAGAGCTTCTGTTTTGGAGCTGTAAACACATGGAGCTACAGATTTAAACAGTGTGATTTGAGGTTAGTTTGTTATCAATCCTTCACCCCCACCTCACTGATGATTAAAAAAGTTGGACGGAATGTGACATGAGCGTTCACACTGCAGTAGATTTGAAATTATCAGATATGAATCTGATTTAAAACCACAAAACTGAAATGGCCTGGGATTTGAAAAAATCGAATTTGTCGTGTTCAGACAAAACACGAAAAACCACACACGAAGGACCACACACCCAACATCTGTCTGCTCACCTGAAAAATAAATGGATAAATACATGGAGGGCATATACAGTATAAATATATACACATACCCATACATATATAAAGATATACATACATACATGCCTACATTCATAAATATTGTCAGTATATGCACACAGACATATATACACACTCAGTGACCAGTCAGAACCCCCCAGATCAGAGCACCTGTTTGTGAGCAGTTGTGAACATGTGTGGCGTGTACTGTATATACAAGATTTCTCCAATGGAATATTTAATAGTGACTGTGGAGGACCGAAGACCCAACCACCAAGACACGAGGCAGACATAGGGAAGACCAGAGCCCAAGGGCCYGAGAGGGATCCCGAGCGCAGAGCCCCAAGGGGCACCHGCACGGGAAGATCYGCCCACCCACCCCCCAGATCAGACCATAGGAGAGAACTGGGAGAGTCCCCCCAGTGACCACACGCACAGCCCCCGGGGCCAGCAGCGACAAACTCATGGGCCCCACCGGCACCTGCCATACCAGAGGAGATCCAGGAAAGGGCACAGAGGTCCGGGCCCCCAGGGCACACCCCCTCCAGTCCAAACTGACATCCCATTCATAATCCATAGGGTTCAATATGACATTGGTCCACCCTTTGCAGCTAGAACAGCTTCAGCTCTTATGGAAAAGCTGTCCACAAGGTTTAGGAGTGTGTTTATGGGGATTTTTGACCATTCTTCCAGAAGCCCATTTGTGAGGTCACATACTGATGTTGAACAGAAGKTCTGACTCTCAGTCTCTGCTCTAATTCATCCCAAAGGTGTTCTATCAGGTTGAGGTCAGGACTCTCTACAGGCCAGTCAAGTTCATCCACACCAGACTCTGCMATCCGTGTCTTTATGGACCTTGATTTATGCACTGGTGCACTGTCATTTGGATGGGTGAATGGGCCAGAACACTTTTGGCAATATAGTGTATTTTGCCCACAAATCTATCCCATTTAAAGTGCTACAGTTTTTGGCAGTCAGATTTCTCTGTGCACAATCTCTTTGCTSTCTTCATTCATGAGGTTTTGGCTATTTGATTAAATGTCTGCTTCTGGGTACAACAGTCAGATTGTGTGTGTGTGGGGGGGAGTAGTTGAAGCAAAATGCAGCATTTGATTGCTTCCAGCTTTATCAAACACGTCATGAACTTCTRACCAATCACATTTGTGGAAGGGATTGAAAGGTTCTCCTGGTGGGTTGTGACAAGAAGGGACTTGAAGCCGTGAACAAAATAACACAATTTTTATCATGTAATTGCAGCGTGTCCTGGGTATTCCTCTGGGTCTCCTTCCCAGTGGGACTACACCTCACCAGGGAGGTATCCTGGAGGCATCCTAAGCAAATGCCCAAGCCACCTCAACTGGCTCCTGTTGATGTCAAAAATTAAGAATCAAGAATMATTTATTGTCATTCAAACACAACATCAAGATGCAATGCAGAACGAAATTTGCAGTTTTGAACATCCGTCCGGAGAGAGAAACACACAAAATGGGAGAACGAATGTCCATGGTCATTCGCAATAATGTGCACTACCTTTCAGCATTTAGAATACACACACACACACACACAAGGGAAGGATGAGTTAAAAAAAAAACTTTGATCTTGTGTTTAACATACAGAAAAACACACGAGCAAGGTACAAAAAAAACAACTCTGCTGATAGAGAAAGCATCTAAGCAGGGGAAGCACTGAGGGAGAGGGGGCAATGGACTGGGTAAGGGATTATAAAGGAGACGGTGATATCAGGGGCAAAGTGCCTGGGCCGACAGAGACCTCCAGAGTCCAACCAAATGTTACCACTCGAACACAGTTTCCCAGAGTCCAGTTCTCTGCTTCAGAGTTMAGTCTCTGTTCCAGCCTGCATGACCTCGTCAGGAGTCAGACACAGATTGGAGATTGGGAGAACGAGGGGGGAAATCAAGGCAGCCACCCACGCATATCTTCGTCAGGGAGTTTTCTTATCAGTCTGTGCCCAAGGACACGTCTGTGGGGATCCAATGAAGAAAAAACCTTTAGAACAACAGCAGAAAAACTTTTCACTGCCGTTTTGAGTTTTTAACGGTGTCTCTGTGTTGYGAAAAATGCCAAATATTCCAGATTAGCTACCACCTCGCTTCTCTCCATATGAGCTTCACCCAGATGTTGCCCTCACTCCTCGCGCCGCTGAGCTGCAATCCACATCCAGTTTGCGATTCAGTTCTCCCATAATTTGAGTCTGTGTGCCCACCGTACGGGAGATTCCATCCACAGTCACAGACAGCTTCTCACAGGAACGAATCGCCATCAGTGCCATCCTCATTTTCCAATAAACCAGAACTCCTCCATAGCCGAACAKCAGGAATCCGATTATCATAAAGCCGAATATAAAAACATCTTCCACATCCTCAATGGAAAGAGGTGCGAGCCAGATTAGATTCCAGCCACCCCAGTTGGCTGAAACTCGCCCTGCGGCCACTGTTCCAGTGGGACAAGAGCTCTCCCAACACTCCAATCTCAAAGTGGAGAAAATGGTGTCAATTGCGTTCAGAGACCAGTTGACCAGATCCATAACTCCAGTTGTCGAATGATAGCAAGAAGGAAGACTTGATTCAGCAGAGAAGCAAAGTGGGAACAGCAGAGCAGGAACAGCGGGATGTGGAGGAGTAGTGGCTCTAATCTGAGTCCCTCCCAGATGACCRACCTTCTCACCCTATTTCTAAGGGAAAGCCCAGACACCCTGCGGAGGAAACTTATTTTGGCCGCTTGTATCCACGATTTTGTTCTTTTGGTCACTACCCAAAGCTCATGACCATAGATGAGGGTTGGAACGTAGACTGACCGGTAAATCGAGAGCTTCGCCTTTTGGGTCAGCTCTCGCTTCACCACAAYGGAYTGGTACAGCACCCACATCACTGCAGATGCAGCACTAATCTACCTATCAATCTCCCGCTCCATTCTTCTCTCATTCMTGAACAAGACCCCAAGATAGACTCCTCCATTTGGGGCACAACTTATTCCCCAACTCGGAGAAGACACTTTACCCATTTCCGGCTCAAGACTATAGGCTCAGATTTGGAGGCACTGATCCTCATCCCAGCCGCTTCACACTCAGCTACAAACCAGTGAGAGCTGGAGATCACGATCTGATGAAGMCAWTTGGACCACATAATCYGCAAAAAGCAGAAATGCAATCCTGAGGTCACTAAAATGGATCCTCTCAACACTTCGGCTGCACCTAGAAATTCTGTCCATATAAGTTATGAACAGAATCAGTGACAAAGGGCAAACTTGGCGGAGTCCAACTCTCACCGGAAACAAGTCTGACTTACTATGGTAATGCGGACCAAACTCTGGCACCAGTCGTACAGGGACCCAACARCCCGTATGAAAAGGCTTGGTACCCCACACTCCCAGAGTATCCCCACAGGAGTCCCTGAGGGACACGGTCAAAYGCCTTCTCCAAGTCCACAAAACACATGTAGACTGGTTGGGCAAATTCCCATGCACTCTCCAGGACCCTGCTGAGGGTGTAGAGCTAGTCCAGTGTTTCACGACCTGGACGAAAACCACACTGCTCTTCCTGAATCTGAGATTCAACTATCCAACGGACCRTCCTCTCCAAGAGGGTCCATCTTTATGGTAATCTTCAATATTGTTACTCATTATCTTTGAAATCACGAAATATAWATTGAACTTTATAGTAAAGTTTTATTTCCAAGAATCAATCAGCTGAAAGTTCACTTTTCATCAAATTGAATCTGAGTGAAACAACGACTCGACAGAGAGAGAATTCTTATGTAAAAAGAAGTGAGAGTGCCACACAGGGAGAAATAACTCTATAAACTGCAATTGACACAGAGATTTTATTTTTATTAGCTTGATTTTGTAATTATTAGAAACCAAACTGTATTCCATAATTGAAGGTAACTCACTTAATAACCATATTATTTWAAAATATTTTAATAAATTGCTTTTTGTGTGAAATAATTTTGTATAGTATGAGCATATACTTAGCACAAAATGTGAGCACATTTTTGTTTATTTATTGTTGTAATAATGCTTCTTGGCAATAAATATTACACTGTTGGAATGCCTGTTAATTTCCTTTCCTAAAATGATGCCACATTTGTAAGGAACATGCATTTGTAGGATGAAAGTTAAAGTTGATTATGTGGGTTGTGCAAATGAAATATTTGTCAAAMCCTCTTTGCTGCTGCCAAACAGCCTATTTTGCTGTTGCTATTGACACGTGTTTTGAGCTTTCATGAAGTGAAGCCAATCAGTGCCTGGTATAAGTTATAATCTAATTTAATCTTAAAAGAAAAAGTTCATGTTTCTGATAGTTAAGTAAAGAAGACCACGTGACATGTGAAATGATACAACAGTGTTTTAAAACTGTCATAATATTACAACTTAATTTCAGTGCTACAACTTTGACATTGGTTTAAAATAAAACATTTTAACAAATTTCCAAACATCTTAAAGTCTGCATAAAAAGTAATTGTTGTATGACCTTTTGTAAGTATCGTCAGTCAGGATTTTATAGATCTAGTGTTCCTCAGGTCAGGTCTTAATTGAATATTTTCCAAAAAGAACAAGTTCTTTCGATGATTCCGGACAGTAGAAGTTGACTGACTGTTTGACAGTCCCAGAGGGAGCTTGAACAAGGCTCGATGAGCCGGTCTGCCAAGCTCATATCTCTTTTCTCCCATAAACATCTCAGTTCTCTGATGTCTTTWAAAGGCCCTGAATGACATCTGGGAGTGCAGGAACGCTGTGATTAATCACCAAGTTAATTCTCATGGAAATGTCCCCAGCCTGATGCAGAATGAGAGGAGGAGGAACTGGGAACCGTGTGAAACAATCTCAGGCCAAATACGCAGAGATAATTGCTCACAAGGGGATTTTTTTATGGTATCAGAAAGGGTTCGTGCTGGACAATGGTCTCCCTCTTGTGCCAGTGCTTAACTTCATATTTCAAATCTATAGCTAATAAATTGGCAGCTGAAGTTGTTGAAATATATTGCCTTACATACAGTATGGTTAAATTACTTAATAAAGAACAAGTGATTAAAGCTGGAAAAGTGCACTCGTTACTTTAGATTTAAAAGTCACCTGTGTTTTTTTAAGCACAAAATCTCCAAGTAACTGATACTTCCTGGTATGGAAGTCTTCATCTGAAACACATGATGTTATTTAAAACATATAGAGCAAATTTGAAAATAGTTTTCATAAATGAAAACAAAATACAACCAGAATATTTTTAAAAGCCGTTTAACACAACAAAACACTGATGTGAAATACTAACAAAATATTCATTTTTTACAATCCCATGACACTTCAAATTATAGATACTAAACTCTTTGTAGTTTTTTTTTTTTTAATAACAATATACTTGTTTGGTTCACCATACAATGTGTATAATTTTGTTAAAGTTTCACAAGTAATAATTMCATTTGTAGCACGGAGTTACAATGTTTCACCTGTGTCACTTGATTTGATTTTGAGTTATGACTTAATGCAGAAGGAAGCAAAGGTTCATTTTCTAAAACTTCTCATTGACCATAGCRTTTCACCTGGAGCTGTGGAAACCTAATATTTTTTTTACTTAAAATTTATTATATCAGCTTATTGGCATTTTTAAACAGAAATTAGTGGTTCCTTCATTTTGTGCTTTTAAATGCAAAAACATTTAAAAGTGATAGCCCAGTCTACATTGAAGTGGATTATTGACAAATAGCGATCAATAATATTAGTCATGACATCAGTCGTAGAGCAAAAAGTGTGGAGAAAGAAGCAAAAGTCATAGGGTGACAGCAAGTCAAACATTTTTAAAACGTTTTCTATCAAAAACAACATAGGCTACTGAAACTCTACATTAGTCAACATTAAACSTCTACATTTATGCTTGATGCCATTTGTTTTCTCAACTGAACAACTCTGTTAGTGCACAAAAGTTTATGCACAGAATATAAATGCAGTGACAGAGCCAGATAGCTTTTTAGGGGTGGCTACACTGGGAGCTCTGGTCACAAAGGGGTGGCCCAGAAAATGACATTTTTCTTTTGTCWATGGCAATTTGCCAAGGATATAATTGTGTTTCTTGGTCATTTTCTCATTTACTTACCCGACAGTGAATACCATGTAGAATTACACCATGAGTATTACCTGTTTGACCAGTGCAGTTGAAATTAACATTCTGTGTATAATATGTTTGCAAAAATGTWGCTGGCAAAACAGCAGTTTAGGTGACCAAATATTTTTCTGGGGTGGTCATGACCACGCCTGATTCTACTACACTGTGCAATGGCCTGTGTATATGGTAATGGTGTTGAGGCTACTGAATGTATCAGACTGATCAGCACTTCTACTCAAATATACCCCTGATAACCCCCGGCAGACTGGAACATTCAGCAGCCTTAACAMCAYTGGCAAAGACAATTTACAGTATGGACAGTTTTTAAAAACTTGGGGCTCGATTTATCAAGATGGCAGATAACCATACCATGCGCAAAAAAAGTATTCTGTGGTAAAAGTGGGTGGGTTACATTAGTTTTTCCGAGGCTGGTGAAGATGATTGGTAGARGTCAATTATGTTGGTGGAATGTGGTAGCTCCAGGTGCAGGAGGACCACCCTATTGAAATGAGGATTCAGTGTGTCACTGATGGAGGCAAAGCAGTCRCAACAAATCTCGTGTTACAAAGAGKTTTTTTTAAATAGAACAGACAGATACAGTAWACACAGTAAAGTGTTGCTAAATCGAGCCCATAAGTGTTTAAACATTACTTTTAGGAGTCCGTTTCTCTCACCAAATATTTAATTTGTGTGTGGACAGGAAGCTAACAGAAAAGGTCTATTTTGCATTGTAGCTTGTTCTGTAGTGAGATTGTTCCAGTACCATTTCACTAGCAAGGACCACACCATGGTATRAGTTTAAATGTTTTATTGAAGGAAGGGGTCGAGGGGTGGTGGGATGAATGACGAGGCGTCTGGGGAGGTACATCGAAAGAGGCTTGAGGAGAAGACTCAGATTGGGGCATGGTCTCCAGGAAGAATGCTTTTTCCTGAGCCTGCTTTGGACCCCCAGCTGGAACCTGAAAAGGAATGGATTAGGAGGCAGTTTGAGGTAGGGGTGGAGGTGAAAAAAAGAGATGCAGAAATGAAGGGATGAAGTGATGAGGAAGAGATGAGGATGGGATGAAGGAATGTGGGAAGGGGATGAAGAGATGGAGGGATGAGGGGATGAAGGGATGAAGGGAGTGAGGAAGGTGGCGCAATGAGGGYGTGCAAAGGGGCCTAAGTGGGGCGAAAGGGGAGGGTGGGTGTCGAGACAGCGAGCTGAAGGCAGAACGCCAGGTGAGGCGAATTTAAATTGATTAGCTGAATGTGAGAGACGTGGTCCTGCTCCCGAACCTGAGTTAACATCTTAACTTCATTTCTATTGTGGCATGTTATAGCAGCTCTGTGGTTAAATATTCATGTCAGTTTACAACAAAAGACAGAGAGAAAAGGGTGTGGAGGAAATCAAAAAGTCTCTCTGGGTTTGGCGCGGCTGTGGCCCACAGCAACTAACTTAAACCAGAGTCATCCTTGATATGAGTTACAACACATAGATGGTGAAAGTGTTACAGTATTGTTTAAATATCTAATGTAGTCTTGATGGAGGTCTCAGAATAAAATTTCCGACATTTTAATTGTAGAATAATGGTTGTGTCAGGAGCTCAGGAATAGAGGTTAAGTGGTAAATGCAGGATTGTATTTGATTTATAGGAATGTTGGGGACTGAATTGTGGCCTCAGATTTCCCATAGGTAAAACCCTTTATCTTTTCTAAAGGCTGTACATGTAGCAGCTTAGGTAAATCATCCAGGGGATCATTCAGCTAAACAGATCTCACTGATAAATGAAGGCTTTGGGAAGACATGCATTTCTAGGAAGAAAAAATAATGTTGTGTGCAACATTTGAGAACTGGCTGATTTCACAACTGAAGCTCTTCATTACAAAGCCCTGGAAAGTTTAAGATGACAGGCAAAAATGAATGAAAGTTCAATTGGGCTCCGAATATTTGTCAAAAGCTGCAGTTTACACCCTTTGGCATAACTGTCTTTGCTCAGACACACGTCAATGCCAGCATAAAAAAACCCTCAGCAGATTAAAGAGGAAATCTGCCCAAGTAAGGAATTGATTTTGTCTGACCCGGGAGAGTACTTCATTCTTGGTCCAGGCAGCGAGAGGACTCTGAGACATGTTGTGCTAACAGGAGAGCAAAGGCTCTCATGCAAAACAATTTTTTAACAGCACCTGGAAAAATCAGCCATTTCTGTTCACCTTTTTTTTTCTCTTCTTTACAGATGACACAATATTTTCCACTCACTCGTCAACGAGAGCACCTCACGGCCACTTTTCAGATTTAAAGCTGCAGTGGTGCAACCTGCCATCTTTTGCCATGCAAGCAGATTGCTAGATTGTTAGATTTACAGTAAAAGCCAGCGTATAACTATTACAGAAACAGAGACGATTTCCCACAGGAGACATATATGTCACACTGAACATTCCGCACTCTAACAATTCACACACAGTGCTGCCTACATTACCTGTGAAACCCCTGTATTTTATTGTTACACAATAATTGCATCAGGCCATTGGTTTTGATATTAAATGATTATGGTAGATTATAGTACAAGTCCCTGCAAATAATTAAATATGTTTTTTTTTCTTTTTCTATCAAAACACAAGATACGGATCGAGCTGTTCGCTCTGGCTGTCACGTTTCTGTCCACCTCAGCAGAAGTGGATGGTTTTATAGGGCTGGTTAGGAGCGGAAAATGTGAATAAGCGATTTTGGAAAGCCTGACTCCCCTCTGCAGTGCTAATTTAGTGTGAGAGCTAAGTGGCTCATTTTTATGTGAACACCATTGTGATCCTAACTGTGCAGCAAACAATTGCTGTTCCAAGGCAAAGAAGGACACAATGTGAACAATGGAACAATAAGGGCCTTTCTCTCTCTCTCTCTTTCTGCGCTGCCTGGAGGGAGGGAAAAAAAGATTCTCACAAAAACAAAACAAAGCAAAAAAACACGACTGTATAATTGTTTTCAGAGGCTGTGATTTGGATATATTAACTATGTTTTTATTTATTTTTCTTAGGGAGGACACAGAATAATGCCAAGCACAATAGAAAGTGAAGTGTGTCTACACACACRTTCACACAGAGGTACAAATACTGGGGACTCAGTACATGTGAAAACACACACTCAGGTGCACGCACCCAMAATGCGTGTGTGAATGTTGAAAGGGATCAGCGATGGGTGTTAAAACAATTCTGGCCCCCTGCTTTCCCCTCAGCCAAAGCACTGACA
>NW_013952456.1:243588-247042 GCF_001266775.1 Austrofundulus limnaeus
ATTCTCATGAGAATGTATGCTAATGACATGAAATTTTCACCAGATGTCGGTAACAACCCAAGTGATCCATACATACAAAGAAATCAAACCATAAATGTCCAGAAATGAAGTTATTTGTAATAACGTGGAATGGCACAGGGAAAAAGTATTGAACACGCACGCACACACACACTCACGCACACACACACACACACACACACACACACACACACACACACACACACCTCACTGTCTGCCTCACTCGGTTTGGCTTTTCAATCTGTCTCTGCTGTGTTGAAAAAGAAAGTCCACTCATTCAGTTTTAGAATTTTACRCATCGGGCCAAAAATGAAGGAAATAAAACCCATGACTGAATATATTTGGAGGCCAGCACGGTGGCTCCGTTGGTAGAGCCGATGCCTCTCAGCAAGAAGGTTGCCGGATCAAATCCCATCCTGGAGACCTTTCTGGGTAGAGTTTGCAYGTTCTCTCCGTGCATGCGTGGGTTCTCTCCGGGTACTCCAGCTTYCTCCCACAGACCAAAAACATGACTGTTAGGTTAATTGGTAACTCTAAATTGTCTCTAGGTGTGAGTGAGAGAGTGAATTTTTGTCTCTGCTTGTCCCTGTGATGGACTCACAACCTGTCCAGGTTGTACCCCGCCCCTCACACAGTGACTGCTGCATATGGGCACCAGTGAACCCTGTGACCCTGACAGGAAGAAGCAGGTATAGAAAATGGATGGATGGATTAATAGTTAGCAGTGATGAGTTTCTCACATGGTTGTGGAGGAAATTTGGTCCACTCCTTTTGTCAGTATTACTTTATGTATTAAGGATGGTAAACATTCATTTCTACTCAGTTAACTCAAGGTTCTGACATAGTTTCTTCAATCAGGATGAGGACCTACAGTACCAGAATTCTTTGTTTTTTCAGCTGTTTTATTGACAGTTTGCTGATGTTGTCATTTTGTACATTTTAACCCTGAGTAGTACCAAGAAACAAAAGATGTCCAGACACAGGTGAGTAGGTAAATGCTTTCTTGTATTGTTGAGTGTTTTCAGGAAGACAGAGGAAATCTGCAAAGAGCACATGTTGAGTGTCTTGTTTTCTGAGGGCACTGGTAGCAGAATGTTTATCTAAAGTTCTTTCTTACTTTGTCTTGTTGTGTTACAGTCTCTGAGAGGAGGACGGATTCCAGATTTTCCAGGAAGGAACAAAGTGGTGATGTGTAGCAGTGATGTGGAAGATGGACACAAGGCTGGTGAAGATGATTGGTAGRGGTTGTTTATGTAGGTTGAATGTGGGCTCAAAAACCGAAAGGCTCAAGGAGTCTAGAGAGTCTGCCAAGGCAGAGAGACACAGGGAGGCCAGAACTCTTCTGGCCTTCTGACCTAGTGACTTGGTGAGCTGTAGCTTTGTACCATGCGAGCACAAATGTTCCAGCAGAGATCCGATGAAGCACACAGCCTTAAATACCCCAGCAGCTCGTCTGTGGCATGAGTGACAGCTGGGTTCTGCCACTCAAGAAGCTGTAAGACAGACAAGTTAATCTGGAATCCCCATGTGTTTGGGACCATTTCTGTTTCCTGACTCAACTAAGGCCAGGTTTCAGCTGTTGAATGGATGGACTCAAGTTTGATTTTAGAATGCTTTGGTTTACAGAGGAATTTCAGATTGACTCACTGACTGGAAGAAGCCCAGGTTCAGTGGCTGTAAAACAAGCCCGAATTATCAAACCTCCACAACTGTGCTTAAGGTTTTTGTGTTGATATCCTGTGTTTGGGTTTTATCAAATATTGTGTTGTGCATTGTGAGTAAGCTTCTCTATTTTAGTATTGTTTGTCCAAAGGACATTGTTCCAGAGGTCTGTGGTTCATTCTGATAAAACTTGGTAAATCTAAATAATGCTGTTATGTCCCTTTTAGAGAGAAAAGGTTTCCTCCAGGCAACCATCCCAAACAAGCCATATTTGTTTGTTTTTTTTTTAATGTACGGCCACAAACGTAAACATTTAACATTCTATCTTTATAACTTTGCTTTAATTTAATAAATAATGACACCAAGGAATCTGTTGTGTGTTTTTCTGTAGTCAGGGTTGGATTTGAAAAGGTTTGATACTTATAAAGATCAAACTATTTTTCTTATGTTCTGATATAGAAAACTTAAAGAAACTGAATGAAGTTGACTCCTTCTTTTTCCCCTATGATTGTCTTTGTTCATTCTGCTGCTGCTTGTCTAAAATACACTGTAATGTGTGTGAATGTGTGTGTGGATTTCAGTCTCCAATTCTTGGAAGGCTCACATGTGTGTGTCATCAATCAAAATGATCATATCAGTCTTGTGCATGAAGCTGAGTTTATTGCGAGGAGTGATACAGATGGTTTTGTCTTCTCTCCTGCTCAGTTTAGGAACACGTTATCAGTTGGTAGATCAAACTTTGTGTGTTTGTCTTGCTCTCTGCAGTCCCCACCATTTCACTCTTTTTTTCGAGCCCTTTTCCCCAGGGTGGCTCCTACGGGCCTACATCTGTTTTTCATATGCAATGTAACAGAACACTTCAACTGCACACTAATGAAACAGATTCACAGCACGACAAGGAATTGACACCGTGTTCTTTCCCAGAAGGTTTTGCTTTTAACAACTACAACCCCACTATCACCAGTCCAACCAACAACCTTCCCCCTTTCTTCCTTTCCAGCTCAGCTCTCCTCCCTGCTAACATGGACAGCCCATAATAGCAGACATGAATCTGTGTCTCCCCTTGCTCCAAACAGATGCTGGCTGTCCATAAATCACATGCCTCCATTTTGTTGAGGGGAACAAAAAGCGTTGTTTCTGTGGGCCTGGTAATAATCCCCGTGCCCCGTGTTGTGTTTTGTCTCTGGACGGGCTCTCGTCTCCGCTCTCCTCTGTCACACTCAGGATTCTCCACGTGCATTACAATAGGGGCAGCCAGGTGATGAATATTTGTGTCTCGCCTGCCGTTAAGATTTCATTAATCACCGCAGGACTTGAGAGCAAAGCAGTGTACCTGGCAGGCCAGCAGGCAGCAGGGCCCTCCCTGTTCTACCTCCTGGGGACAACGAGCAGCCATGTTATGTTTTGTTGTGGCAGGGCTTATTTGTTGTATTTGTTCCTCCTCTCTCTTTCTGTCTTATTATTTACAGGGTTCCAAGCACTGCTGGTCCTCCCAAAAGAATGAAGGTGCTGAAAGAAGCAAAAAGTTAAGCCGTTGCTGTTCAATAGCAAAAAATAACCATGATACGTCAGCAGCTGCCTCTTACATTAAAGTTGTTGATCAATATCAACTGACTCAACAATTATTTGGCCAGGTGCAGAAATTTATGGCATCCAGAAATCTGGAAACACAACTGTGCAATAACAGAATCCAGTGCTATAAGCGAGTGGAGCTGCACCATATTCCCACACACACACACACACACACACACACACACACACACACACACACACA
>NW_013952456.1:253792-275807 GCF_001266775.1 Austrofundulus limnaeus
CACACACACACACACACACACACACACACACACACACACACACACACACACACACACACACACACACCTACTCCTCCAGGCACCATAGATTAGATGGCAGCTCCCTACTCCACACGTGTGGGCTTTGGTAGCTCCATGTAAAAGAGGGCATCTGGCATAAAAACAATTGTCAAACCCTCATGCAAGTTCGCTTGCTGTGGTGACCCCTGACGAAGAGAGCAGCCAACAACATAAAAAAAAAATTCTTTGTTCCACAGAAAGTAGTGAAGATTTGCAGTTATGGATCATGACCTGAATGACTGAGAATCTTGACCAGCAAACCGACATAGTTTTTTTCAATGTTTGTGTTCCCAAGATGCACCCCCCCCCCCCCCACACACACACACACACACACTATCTGTCTGTCTGCCTGCAGGCACAGCTCACTTCAGCTGCTTCAGGATGCAGTTATTCCTAAGCACGCGGACAGAGAGGCCTGTCCTAATTTCTCGACGACCAACCACGCTGGTGGTCCTCACGTCATGAATACGCTGCTACCACTCACACAATCCACAGAGGACTCCAAGATATAATGGGAAACAAGGCCTTACTTTAGAAGTTTTGTTCTTGCTCAAAACAGTCATGAAATTCTCACACACAAAAATGGGTTGTTCTTATCGCACGCCCTCCAAGACCCTACAAAGACCATGTACATTCTGGTTGATTTTCTATCTTAGCAGGGTTGATATCCAGTGTGTGAGGGGTCCTAACAACCATCCTCTGTGATTTGATCCCACTTAGATGATACTAAATACAGGTGTGAACACTGTAAAGACAAAGGATAGCACCCTTCAGAACATTTTCAGAGGTGGTCTTCACTTCCATCTGCATTTGTTTGGTAGTTTGAACCAGAGGGGACTCGAGCCACATGACTTGGACTTGATTCATTAATGTTATGACTTTAGACTTGAYTTGAACTTTCACACCAGACTTCGGACTTGAATTGGACTTGACCCTGTTTACTTGAAAATAATTACCGTATTTATTTGTGTATAATACGATCTCATGTATAATACGACCCCCCACCCCTGAGCTTAAAAAGCATAAAAAATTGAATCCTCAAACTACCTCCAATTTCATACAGACTTCAAGATTTTTCAGCCTTTGCAGTCTTTATACATATCAATAAAATGATCATTGGACTGTTCATTTTATTTTAACAACATAATGTACTAAAAGTTATTTCGACAACAAATAAGCTGTAGCAGCATCATATTAATTCTGACATTTTACACATAGTCCACCAGGATGCACCAACACAAAAGTCAGAGACTTCACATGAGATTTGGGCCATCTTGTGGGGGAAAAGCAGAGTATTTCATACTCTCGAGCGCCCCCTCTGGTGGGGAAACGTTTTTCAGGGATACGAACTTTTTCAGGACACTGGTAGACGGTAGCCATTACAGATGAACATGTGTTTGTTGTTGTTCAAGGAGCGGCCCAGTCACACGATAATGTCATTGGTTCGCTATCATTACTGAGGTGCAGGAGTACTTTTCCCCCTTTTTTCACAACATGTCGCCTGCCTGGATCTGTTATTGTCTCGCTCTGAAGAACGGAGGAGTGTCAGAGGTAAGCTCGTTTCAACTGCTTTTTACGACACGGTCTCTTTTCCGGACTGAGGCATTTTGTGAATGAAGCTGATATTTTAGTTAAAATACATAAGTAAAAATATTTATCCGAGTATAGTACTAACCCCCAACTTTATGGATGATTTTATGGATTTAATTTTACGTATTATACTTGAATAAATATGGTACACTTCATTTATATAGTGGGCTCCTTTAATTCATTTCACTCATTCCGTATTAACAAAGGCAGACTGCCTGTCTTTTTTTCATACTTTGTACATATGTGTGCATGAGCTGCAGCACAGCAAATCAAATTAACCAGATTTTTAAAAAGTGGAAATTATAGGTTTAAAAAAGACTTTTTGCTGCTAAGTTCATTAGAACTGTGCAATATAGAGGTGTAATTTTAAAAGAATTTAAGTTCAGCTGCACATTTCATCACAATCTGAGATAATCATTGATTTAAAATAAGAGCACACTGTCTATTATTTACATTTCACATATAACTGCAATATTGTTAAATAAAACACTCAAAAGGACTCAAAATTCCAAGTTTCATACTTGGGACTTGACTTGACAATTGTCAGTCTTGACTTGAGACTTGACTCTGACTTGACTGTCTTCCCTTGAGATTTGACTCAGGACTTGAGGATAAGACCTGGAGACTTTTAAAAAAATGACTTGGTCCCACCTCTGGTCTGAACATGAATGAATGCTGATGAACCACTTTTTGCCTTGACCTGACTCCATCCATGCCTCCTGATTAATTTATTATGGAGAATTTTCACAATCTGCCACAATTGCCACCTAATTCAAACAGACTGAGCAGTTATAACCAGCTATCTGTGCAATTGTTGTATACTGAATATAAAACAATTGGTTTTCGTTTGATTTTACAGACAGAACAGTCCACTTGTGACCAGTTCAGTCAAGAATGCATGCTAGTGCCAAGTCTGAACAGGGCCTAAAACATGTACGGCAGTGGACAAACAACTTAGAGCTAGGCTTGATGGTCTTCACAATAAAAACTATGGGTGATCAGTTGCAACAGACAACTCTGTATTACCACCTAAATCTTTAATAGATATTTTAATCTCTTTTTTGCTTTGTCTAAGTACTGCTACACAGTGTAAGGATCTTTCTTGTGATTCACCAAAGCTGAAAAGTTTTTCTCTTCCTTGTCACTTTGCATTTTGTTTACTAGCAGACACCTTCCATGCTAGTGCCAGAGACATAGCAGCAGGGTTTTGGTTCCTGTAAACAATGTAACCTACCTACCAAAACTTTTTACCAGCTTTGACTCCAGGCACACAACTCCAGCACCATTGTATTCGTTGTTCTTCTTCTTTCATCGTTCCACTCCTCTCCTTCTTTTTTTATTTTTATTTTTTTACAACACTGGTGAGGGAGTAACAGATGGAGAGACAGAGTGCGGGGATGATGAGGACGTAAAATGTGCAACGTTTACTCATTTGCTTCTTTATTGTCTTTCTCTGCAGGAGGAGGGGGGTGGTGAGGGAGTGAGCAGAAAACAAACCAGTGGGTACAAGGACACGGGCCTCCCGAGCCTCATTCACCAACCAATTGGCCTTGATAGGATCCACCAGCTGCCAAGGATACTCTGACTCCCCCTCTTTATCTTCCCTCTCTCCATCCACCCATGCCTGCCCACCTGTTCCCTCACTGTCAGTCAGTTTTTACTCTCTTTTTGCTATTTGTCCCCCCTTTTCGTTTACTGGCCTCCCCCTCCTCTCGTCTCTTCCTGTCTGTAATGCCTATCAGTGATGGATAGACATGTGCTGGCGTACAGAGGAACCTATTTGGACTAGCGTGTCAGCCCATCTTTATCAAAAGTTGCAGAGGTATATTCTCTTGCTATGCTTCATTACTCGGGAATGGCGGGCTCTGAAATGTTTGACTGCTCTGTCTTCTCTCCTCAGAAACCTCTCCCCCCTCCCTTCTCCTCTCCTTCCCTTTTAGTGGCTGTGAACGGTATGACTGGAGCTCCGGAGGAAGTATGAGCACTGCTGTCTCTTCCACCCACCCATCAGCTGGCCGGGGGAACGCAGAGATGCTTTGGGGCATAGATATCGATTCCGTCGCATGGCTGAGGCGCTAACGAAACCGCTCCGCTGCAAGCCCATTCTCATGACAACCAGATGCTGCACTGTGCAGCCATTGGCCAAGTCTTGATGGTGACTCTGCCAATCAAAGCGCCACTGACAGCTTCCATCTGAACATAACCTCAGGATGACATCCTTGGAAAAGCAATAAAGTAATAAAAATCTTGCAAGCACAATACAGTAAAGGGCAGGGCGACAAARCCTCATCAGTCAACTCAAATACAAAATCTGAATGGAAGCATTTCACCTTTATCTGAATGAGGGGGGTCAGCAAACGTCTGTCTCTGAGTCTGTACGGTCACATTTTTCTCAGTATATCTGTACTGTACACCTTGTGGTGGAAAACAGAGACTGAATGTGTGTGTGTGTGTGTRAGTGAAAGGATGATGGTATATTACCTCACAGGAAATGGGGATAAATAGTAAATCCTCCTGAGCTGCAGGTATTTCTCCTGACAGGGTGGGACTTTAAGTTCAATMAATGGAAACTACAGCGAGCATCTCAGACTTGATAGAAGTTTAGACTGATGGGAATCCAGTCAGAGCTGAGTTACAGCAGCTATCATGATAGAAGGGATGATGCTTGTCTGAAACCAAAACACAGATCAAACTTCAGGTGGAGTTTCAAAACAAAAATCCACCCTAATAAGTCAACATTAGATCAGCTGGGGCTAATTCATCATGCTACTGTCACCATATTTTGAAAGAACTACTAAGAGTATCAACCAGGTTGGAAAAAAACTGGAGCGAGGCCAATTCTGATGTTAGATTTGTTTCAGTCGTACTAAAGCTTTCCCAGAGGCCTGTGGAGCCAGTGTTCTTCCACCAGCCATCATTTGGACCTGACTGGCCTTTTCCCAAACAGCCGTTTGGCCTCATAATCCATGACAGGAGATAGGGGCACAGAGGGATCAAAGGGAACAAAAAAAAAAAAAAAAACCCTAAAGAAGCCATAACTTTGAGGTCTAATTTTGTTTAGAGCAAATGTCAGAGCTCCCCTCCCCAGGACGTCTGCAAGTCATCTGCCTCCCTTTAATGCCGTTTATTGTCATTCAATCAAACAAAATCACATCAGAACCAAAATATTTGGAAACTGTGGGAGATTCACTCTGTGCCGAGCACTAAATTAGAGGATAAATGTAAACGAGGAGCTTTTTTATGGCACTCACAGTACACATGTTGTAAAGTAGATTGTCATTGGTACATTTCTTTAAGAAGCTGCAGAGAAATGTGTGCAGGGTGTTGAAGGAATAAGTTGTGTTGCAGTGAAATTGCTTTATAACTAGAGTGAAACAGAGTGGCTCATATGTCTGTGATAATTAGGATTACATTCTATTTTGCATAATTGCCCAGAAAGATAAAAAAGACTTAAGATGAGGCATTATCAAAACAGTGATAACTGCACATGGGGGTGTGGGGGAGGGAGCAGCGTTATCAATATATCTGTTTCACATCCTGAGCTCTTTCTCATATTTTGACAACCTATATAGTGCATTTAACCTTCGGTGTCTGTTTCTCAAATGAAATTGCACAGAGGGAAAAAAAGGGAAAAGAAATACTCATATTACCGTGAAAAAAGATGGCTTTTCTCTGGAACAATAAGCAGTCCTTGAACTCCACGTCATTAAAGTGAACGCCATCATTTCCTTTCATTAAGATGACTGTGTGCAGACACATATTGCAGTTGGAAGGCGAAGCTGCGGCAGGAGACTCATTTAAAAACCGCCCTAATCTGGAAAATGATCCTAATGTTTCTCAAATGTTATATATTCTCCCAACCTTGCATGAGTGCGAGACACTTTAAGAGAGCTGTGCAATTTTTGAGGCACTTTAAAAATGAGTCTGTACTTCCAAAAACCCACCCTGAAAGCGGAATTTTAGCTGCTTTTGCATATATTGCCGATGTTTACGACAATAAATACAAAAAAAGTGAAGGAAATTCATATCCCCTGCTGGAGATTATGGTTATTTCATGCAAAGACGGGCCTTGCATAAATTGCTGCTTTTTTGTTGGTATCAAAGAATAGAAATAGCCATGTCCTCTCCTGCTTGCCTCATTTTACTCAACGGGTGTGAAACAGTCCCTCATATCCCTGTCTTGTCTATAAGAGATGAAATGAGTCTAAGACTGTGCGGTGTTGCCACAGGCAGGTCTGCTGAAAGGCTATTCCAGAAGAAATGGACATGAACATAAATATCCTTGCGGGGTGCTTTGTAATAAAAAAAAAACAATGTTATGGAATGCAGTGAAACATAAAGAGAGGGTGGGTGTAGGTGGAGGTGAAATATCCATCAAATTAACACATCAGTGGCTCTGATTGTAATCTCTCGGCCCCAGCTCTCGCTCTGCCACGCCAGACAAGCAGCCAAACGTGATTTATCAATGCAAAGCTAATGGCATCAATATGAATCTAACTAAAAATCAATATTTCATTACCAAATTGTTAGCAAGAATGAAGAAAAATGGCCTYGGCCGGAGCGGCTCTCCGGGGTAGGAGCATCTGGAGTTCAATGTGACAAGATGAGCGATGCGTGACTCGGGGCTCGAGGAAGGACACGGCGAGGACAGGACTCAGTCTGGGCACAGTTTGAACTCCATCTCTCTCTGTCTTCTCCTCTTCTTCCACTCCCGCCTCCCCGTTTCAACCGCTCCGACAATGTTACTACCACTTTATTATGTTTTCTCTGTTTCACTTCCTCCACTCCCCACACCACCTCTCCCTCTTTGCTCCTTTCATATCTTTATCACACATTTCCTCTATCAATCTCCCCCCCTTGTGTGTCAGGGAGGGGTTGTCGAGGAAGGACCACACAATGTTTCACATTCCTTCTCAATTAATGACCGACTCGAACATGGAGCCTCTCAACACCCCCCACCCCACCCCCTTTTACAAACCCCACCCTTCGTGCTCCCGCTCTCACACACACACACACACAAACACACAGACATGCACACACACACACACACACCATTTCAATTATTTTTGCCTCCTTTGAAGACAAGTCAGCATTTTTTTTTATCTATTCCCCTTCTGTCTATCCCTAGCTCTCTCCCTCCCAGTGGAAATATCTCCCAAGGCTCATCACACGTTCTTCTAAGCAGCGCTGCATGGCTTCCCATGTAATGAGCGTGAGAGGTAAAGAAAGACAGAAGAAGAAGAGTGCACAGGAAGAAGAGAGAAAAGGGAGGCCAGTTTGATGGTTGGAGGGAAAAAAAAACAACCTTCCCCTGGACTGTATCACACCTCTCTCAGACGTGACCTTCACTTTATTTATATTCTAGTCTTAAGTAAGGAGCATTTATTAGGCAGGGCCTGTGATTGTGGAACTCTGTCAGGTAAGTAATGATGCACCTTTGTGCTTGTGCAGCAGCCTCGGCCGCAATTAAAAACAAACACTTTTTCTTTTCCAGTTGGGCATGAGTCCACTCAAACATGCACGCTCCCTCCCTCCCTTCTTCCTGTTTGGACATAGTCCTATCCTACCTTCTTCTTCTTTTTGCAGTCTTCCTCCTAWTGCCTCCATCTCATTTATGTCTCCCCTGGGAGGAGGTGGTAATGTCCGAGAGGCCCATTTCTCTCCAGCAGGAGCGGACAGGTCCACTCCTCCAAATGAAAAGGGGAAGGGGGTGATTGTAAAACATGTGTCATTACAGTGTCAAAACACCATGCAAGCACAATGACTCCATCCTCCATCCTTCGCCTTCAGTGTTTTGGAGGGGATTCATTCCCTAATTTACGGCTCATGAGATAAGCATCCCCTGAGCTGTGTTGGTGTGCTAAAGGCCTGGCAATGACGGATATCATACATGGGAGAGGCGGCTAATATGAATGCTAATATTGCCCCTGACATACAGTAAATCGACCCTGGGTGTGGAACATATGCAGCTCAGGATAAAGTGTTCATGTTTCCCTTGCTGGGAGATTAACCTGGTATGGATTTTATTGACATTTTAGCACCAAAGAGGGAAAAGTGCTGGATGAGGAGCGTGTGGGTGCTTGGTGAGGTGTGAGATACTGAGGCATTTCACAAATACTGTGTAAAAAACAATATCATTGTCTCCGACTTACAGTACAGAAAAACAAATAAACACTGCAGGAAACGAATGATGATACTGTTCTCTGCATCCAAAAGAATGCTGAGACAAGTCAAGACTGAGCAGAACTAAGACCAAAATAGGTTGATGCCATCTTTTAACAACCCAATTCTAAAAAAAAAAACATTTATTTTTATTTTATTTTATTTATTCTTTATTTATACAGGAAAATCTCTTGAGACTCATTGTCTCATTTACAAGAGAGTCCTGTTACATGCATCACAACAAACAACATCAAAACAATAATAATACAATCTACTTAACATCTATCATAGCATTAAACACTACTTTAAGACTTTAAAATTGCAGTTAATTTCTTATACAATGTTATTTGCATTTAATTTTATGGTTATTTGCAAATGTAAAGAACATTAGCAGCAGCTAGTTATAAGGGTTATGCGTTCAGCTTGTAGGCCCTTTCAGCAGGAATCATACATATCGTACTAGTTACCTGAATTACAGGAAACAGTTTGTTCAAGTAAATAATGTAAGATCTGAATTAGCTGTGGAGTTCCTCAGGGTTCTGTACTTGGACCAAAATGATTTGATTTGGTCAATGTGTTGAGACTTTTAAAATGTATTTATTTATTTATTTATTTATTTATTTATTTTACTAATGATACCACACTTTTTCATTCTGGTGAAAACAGAATTTATGAAAATACAAACATGTTTTCATTTGAATAAGTTATCAGTAAATTTGGTCAAAACAAATTGCAAGATATTTAGCAACAGAAATAAAAATTTTGAAGCCCCATTCAGAATTAAGGGTATTGAAATTCATAGTCAATGAAATTGAAATTTTTGGGTGTCATCATTGATGAGAAGCTGACATTGAGATCTCATATTAATTATTAAGAACAAAAAGAGCAAAAACTATTGCAATTAAATATCCTGTCAAAATTTGTTAAAAATAGAGTCACTATAACCTTAAGAGAGAGGACATTTTCATGAAACCTCTGTTTAGAAATAGTGTGAAGGGGCATTGAACAGGGAACAGGTTTACAACTGTCTTGATACTGATATAAACACGTTCAAAACACTCTATATTTACAAAAAAGAGACCACGGTAAGTCAAACTTGTTAGGAAAATGATACAATGTAATTTTTAATGGAAAACATATATGAAAGACATCTGATGTGATGTGAAATATGATTGTTTAGTTCTGTGTTTTCAGGTGTGACACTAAACCAACATTTTAAGGGTGGTTGTTTTTTATGTTTTGCTTGCATGAAAACAAAAATTATACTTTAATTAAAATGTGCATCACACGATGGAGATTATTTCAAAAAGCTAATAAATGAAACATGTCAGTGTTGGACTTGTCTCTCGGGCTTCACACAGTCCTCTGTGGCTGAGCAGAAACAGGACTGCAGATCAGAGCTGAGAAYGACTTGGCTTCAAGTCTCAGAAATGAGGCTAACAAAACTTTGGTTTTGTCTTAATGAATAAATTAATAGATGACTAATCCCATGTTGGATGGAGTTATTAGATATAACATATCTTTCATCATTTATGTAATGATACTAACTTGGGTTGTAGGTTTGAAGTAAAGAACTAAGAATATATAAATTCTAACTAGTCAAGCCATCAGGCTGGAACATATCTCTGACTGAAGGTAATTTTTTAATGAAATTAATTAAACAAAACAAAAAAGATCATCACAAGCAGTCTGGTCTTCGGATATTGTTCAGAAACTTCTTATGACTGTGAAAAAAACAGATATTGTTAAAGTAAAGTTCAAATAATTTGATGTAGGGCTCTGTGGAGGTATAGGGTATAGAAAAGGGCACTTTAGCAAAAACACTTTTTTGAAAATTTGGTATTATTAGATTTGTCTTTAAATACTCAAATCAGCTCCCCTGATCTGGTTCCATTCATGGTCCCATTTCCCCAGTTTTATCCCTTCTTTTGCTCCAGAATCACAAGACCTTCTTAAAAATTTGAGGTTCCCCTCAACGTGTGTTTATTTTGCCCCTTACAGGGTTAATTTATAATACAAGTGTCACCACAACAATGAGCTGTTTAAAAGCAGATAAATCTTCTTGTCGAGCATTAAATTCATTCAGCTGACACTTTATGATTCAGAACTGTTGCCTGTTTTATCGTTTTTGCTTAAAAATGTCCACACAGTTGGAACCTGCAGGGAATAATTTTTAGGAGCTGAAAACCCTCCGATGAAACAAAGGCTTTGCATTCAGAGATTTCTGCTGCTGCTAATTCCTATATTCCTTCAATTTCACTCATCTAATGGATGAAATCCACTTTGTAAACCTTTCCATCTCAACCTCCATTTTCTGCCTTTTATCATGTCACGGAGACAGCAGATCCAGGAGAGAAACCCAGACATCCCTCTCCCAGCAACACTTTCCAGCTCCTCCTGGGGAATCCCGTGGTGTTCTCAGGCCAGAGAGAATACAGTGAGTCTTGGGTCCCCCCGGGCCTCCTACCAGTGGGACTTGCCCAGAACAACTCTAAAGGGACGTGTCCAGGAGGCATCCTAATTAGATGCCTGAATTACCTCAACTCACCCCTTTCAATGTGGAGGAGCAGCAGCTCTGGGCTCCACCCAGACCTGCTCACCCTATAGGATGAGCCCTGTCATACTATGAAGGAAGCTCATTTCAGATGCTTGTATCCAGGATATCTCGTTCTTTCAGTCATGATCCACACCTCGTGACCATAGGTGAGGGTTGGAACACAGACAGACCAGTAAATCGAGAGCTTTGCCTTTCGATTCAGCTCTTTCTTCACCACGACTGACTGAAGCAACGCCCTCATTACTAAGGACAAGGCCCCAATCCATCGATCCGTCTCCTGCTCCATCCTACCATCACTTGTGAACAAGACACCCAGATACTTCTGGGTGATACTCCTCCACTTGAGGCAGAGACTCTCCCCCGACCCAGATGGGGCATTCCACCCTTTTCCGGTCGAGAACCATGGCCTCTGACTTAGAGGATCTGACTTTCATCCTAGCTACTTCACACTGGGCTGCAAACCACCCCAGTGTAGCTGAAGGTCTTGGTCCAAAGACACCAACAGAACCACATCATCTGCATACAGCAGAGATGAGACCCTGTGGTTCCCAAACCAGACCCCCTCCTCTCCATGACTGTGCCTTGACCTGTCCTTCACTTTGCTTCGTACAAGGGTCTAGACTTGATGCATAGAGAAGTGATTCTTGCAGGAGGCRTGGTCTCTGCTGAAGTTTAAAATGATTGGAGCAGTTGGCTGCAACGTATGTTGCTGTGATGGAGGCTAAGCTAAGAAGCTAACTGGAAAYCGCGTGTGCTGTAAACAACCCTAATGAGAGAAGAAATTTACCGAGCTGAACGAGAYGACTGTAAATGAGAGCTGCTGCTTTGTGAGAGAATTTTATTTTAATTTGGAAGCCTTATCAACACGGTCTGGCTTCATTCACTTCCTCCACTGCCATATACTAAAATAACTAGCAGACACTGTGCAGAAAATCGACGTCGTTCAAAACTCTTCCTTCTGTTTGTTGATGGCCCAGGTAAAATAAACTACAAGCAGACACTGCGCAGAAAATTGATGTTCTGTTCTGTGATTGGCCCGGCTAAAAATCTGCCAGCAAAATCATTCTCTATGGGAGAAGTCCCAGACGGAGCAATGAAGGGAAACTAGAATTGAGCGGAGCTGTGTAGGAAGGCAAGGGACAGGCTACCTTGACCCTGTTCATAAACACTACAAACAGGATCAGAGACAAGGGACAGCCCTGGTGGAGTCCAACCCATACGGAGAACAAGCCCGACTTTGTGCCAATAATGTGGACACAGCTCCTGCTTTGGTTGCCCTTAGTAGCAACCCAGACACTCCATACCTCCGCAGCACCCAACACAGAATGCCTCAATGAAGAAGGTCGTAAACCTTCTCCAAGTCTACAAAACACATGTAGACCAGAGAGACAAATTATTTTTATAAAACTTTTAAAATAAAATAAAATGGAAGAAAAAGACAGTGGGAATATACACTGTTAAGGAGAAAAAAACCACATCAACCGGAAAAGCAACAATTAGAAAAAAAATAGCATGTCACTTTCAGGTGCTGTGTGTAAAAAAATAAAATAAATAAAAAAAGACATCTGCTATTTTGCACWTTTGAATCTTTGACAATCACTGTCTATCTCTAGAAGAGTATCAAGTTTATTCAAATAAGAACTGTATTAGTGCATAACTTTTCAATCCATTACTTTACTTATTGACCTAAGAAGTAGACTGTTTAAACATGCCTGACATGCCATCTTTAATGAAGACCTTTTGTCAAGAACTAAAAACAGGAATTCAGAGCAACAACATCAGCTATTCTCTTCAACACATTGGCAAACTGTCACAAGCACCGTGTTATGTTGAATCTGAGAGGGCCATAAGACAAGACTGCATTACTTTGGCTGTCGGAGTATYGTGACATTTCACATTTTAAAACTACACTAAAAAATAAGCACATTCAGGAGCTTCATTTCCAGGTTACAAACTTAAAGTGGAAGAAAAAATCACTAGATGATTAAGTTTTATTTTTCAGTGACAAATAATTTTTCAATTTAATTATTTAGTAATAGAGTTTTGCACACGTTAAAAAATTGCAGTGATTACACATAAACCACAACAAATAAACATTACCCAACAGCTGCTAATGCGGTTACAGTGATGGAATCATCAACAAGAAATAAGACTCAAATAACCAACCAGCATTCGTTTCACAAACTGTTTGTATTGTTTTGTTGTATGTAATGTGTTTTGTTTTGTTTTGTTTTTTTAATGAAATGAATAAACACAATTTGAATTGGAATTTGAATTTGAATATATACCCAATGTTTTTTAGCAGTCACGTCACRTTTTGTCCAACTTTTACATCAGTAAGGTAGGTGTAAATGAAAGAATCAAGATTTTATAATATAGATAACAAACACATGCAGTTTAAAGCTTGAAACTCATCATGTGTTGGATTGCATCAGAACTATGATCCAATCACTATACACATAAGTTTGATTTTAACTTTCAGTGGAAAGTGCAATTTTGCACTTAAGTAAATGAAATATATGGCAAGATCAAATCGAAACATTGTAAGAAACAATCATAGCAGACAATAGTTTTGTTGGTTCTGATTGCACAACAACTTCAGAATTGATCCACATGCTATCATGTGTAGCATCTGTATTTACTTCTGTATAGCATGCAGTGACTTCTTCTGCGCATACAGGACACTACAAGACCATGGACTGTTGACACTGGAGTCTGATGGAGGTTGCTTTGAAATTATGATGTGAACAACTGAAATAAAAAACATAATCAGAATTGAAAGTCTGAATAAAGTTGTTGAAAAAAAGTTGATTCTYTTCTAAAAAGCTTTGCTCAAAAATCTGAACTCCATTCCAACTTACAGCCCATCAGCCAGGCAGGGCCTGAGTTTTAGGCCTTGGGTCTTATCAGAAGCAAAACAAAAACAAACCCTCTCAAGAAAAGAACAATGACTACATCACCCTCTTAAAGTCACATGTACATATATATAACTTCCTGGTCACATCCCTGGGGGGCGGGGCCTTTGACGTCAGACATTGGAATGTAAAAGCTTCTTTTACATTCCAATGTCTGACGTAAATGTTGTAGAAAAAAATAAACAGTTTTCAGTGTAGATTTACACATTTTAAAACTGTAAATGAGCAAATACTTTAAAAATGACAATTATTTTGGTACTGTAACCTCAGATGACTTTAAGGCAAACATCTGTTATATGGTTTTTAMAATGAAAAACATGTAAACACTACACAGAACATCCTCACATAACACCGCTGCCTAAACAAATATAAATGACAGCAGTAAACCCCACAAAATTTACTTTTATAGATGGAGAAACAAGGAGTAAAAGATTTATCTCTAGCTGGACAATAAGTTATTTCATGCAGTCATTTGGTCAGTAACATCCCACCCACTCAAAAGTGATTACAGGTTTTAATCACCCACAAAGACTGATTAATCATTGACTAAATTAGCCAGTTTAACCCAGAACATATCCATCAGTGATGTTGGGGGAGAAAGCAGAAGTGAGGTCTGATGAAGTGGGATGAGACAGGGCCATAAGGTTTGAGCTCAACAGGCTTCAGGAGGATTAAATCCCTGATTTGTTGCCCATGGTACAGTTAATTCATAACATCTTGTATAAAACACTAAATGACTATGCTTTTAAAAATCACTACTCATAAATTTTTAAAAAACAAATGCTAAGAACTTCTTGAGGGAATGCATATTTAGACAATACAATAAGATATCATGAGATATCACACACACAGAGTGTTGTGAATCACTCTCAGCTTATAGCCACTCCAACATGTAGCTCAGTATCTGTTAAACAAACTGCCTAATAGTCATTATTAAGTTAGTTCAGGTTCATTAGCTGTGGAAGCCATCTTGAATTAAACTAACTCCAACAGTGAATCAATTGTAGATATATAAGGTGTGCAATTAAAAGTTTCCTTGAAATCAATGGTTCAAGAGCCATTTTGCTAACAAAAAACAGAGCTGACTTTAATACAAAGGCCAAAGTTTCGGATAAAGATCTTGCTTATTTCTGTGTTTCCTAAAGTGCATTGGCTGTGGCAGCCATATTGAATAAGGTTTATTCCAGCAGTTGATGAGTTATATATGTACACCCAATGAGTGCTTTCTGAAAGTTTTATTTAAATCAGTGTTGTATAAAGTACCTCAAAGTGAGTGCAAGGATCTTACCATAACATTGCTTTGGTAAAACCTAGTCTTATCTTAGAATGGTGCTTGATTAAAAATCTTAAAGTGTTTGACATTTATTGTACTTAAGTATTTAAAGTCATTGTCTGATATAAAATGTACTTAAGAATTAAAAGTAAAAGTATTGAGTAAAAGTAAGGCGTTAGAATGTCCAAAATAATATTTATTGGGAGGTGATCTTCAAGAAAAACTATTTTTAAAGGCCATAATAACTTTAATGCTATATTAAAATGTTAATGTTGAAAACTGGGATGCTTCAGTCTACCTGTTTCAGCTGTATATTTCTGCCACGCTCATCTTCATACTAGACTACATACTGTATGTATGTACGCCTGCTGTGTCCTTTTGGAATGTGACATGATTTGTGTCATGTGCAGATCTGATGGATTTTACAAACCAGGTGTCAGAATGGTAAATATTTATACTTCTCATCCAACCACAGTTGAATTCATTCTATACAGGAGGGGCTGGATAGGTTTTTATCCTAATTTTTTTAAACAATAACAAGCCAGCGAAAAACAAGTCGGAAAGAAATAGAAAAAAACCTTTTTACCGCTTATCCTTTTTAAAAATGTAAGGAGTAGAAAATGCACATAATTGTACAAAAATATAAGGAGTAAAGGTAAAAAGTTGGCTGAAAAATAATTGCTCAAGTAGAGTACAGACAACCAAACTTTTTACTTAAATAGAATAAAGGCCCCATCACATTACAATGTTTTAGACAACTTATGAAAAGTTTGTCCAACACTAAAGATGTCGAAGCTGATGGAATTTAAAAATAACCCACTGGAAGCCTCTTTTGGACATATACATACTGTAATGCATTTGGACTAAATATATAGCCATTATGAGAAAAATAAACAAAATTATCACGAGTTGTCTAAAATGTTAGAGTGTGACAGGGCCTTTTCAACTCTGATTAAAACCCATTCAGTAATTTAGGAAATATTTTTCTAACTGTACAGAAAAACAGACAMTGGCAAATATATTATAGCTTTGCCTTTGGCAACAATTATGTTTATCTGTAGTCAGCGACTAAAAATCCTATTTCAACTTTTCCAACATCCTTTGTTTTACAACCAGTAACTTTCCTATCTTGACATTTGTGATTAAAAACACAAATTAGGGACAACTGAGTGAAAGTTAAAAATAAAATCATCTTCATCCAGAGGCATTTTCACAGATTATCACTTGTACAGATCAGATATTTTCTGACATCGATATCCAAGTACACCTCCATTTGAATTTCTCCCATCTACCTGGAGCACGGAACCAATCAGACGCTCTGTGGTCCTGAATGTGGGGGTGGTAGAGGGGTAGAAAAGGCCTCTGGGGTTTATCTGTGGAACATTCGAGAGATCTTCATGGAGGCAGGCACAGTTTGATGGGCGAGACACACTTTAGTGCGTGGTGAAGGCAGTATGACTAATGTGTGGAAYGGGACATTTACATAGGAGAGGCAGGCTGTGCTTGCAGCCTCCCAGAGGTATGTACGGTAGGCCCAGCACTGTATTTGCTGCCTGTCCTCAGGGCTCCCACTGCCACTTCATTTCCATGCTCCATTTTAGATCAAGGCTTCTCTAATATTTCCACATTATCCAAGGAGGCAATCTAAGATTGGAATTTGATCCACTTTGAAGGGCTGTGTCGTCACACATTCCTCCTTTTCTTTGCTTTTTAAGTTTTTTTTAGTACCTGTGCAGACATTCACATGTCAATACTCAATAAGAAAGAAACTACCATTCCTTAAAATACTTCTTATTGCCAGCTGCATTGTACCTAAAGTTTTTTAAAAAAGATCACACAATCTGTTAAAGCTTAAAGTATGGATTGGGAATGTCTCTCAGCCACTAGCAGACCAGATTTTATCTCACAATATCTATGCCATTTTTATGTTTGCTAAGATTATTGTGGTGGTTGCCTTAATTTACGTTGGCTCTAAAAGTTAATCGGTTGTAGATGATTATCCAATGTTTACTTTCAATATTTTTTAATCTGTTTGGTGGCTTGTGAGATATTTCGCTAACAGATATACAGAAAAACACCTGGCAATGATATGATTGTCTGGGTGAAGTGTCAGTGAAATGTAAGAGGCTTACGTGAATAAACAATGACTTGTTTTTGCATTACACTTTGTTTTTTCAGTCTTTTTTTTACTTGTGATAGATTTAACAGTAAAAAAATAAAACCTAAATGATTTACTCAGCAACTGGAGTGAATCACACTGCACTGGGATTGAAAACTGAGCAGAACAACAGTAGGCATTTATACACATCTTGTGATGACAATAACTCATTCTGTGGGAAGTAATTATTTCTGACAAACCCTCTCAGCTTGAGCATTATTAGTGCACATTACTTAGCACTCCCTTTTGTAATCGTACATGGCTAAAGCAGCAGGTTGGAAGGTAAATTAGAGGAGGGAGGGGAGCCAGAGGGAGAGGTGGGAATGATAGAAAAGTAAATCTCAAACGGGGAATGGAGAATCAGAGGGTAAAGACAACAGGAGGATGAAGCAAAGGAAGAAGAATGGATGAAAATCTTAAAAACAGCAAGCATAAACTGGATTATCTGCCTACCTTTTCAAGATGCTCTCCTCTATGTATTATATTGTTTACATTTTAATGAGGACTTTTAGGAGTGTTTGAGTCTCTGAATAAATTTATATTTGTGTCAGTAGTATTTTTCAGCAGAGCTGAATGAGTTGAGAGTCATGTTGACTGCTATCCTGACACCCAATGATTTAGCTCTTTGGCTGCTTTTGTCCTATGAGKTTTTTTTTAGAAGGCCTAAGAATAATAAAATAGTTTTATAAGAAACAGCATTTTCTTTGTTTTCAACTTTTAAGTTTAAATATTTGTCATATTTCTAAAATTTGTTTTTTTATTGTATTAGAAAATCTCCTCTGTTGAATTGTCATCCTATAATGATGAAGGAGGTTGTGTGCCTGAATGATCCTAGGATCTACGCTGTCAATTGAAATTGCCCCTTGTAGGGTCTTCCATGGCAGATTGATCCATTTTTTTGTCACTTCAGTAGAAAACGAAACCAAATATTATTAGTTTATTTAGTTTATTTATTTCTTCATCGTCAGTGACTTTTTTAAGTGAAGAGAAAATAGAGAAAGAGAGAAAAACAGAGAAGTAATTAGAAAGATTGAAATAGCGATTAGAAGTACTGTATATTAAATATACACCAACAAAACACAGGACCACACACCCATCATCTGTCCGCTCACCTGAAAAATAAATGGATAAATACATGGAAGGGCATATATAAAAATATACACATACCCATACATATACTGTATAACGATATACATACATACATGCCTACATTCATAAATATTGTCAGTATACACACAGACATATATACACACTCAGTGACCAATGGCAACCATGGCAGATTGATCCTACATGACAGGCCAGGGGGTTCTCGGGGTCTGGGGCTGGGCACTCGGGCATGTGCCGGCCTGGCCTGGTGACTGCCTGCTGGGGCTCGGGGCCTCTGGCCCTGTCGGGATCTGGCTTGGGGGGGTGGGGGTGCGCCCTGGGGGCCTAGACCTCTGTGCCCTTTCCTTGATCAGCTCTGGTGTGGCGGGTGC
Source organism: Austrofundulus limnaeus (assembly GCF_001266775.1). Taxonomy (NCBI): domain Eukaryota; kingdom Metazoa; phylum Chordata; class Actinopteri; order Cyprinodontiformes; family Rivulidae; genus Austrofundulus; species Austrofundulus limnaeus. Next base: position 271,986 of record NW_013952456.1, read on the forward strand.
CAGTCGGCCCATGAGTTTGACGCTGCTGGCCCCGGGGGCTGTGCGTGTGGTCGCTGGGGTGGGGGTGGGGCGGGGGTTGGATCTTCCCGTGCAGGTTCCCCTTGGGACTCTGCGCTCGGGATCCCTCTCGGTTCCTTGGTTTGTAGTCTTCCCTACGTCTGCCTTGTGTCTTGGGGTTTGGGTCTTCAGTCCTCCACAGTCACTATTAAATATTCCTTTGGAGAAATATTGTTTATACACGTTCTCACGTTCATGTTCACAACCGCTCACAAACAGGTGTTCTGATTCAGGGGGTTCTGATTGTTCACTGAGTGTGTATACAGTATATGTCTGTATGTACTGTATATATCTACAGTATGTATGAATGTAGGCATGAATTTATGTATATTTTTATATATGTATGGGTAAGTGTATATATTTATGTATGCCATCCATGTATTTGTCCATTTATTTTTAGGTGAGCGGACAGATGTTGGGTGTGTGATCCTGTGTTTTCTTGGTGGATATTTAATAGACTTCTAATCTCTATTTCAATCTTTGTAATTACTTTTCTCTTTGTTTTTCCTTCTTTTTCTATTTTCTCTTTACTTAAAAAAAAACAAAAAACAAAAGGTGACAGGCCAAACAAAGAACGATTCAAAATACTTCTATGGACTGACAAAATCAAGGAACTTTGTGTCCCTTGCCTGGACATGGGCTACCGGGGCTCCACTTTAGAGCCAGGCCTGGAGAGGGGCTCGTCAGAGATCTCTTAGTGGCTGGGTCTCAACCCATGGGGTTTGGTAGGGCTCGGCCCAAACAAGCTACATGGTTTTGTCCTCCCATGGGCCCACCAACTGCGTGATTTGACCTTGGTGCTGTGACCCTGACCTACAAAAGCTGGCTCTTGGGACCTGGAATTTGACCTCTCTGATGAGGAAGGAGCCTGAGCTTGTGCATGAGGTTGAGAGGTACCAACTAGACAGAGTTGGGCTCACCTTGATGCACAGCATTGGTTCCAGAACCAATCTCCTCGAGAGGGGCTGGACATCATTCCACTCTTGAGTTGCTCATGGTAAGAGGCACAGAGCTGGTGTGAGTCTAATTTTGGCCCCCCGACTTGGTGCCTGTGTGTTGGAGTTTTACCCAGTAGAGAGCGTAACTCCCCTGTGCCTTCGAGTGAGGGGATGGGCTCTGATGTTTGTTTGTGTCTGTAAGCCCAATAACTGTTCAGAGTATCCGGCCTTCTGGGATTCTTAGTGGGGGTGCTGGAAGGTTTTCCAGCTAGGGACGCCTTTATTTTGTTGGGGGACTTCAATGCTATTGACAGTGTGACCTGGAGAAGCGTGACTGGGAGAAACAACCTCTCTGATCTGAACTCGATCAATGTGTTGGACTTCTGTGCTAGTCACACTTTGTCCATCACAAACACCATGTTCAAACTTAAGGGTCTCCATAAGTGCACACAGCACCAGGACACCCTAGGTTGCAGATTGATGATTGAATTTGTAGATTGAATTTATAGGCTTGTCATCTGATCTGCAGCCATATGTTCTGGACACTTGGGTAAATAGAGGAGCTGAGCTGTAAACTGATCACCACCTGGTAGTGAGTTGGATCAGATGGTGGGGAAAATGACAGACAGACCTGGTAAACCCAAACATGTAGAGAGGGTTTGCTGGGAACACCCGGCAGAAGACAGGTCAGAAAGATTTTCAACACACACTTCCAGGAGAACTTCAATCATATCCCAGGGAACATTAAGTCTGAGTGGACCATGTTTCATGCTTCAGTTGTCAAGACAGTTGCCTTGAGCTGTGGCTGCAAGATTGTTGATGCTTCTTGCAGAGGCCATCCTCAAACTTGGTGGTGGACACGTCCGGTTAGGGAGGCTGTCAAATTGAAGAAAGAGTCTTATTAGGCCTTGTTGGCTGGCAGGACTCCAGGGGTAGTTGAAGAATCTCGGTAGGCCAGACTGACCATAGCCTTGGCTGTTGCTGAGGCAAAAGCTTGGATGTGGGATGAGTTTGTGAGGACTTGGAAAAAGATTTTTGATCAGCTCTGTGGAGATTCTGGCAAACCATCAGGTGGCTGAGGTGAGGGAATTGAGACTTTACTAACACTGTTTAGTGCAGGAAGGGTGCTATTGACCTTAACCAGTAATGTTGTCTGGAAGTGGAAGGAATACTTCTCAGACCTTCTCAATCCCACCAGCATGTCTTCCATGGAGGAAGTGGAGTCTGAGGACTTCAGGGTTAGTCTGTCTATAACTGGGGCTGAGGTTGCTGAGGTAGTGAAAAAGCTCAAAGGACTCCTGGGGTGGATGAGATTCATCCTGATTTCCTTAATGCTTTGTATTTTGTGGGGCTGTCATGTTGACACACCCTTGCAGCATTGAGTGGATATCAGGGGCAGGTGCCACCTGACTGGCAGACTAAAGTGGTGGTTTTCTTCTTCAAAAAGAGAGACCAGAGGGTGTGTTCCTCTCCATTCAGTGGTGCTGGAGAGGAGAGTTCGATTGATGGTTGAATTTCAGAATCAGAAGGAACAATGCAGGTTCTATCCTAGCCATGAAACAATGGACCAGCTCTTTACCCTCACTAGGGTCCTTGAGGGGTCATGGGAGGTTGCCCCTCCAATCTACATGTGCTTTCTGGATTTGGAGGATGCCTTCGACCATGTTGCTTGAGATACACTTTTTGTGGGTCCATTGTCACAGGTCATTCAGTCCATATGCAGGCAGTGATAAAAACTTTGGAGCTTTAACTGGGACAGAATTGTAGGTAAATGACATCAGGTGACGACGACTGACTTTTTTCCACATTGTAGACTCCAGCAGTAGGAAATCCCCTGTAGTGATGTATGCAGCAGCAGGAGGGGTTTCCAAGGAGCTCAACTCAATGTATCTCAGGGACTATGAAGGTTGTGTAAAAACAAACGCCAAAAAAACATGTGACTGCACATCAACTGTTCGGCTTCAAATGGAGTATGCAGGAGCCTTTAGAGGTAGGCTGAGAAGTTCAGTTGTCCAGGAGAGACTCAACAGAGCCGCTGCTCCTCTGCATCAAGAGGGTTCAGTTGAGGTTGTTCAGACATCTGGCAAGGATGCTCCTGGACACCTTTCAAGGCAGGTTCAACTGAGAGGACAGGCTGGAGAGTCTAGTCTGTTCTGGGAACACCTTGGAGTCCTCCCAGAAGAGCTGGAAGAGGTGGCAGGTGAAAGAGAGGTCTGGGCCTCTCAGCACAAGCGATTGCCCCGTGACCTGACTTGGAATATGACATTATTGTTCATAAGGATTTCATAGAATCCCCCTTCAATAAAATAAAAAAAATGACAAATGGCTAAAATGGGACACAATCCCATCATTATATAAAGGTCTTGTTTTTCTTTAATCCTAATGACATTTGGCGCATWTCACTTAAATCTACCCATTGTTATTAAAAAAAAAACATTGAAGAGATTGTTTATTTTTCCGGCCAAACTTTGCACATTCTTGAACTTCATGTTAAGTGCAGGTTAGTACAGTTTGAGGAGTTCATTGGTGTTTTGTCAGAAATTGTATTAAAACGAAAAAAAAAAAGTGTTAGACTGCAAGTACTTGATTTTACCTGCAGTTGTAAAGACTGATTATTCTCTACTTAAAAAACATCTTCCAGAAAAAGGAACTTATGTCATTTGTAATTTTCATTCCATTGGAATAAATATGACTCTTTAGGTTTAGATACTGTATATGTATAGTAAAATCACAAAGAAAAATGCACCAAAATCATATTTCATTCCTTCTGCTTATTTTCACTGCTACTTGAAAAACTGACAGGCTTGGCTGGACAGGTGTTTTATTA
>NW_013952456.1:281448-282721 GCF_001266775.1 Austrofundulus limnaeus
CGCTGTGCATGCGTAGACCAAAAACCCGCCTCCAAAACATCATCACTCTTAAAGAGACAGCAACTATTACCTGGATCATAACATTATACATAACGGAACCATAACAGAAAGTGAATTATGCAGTCAGTATTGGGAGCACTATAGGATACTATTTTAGTTAGCAGCTTGGAGCAGACAGATCGGACATTAACAGAATGCAGAAAACTGAGGCCAGACAAAATGTACAACAGAATATTTTCTCCAACATGGCAGGCCTATTTTTGGTATCTACCTACACTTAGATCGCCCACATGTGGTTCATATTTAACAAAAACTGTTGCTTCTGAAAGCAAGAGGCTGCAGTAGATCAATGTTAGAACTGCGGTTTGAGCCCTGGTTTAAGTTTTAAAATAAAAGGGTTAAGACATATGACATGCCACCATCATTTCTCTAGTTTTATGTCTTTTAGAATATATTTACATGTTTTTTTCCCATTTAACTTTGCCAATTTGGAGTAGCTTATTATTTCAAAATTACTTAAAATCAGATTAGGAATCCAATCTACAAGCTTTGTATCTGTCTGTCTGTTTWATTTTACAGTTAAAAGTACAAATGCTCCCATTTTGTGTGGGGAGGATGTGGGCGTGGGGGGCGTCAGTTTATCTGATTTAATTACCAKACCAGACTGTTTTTATGAGAGCTCCACCTGAAGATGGGAGGAAGAAAGGTGAAGCCCTTGTGCAAATAAAATGAAAATAAAAACTCTGCAACATAGATCCTATCTTTTTCACATAAAATGTTACATAAATTGTAAAATTTATTTGGTTAATGATTCAGAAAATAAAAATCCACCACAWTGTCATGCTAAGGAGTCATTACTGTAGCCTGAACAAACAAAAGGGTGGGAATGCTTGAATATTTCCTTGTTGCGCAATCAGCAATCTTTAGCCTTGAGGTGAGAACTGATGTCCACATGAGCCCACACACTTAAATGAAACTTTGAAGTTATTCTTAGTTGACCATAATCTGCAACTGTTTCAAAAAGGAAGCAAATATTACTAGACCAAAACAACATTTTAGGCTATACTAGAGCTGCATGGACATTTAAATTAAAACAATGTTAAACAATCCCAAAACTGTCACTTAGGTCTTAAGTAATAACAATAAATATTAATAATACATACATTATTACAATATATTCATACAATAATACAATAATACATACCCACATACATACATACATACATACATACATACATACATACATACATACATACATACATACATACATACA
>NW_013952456.1:282823-297678 GCF_001266775.1 Austrofundulus limnaeus
GTGAATGCCACAAATTCTCCTAAATCACTCGTACGCACAATTTAAGAACAAATCTGTGCGTACGAACGGTTCTTGCATGAGGCCCATTGAGACTAAAATATGCTTGTAAAACACAAAAATACTAATCAAAAGCAGCAATAACTACAAAACTACAATATTTAAAATAAACTGGAGTAGTCAGTCCTAAAGACATGGGTTTTGAGTCTTAAAGGGGACATAATCTGCAAAATCCACATTTTTAGCTGTTAAATATAATTTGTTGTGGATTCGTAGGAGACAGAAGAGTTAAATTTAATATCTCCTGGTGCTGCAAATATATTCTTATATTCTGTTTGGGTCATATTTTTCAGCCCGTTCAGTTTTCTGAACTATTATGTCAAATTATCTGTGACAGAACTACCAAATAAATTCTGGACTTACCAACTAAAATTTCCTTGTCTTCATTTTCCTCCGGCTCAGACTCTGGCTCCAACATGTAAGGCTGGATGGACAAGTCTTCCCTTGTTGACATCTTTTAATTAAATTGGAAATAAAATGTTTCTGCACCGCTAGAAAATGCTAACCCCTTGAGGTCAGAAAAAATATGGAGGGTCAAAATTGTGAACCACTTGAAGTTGAAACCTCCTGAGACCCTGTGTTCTCATTTGTGGACACAGCATTTTTGCCTTTCTACCTATGATGCATCATTTTTTTCAACTTTGACCCATTGTCCTCATTCATAGACACTACCAGCACCCTCTAGTGGTCCCATGACAATATAAAACAAGATAGCAGGAATCCCGGTGAAAAGCTTCTACAAGAACTCTGGTAAGAAAAATGGCCAAAATAAAAATCCAAGTTACATTTCATGCGTGAAACCAGCATATTTAGGCACAGTTGGATCTTCAGCTTTATAAGACATGCAAATAACGTTTTTTAAACAACTGAAGCAAAGTACAATGTTGGTAAAGATAAAGTCCTCATTTGAGGACATTGGGACTAGAACTTTGTTATTAACTATGCCGTGAGGTAGGACAAACCTGCAAATATTTAGAACAGTTTACAACTGTAAATGGTTAGTTTAAGTGGTCGCAAATCTTCATTAAACAAATCTGGCAATATTTAGAACAGTTCATAAGTGCAAATAGTTTTTGCATTTACATCACGTAATATGTTCTTCAAACTGAAGAGAAATTTGAAAGTTGTTGATGATAATGCACTTCACTAATCTTGCTCTGGTCAGCAGCTTGCTGCTGTACTGCCAAAATAACTAGGAAAATGGAACCACCAGAAAGGCTGTCATGAAGTTTCTCAARTTTTGCATGGCAATTGCTTAWGTATTCCTCAAAAAGCGTAACATTTTGAGACCCAGTGTCCTCATATGGGGACTTCATTTTTTGCAAAAAATAAATAAATAAATAAATAAACACTTCCTGTACCATAACAGGGTCTAGTTTTTATACCTATTAGGTCCTATGCCATGTACTGTATCTAAGAAAAAGAACAAATGCACATCCAGGAAAGGCTTGGGTCTCAGGATTTAGGGATTTTTGAAGAATAGTCTATACAAGAGGTAACAAGACTGTGGACGAATGCTATTATGAGGGGTAAGAGAGGGGCGGAGACAATTGATGCTGTAAAGGTGGAAATATACAGACTTGGTTATGATATTGATGACAGCTGATGTCGACCACATTTGTCGGCTGCTTACATCACTGTCCTGTGCTGTAGGCATTCACAATTTGTAGGCGCCTACTCATGCGGCCAACAAAATCCCAAAAACGTAGACCTCATCTGAGTATTCTACGTGGCTTACAGTTTCCCAGAATCCATTGTGCCATCAGTTAATTAAACAAAAAAAAAATCAAAGACGGCAGAGTTTGATAATTTATCATGAACTGAAGAATGCACGTTAAGCAACTGAACTAAAGAAACTGTTACAATGAAATAAAATGCTGTTACAAGTACTGATACTGAAGCTAAACTCAAATTATAATGCTATTTATTTGTAACAGTTTTCTATCAAAGCGCAGAGGTTTGTCTCACAGTTGTCAATCATGTTTGTGAGCAAGCTGCTCATGCCCACCCCACCCTGCCCGCAGCCACTCACACTCATGCAAGCTCCCGACTCAGGCCGTGCTGTGGGAGGAACTTAGGAAAGTGGGCTGAAGCTTAACAGAGGGCAAGGGGGAGGGACCTGAAGGTTTTCCAGAAACTACATACAGCAGCTTTGATATGCACATTTATAATTAGTCAACCAACGGAAAATAACCTAATTCTCAGTCCTTTGTAATTAAGAGCTGCAGACCCCATCACCCATTGCTTGAAAGAGGGTCAATCTATAGATACAGTATATCTATAGATATATTAGTTAAACTATAACTAATGAAATGTAGCAAGTTGCACATTTCAGCAGGTATGTTTGTAGCCATAACAGCAGTAATAATAGTATAACCAAAACAATAAAGTTAATCAAACTATGTTAACCTATTGTCTCTCTGTGGTTCAGCCGTAATGTCTGGAGGGTGGATGATGAGGTGATAGAGTTCATGCATCTGTCTGTAGAAGTTAGCCAGCGGCGGGAGGAGACACTGGCACAATTGAAGTCTGTTCAATAGGTTTTCCAGGCCTTAATGACACAGCTGCTTGTTAATTATTTAAGTTGTAAATTAATCTTTTTCTTTACATTCTAGCAGATTTTAAGTGTCATGTTTACAGTCCCAGTCAAGCACCAGTTTTTAAAATATTATTTTAAACACTTGCTAATATGTTCATATGCTGATTTYTTTATGTCTTAATGTTTACCCTGATGTTTTCATATTTTTGTGTGATTCTTTTTTACATTTTTTTAAATGTCATTGGAATATTCATCACTGAGGTTTTTTTTTTTAACCATGAAAAAAAAAGTTACTGATGATGAAGAAGTTAAAAAACTGATATTCAGTTCTGCTTTCTACTGAAGTGGCTAAAAAAACATGAAATAATAAAAATGAAACAGTAAATTGTTAAAAACCTCTTTAGTCTTACACACACAAACCTTCTGCACTTTTTATCCTCCCGGTGGAATGCACATTTGTTTTGAAACTTTTTACGCTCTGAAATAGCAAGAACAACAAATTTTTGCTGTGAGCATTCATAATTTTTTCAGATTTCCAACAAGCGGTAAACTGGAACATGGTTAACTCTGACATGCTGTCACTACTACTTTCCAGTGCTGAGTCCCATTGTGAATGAAACACACCATAACTACATAAACTGTAAAACCTCTGCTTTTTTTAACACTGCAGTGAGACGCTGCTGCACGTCGTCCATCAAAGACTTGTAGGATAGCAAAAGGAAAAAAATGGCAAATAAAAGATGGCTGCCAGGTCGTCTTTGGCCAGATGAGCATATATTTGACATCTTACCTGCCAGAAGACAGTTCTGGTTCGTCAGCGCGGCACTGCCTGCCACAACAAGGCTGTGTTCCCATCGGCATTCACCATCCTCAATCTGCCCTTCTCAGGCTGCAGACCCCCACAACCAACCCCTGTCACACTTATTCCCGTGAGTACACACATGTATACTGAATGACCCAGCTGACTCACACAAAGAAGTCAAGCTTCATTTCATATGCACTTTATCAGGGTTTTTCAAACTAGTCATCTTTTTACACACTCGCTATGACATATCACAGGGTACGTTTGGAAAGTTTGCACTTTTTAAAATATATCAGTACATGTAGGAAGTACACAACAAACCAGTTAGTTTAGCTTGACGTGAGTATTTTCCAGGCACATAGTTCATTCAGTTGTATGGTCACAAATTTGGAGTTTTATAGATTTTGTACTTGTAAATCAGACTTTGTATTTGTAAGTTAGGAATTGCAAGTTTTGGATGTGTAAGTAGGAATGTGTGTGTGTAATAGTTTGTATCTGTAAAAATAGGGCTTGTACCTGTAAAAACATATTTACACAAGATGCACATTTGTTTTGTTAAGGTCTGTTTACAGATACAAAGCATAAAACTGTTATTCTCTCTGCTCAAGTTCCCAACTTGCATGTGAGTTTCAGTTTACAAGTACACATTTTAACCCTGTTTTGCTGCCTCCGACGTCACAAGTGGAGATCCCCATTTAGCCATCCTTTTGCTATTTTTAGCTTAGCCTTTTCTTTTTTTTTAGTTAGCACTTCACTACTTTTAGTTTCTTGCTACTACTTTGCTATCATTTTGCTACATTTAGTAAAGTCAGTGGGGATATGCTCTCTGCCTATTTATTGAATAATTTACCTTTTTAAAAATGATTCAGGATATTATGGGGTTAAAATACATTGTAATGCTTTAACTGTGTTTTACTTAACTTTCCTTTTTCTTTGTATTTATTCTGCACCTTTTCTGTTCCACGTCAGTTCAACAATTAAGAAAAGACTTACCCCCCCATTTTCAACTGTAACAAATATTTCATGTTTTTAGGATGTATATAGCCTGGCCCTTGCCTTCCTGCGCAGTTCCACTCAATTCTAGTTTCCTTCACTGCTCCGTCTGGGATTTCTCCCATAGACAAGGATTTCGCTGGCAGATTTTTAGCCGGGCCAATCAGAGAACAGAACATCGATTTTCTGCTTAGTGTCTGCTTGTAGTTTATTTTGCCTGGGCCAATCAACCAACAGAAGGCGGAGTTTTGAACAATGTCAATTTTCTGCGCAGTGTCTGCTAGTTAGTTTAGCATACGGCAGTGGAGGAAGTGAATGAAGCCAGTCTGTGTTGATGAGGCTTCCAAATGAAAAAAGATTTGTCTGACAAAGCAGCAGCTCTCATTTACAGTCGTCTCATTCGGCTCGGTACTTCTCTCCTCTCAGTAGGGTTGTTTACAGTGCACACGATTTTCGGTTAGCTTCTTAGCTTAGCCTCCTTCACAGCGACACACACACACTTCAGCAGAGGACACGCCTCCAGCAGGAATCTCTTCTCTATGACCGCGAGTCCAGATCCTCTGTATGAAGCAAAGTGAAGGACAAGGGTCTGATTTTTACCAGGCTAGGATGTATACGACATACTTAAATTTCTAAATTTTCCAAGAGTATGTGTTTACCTGGTGCTGTGCAGCAGTGTACTTAATTCCTATTGTGCAAATTATGTAATTTTATGGGGGGGGGGGGGGGGGGGCATTGACTGGATCAAATTATTGTGGGGATCATAACCCCTGTGCCTCCCCCACAAATTATGCCCATGCAGCAGCTCAATTAAATATTTTTTTTCCATATCATTCAGTATTCACACTGCTTTCACAGACAATTTAGTTTACCTTGTATGTTAAATTGGATAGGTGCTGAAATTTAGCTCAGCTATCACTGAATATAAAAATATTTTTTTCCACTATTTTATCCAAACAGGGGTCATGAGAAAAAGTAGCCACATCCTCTTGTTTTCTTTCTTTTTTACTTTCCCATGGTGGATATCTGCCTTTTCATCTCTCTCAGTCATGTCTCATCTTTTCTTTGTGGTCGCAGGCTTTATTCTCAGCACTGCAATGTTGCACAGCATGTAGCAGTCAGCAGCAACATGTTAATGTAGCGCAGAGGAGAAGCAGGCAAATTCTTTCTCAAGGCAATAAATGCTGCAGTTAAAGTAATGAATTCTGGCTCAGAAACCCAAACAGATGGAGTCGTTTGACTACTGTAATCCCCCTTTGTACTGTAAAATACACGCATTATCATTAATGTAGTCAAAACACAACGTGTTTGACAATTCTTTTTAATATTTTGGTGCACCAGTCCCCTGAAATTTAAAAAAAAAATTGCATTAGCATGTGCAAATTTGTGTTAAGTGACATTTTCTCCATAATAATAAAGATTTCAGAATTGTGCTGGTGACATTTTTTTCCTTTTATTTTTGAGTTTGTAAAAACATACCATTTCACTCTGAATGAAGTACCCTTTAACATGTCACTGTAAATGAAAAGAGAGGCTGCAGGAAGTAACCTCCTCCAAGCGCAGCATTTTCAACGTGAGCTCAGCTTGTTGACACTTGTTCATGTGACACGGGGCGTCGCTTGGCAGAGAAAACGGGAAATGTGGGTGAAGCCTCCTTGACCTCCAAGTAATGCAGTGACTGGGTGGGGTGGGGGTATGGATGGCACTAAGTGCTCTTCTTGTCCAGCCCTGGCAGGTGAACTGGCAGGGGCTTCACCTCGAGGTTGGAGGGCTCAGCTCTGAACATGGACACTGGATGAGCTTTGTGGGATGTGTATGTAYGTGTATGCTTCGGTAAGTGAGAGTGTTTATTGGATTGTACAAGTGCATATACATAAGAACACATGCTCATATGTTTGTGTGTGCGGCTCAGCGTCTCGCTGTTTCAACCCTAAATGATGAATGCCCTGGTAGTACCAGTTGGCAGATGGGGACCCCCCGGTCCTTTCGTGGACTGGGGTAACAAGCTGACGAGTGTTTCGGAGGAGACTCGACAGGTTTTGTGCCACCACTTTTCAGGGGGCCCTCTAACCTCTCTGTCGTCTCTGAGGGGCCCGACCAAACCTTGGCGGTGGCCTTTTCCATTCACAAGGGTGTGGGGGTCTCTGCCCTAAGGACCCTGCCTCTCTCCCTGGCATGAGGGTGACAAGAAGGGCAAGAGGAGTCCACCTGAAGTAACAAGCTACATCTCCCTGCTACTTCAGCTGACACAAGAGGAGCTGTTCTCCAGAGCCACTTTGACCTGTTTTTGCTTCACAAGGAACAGATAATCCTTGCCTCCCGCAACACGTTTGATGCTGAAGTGTGTAGCACCTTCTGTGCCACGTTACAACTGAATCCTGTCATTGCGGAGCTACAGATGAGCAATTTCTCCTTGTTTTGATTTCATCTTTTCAATTTTTTTCCTTCTTTAAAGTCTTGCACTTTTATGCTTCCGCCTCACCATAAACACGTGTATGACAAGTTTATAATTGCAGCTCCAAATCGGCATGTTGGAGTGTGCCACATGGAGGCAGAGGAGGCCATAATTGGCATTCCTACCTCTGTGTGCCAGCCGGTTCCTCTCTCCTCTCGTCAGAGTGAGAGTTGACAAAGAATGCGCCAAGCGTTTCCAATCCCACATCCCTCACTTTTTTTTTTCTTTTCGCGGCCTGTGACGAGAAGAAGGCGAGATCTGTGTGTGTGTGTGCGCGCGTGTGTTTTGGATTAGTGTCTTGCTTCACAATAAATCTTTGTTAAACAAATGCAAAGCAGATGGCACCGTGGTGTCTCCACCGTGAGGAGAGAAAGAAGAAAGAGAAGGAGAGAGAAAGAAGAAAAACACACGCCTACTGCTTATTCTTATCCTCCGCAGACACACTGATCACGCACATTACACAGACGGTGACTGTGTTGAGCTGCAAAACGCTTAATTCTGAAGTGGAAGCTAGAAGCAGCGTCTGAATACTGACGGACACCCAAACACATTCTGTTCACAAGCAAGGCCAATTTKTTTATCTGACGACATGCCTGTTGATATTAACAACAGAGTTGGCAATATTTGTCCCAACGCACACAAAGCAAACATGACCAGGCTGCATTAAAGAAAGGTAAGTGGACGCAGAGGGGCTCTGCTGCGCCTCTACCCCTTCATGACGGAGTGGCCTTTTCTGCATGAGGCCGGCCGCGCTCAGCCCCAGCTGTCACTGATCGTTATGGATCCTCTTCAGGAGCTCGCGTGCTCCCTGACACAAAAAGAACAAAGAGGCCCCAGGGCGATGCCGCGCGCAGGAAGGAGCATGGTGAGACTGATTCGTTCGTCAGGAAGCGACGCAGTGGAATCCAGTGACCATTGTTTCAGACAAGTCTCACAGACAGCGGGAGGGCTGCCATTGGATTCAGGGCAAATATAAAAAAAATACCTCCACTGTTTATGCTTCTCGATGAGTTATTTATTTTCTGCTCATTATCATATCCAACCTGACATTGTGTCCAGTCGGCCCCTTGTAACCTCTGTGAGGAATCATGGGATGCACATTTAAAGATAAGAATAACACTGGGTGTAGTTGTAAATATGATGATAGGCGACAGTGTTTTTCAGCCTCACATCATTACAAATGACAGTGGCCTGTGTATATCTGAGTGTGGTCGCATAACACAGCAACAACCTGGAGATGTGCTCCTTCTGATTACCTCAACTTTTACATTAGAGTATGATTTTTTTAACTAATGCTTTGTACATTCACAGTATCATGCCTTCACTCACTGTGGATTGTGATTAATCGTCTTATTATGCTGTATACACCAGGGATATAATTATTTACATATATTCAGGTAGTAGCCAGTCTAATGGAAAGTGCCACAACCCAAGCAGATGATCCAAACATCAAGGTGTTRTTTTCTTCCTCTCAATGAGCCGAGATTCATCCATGGCATATGTTTTTAGACTGAGAGAGAAGGTGGGGGCACGTATTTCAACACTGCAATCTTTATTCCTTTCGTCTTGCGTGGCAATGGAGAGAAAGCATCACTTAACATTGCAGCTTACCAGACAATTACCTGAGTACCTGTTCTCACAGCAATTACAAGCCCAAGACAAATAATTAGTCTGACAAATGACTGCTGGGCACTTCGCCCCTTGTTGTGGTTGAGCCGTGTAATTTGGAGGCTCAGCTCCGAATGCTGGCACCATGGCGGTAATTAGCAATAGGCGAAGTAACTTTACACCCACATGTGCAGAAATGTGTGAGTTCACATGACACCGCAGCATCGGCTGCAATCATAAGCTTCAGAACCGGCGGTCTGGGTTGCAGGAATCTGTGCGTGTCAGCGCTGATCTCTCCCGGTCGGTGACACAGACAGACGCAGCCCACCTGCCAGCTTGTCAGGTCTTCTCAGTGAGGGGCTGACACCAGATTGTCAATGTCACAGATTGAACAGTGATCTTTTTTTACAATCCCCTCTTCACTCCATCTGCCATCATCATGTGGTCTGTCTGCACATTTCTGCTCATCCTGCCTTCATTCACTCAGTCCCAGTTGTCAGAGCTGACAGCGGCTTGTCAAATGCTCCTGCAGCTGCAGATTCATCCATCATTAAACGGCTGAGGAGAATTGAAATCATCTCTATCACAGCCCTCAGGTGGTGAAGACGCGAGTTTGTAGCTGGTAGACAGCATCGTTACTTCCACATCTGTCAAATTTGAGTAAAAGGTTACATGGCTGGGAGGAAAAGGAAGACTCGTGCCGGCAAATTTTGGATGATAGTGTAACGTCTTGAAATTAATTTGAACTGTCTGCTGGGATACATCAAATCTTGCTTTCCTCCTTGCTGAAATGTAAAGACATCTGTTAGCACAATTAAAGGCCTAGCATTCCTTGAAGGAATGCATATGTCCTATACTTCATGCCATTGATTTCAAATCCTATCACTTTAGTTTGGAAGTATTGCCATTTTTTGTTGCTAAAGTCTGTTAGCTGAATTGGGTTGACTCTCATTGAGCACTGTAGATGAACAGCCAAATTACCAAATTAGTTTTACTAAAATCTATCCAGTGGTTCATAAATATTTTACTAACAGACAGACAGTGTTGACAGAAGTGGCAGGCCATGCATTGTACGGTATATCTAGGCCTTCGGTGGAGGGAGTGTGTTGGAGCAGATCTGAGATAACCAAAACAATTAACAACATTAACAAGTTTTCTCCACCTGCAGCCACAGCTGTGTCACATACATTTAACAACAGCATCAATACAGACATAATAAACTGACAAATAAAACAATTCAACAAAATATATTTTACTCACCAAAACTTTGTATTATCTGTTTACAAACAGGTCTCCTCTCAGATATCCTCTTTTTTTTCCTCTAGAAGTATTTGGTTCCTCTGTCGTCCCGGTCCTCATGGAGTTTCCTTTTCAACAATAAGTCCTTTTCTATCACCACCATGAAGCTAAGGCAGAAAGTTGAATCTGTTCTGTCGTATTTTTGTCGCAACTCTTAATTAGCTGTAATGCCGAGAATGTCCACTCAACATTTAGCTTGAAGTCTCCTGATCCGAAGTGTTGCGCTATCTGATAATCCAATCAAACATTGTGAAAATGTTGATGTTGTCTCGAGCCAGCATGGAGGCTCTGGTGTCTCCAGCTCAACATTTGATTGGCCAAAGTAACAGTTTCATTTCTGTTTATTTTAATTTGAAGGTGCCTTCACTGTTCGCTTTGAAAGCTTTTCTTTGACCCATGCAACAGATGATGGTTGAAATGCTGTATGATTGGATATAAGTTCTATRTAAATAAAATCTATTAGAAGCTGCACAACCAGGAGAAAAGCTAACAGACATTTCAAAAATAATAACAAAAATACTACTAATAGGGATATATTCAAATGTAAGCTAGTGATTCTGATTGTGTTTAGGCGGTCCACCACTGGTTGATTATGTGCTCTATGTGTTATCCTTGAACTATGTGTTGGGGGCGGTGCGCAGCTTTAACCACACAAAATCTTAGCTCAGTATTTGTAAAACTAGCAGAGGTATAGCAAATTTTGTTTTTTCATTTCAGTTTTCTAAAGCATCCATGTTGAATTGAGTTGGC
This sequence comes from Austrofundulus limnaeus, assembly GCF_001266775.1. Classification (NCBI taxonomy): domain Eukaryota; kingdom Metazoa; phylum Chordata; class Actinopteri; order Cyprinodontiformes; family Rivulidae; genus Austrofundulus; species Austrofundulus limnaeus. The sequence goes on from NW_013952456.1 coordinate 293,327, forward strand.
TCAACAAGTTAGAAATGAATATCTGAAGTTTGTAATTTATTCTGTTTGATGGTTCATGATATTTTTTGCTAACAGAATTGCAAATGTTTAAGTATGAATTTCATGTGATTCAGTGAAAAAGTTTGGGATCAAACTCAACAATCACATCAAATTTTAGCTGAAACACTAAGTTATGGCCACTTTTGTGTTTGCTAATGTTGCTTTGATGTGGCAGCCATCGCAAATCAATTAATCAGTTGTAGATGTCAGCCAATAATTGGCCTTGACAGTTTTAWTAAAATCCATCCATGACAAAATTTGCTAAACACAAACACAAACTGGCAGAAACAGTATTTACCTTCTCTTTCAGTGGTGTGTGATAATGAGCATGTACATCTGCATAAAAGTTAGACTTTTTAACATAAAATATACACAAAAACACAGACAGCCACAACCCTTCTACACACGTTGGTTTGGTTCCCACGGGCCTCTTTAAGAACATTGGTGTTTAGAAGTAAGTGGATCACAGGTGTTTTCTTCTTCACAAGGGAGGAGGTGTTGCAGAAACGAAGACTTGACCCCTCTGTGGGGATTAAGTGCAGGTAATGTGGGGTGTGCTCCCTGTTTGGTCCTGCATGTCAGCGCGGGAGGCCACGTCCCCTCAGTGAGTCCTGGAGCTGCAAGCACACCTCCACCCAGGAGGGCAGCAAACCACCACACACCTCTACACAGGAGCAGAATGAAGCACAGGTGTGGAGCCAAACTAACAAAAATACCCCTCATTAGTTTTTTTTATAATCTACAGAGGCAAGGAATCTAATTACTACGAGGTGTAAATACAGACGTTTCCATATTTACTCATGAAACAACAGAATGCTGAAGAAAAAAAAACAAAAGGGACCGATCAGGGAAATGTTAACTACAATAGTGAGGGAAAGAAAATCTCTGATGAAAATTAACAAACAAAGCTCGTTATAGTTATCATGCGATCTGATCAATCTATTTTTGCTCCTCAGCAGCTCTAATCTTTCTCCCACTCCCTCCCGTGTTGCGCCTAGAAAGAAAGGGGTTTTTTTGCACTTCAGAGATAAAAATCACGGTCTTCTCATCCACTCCTCTTCTTTTGTCTCCATTTCACACAACAAAGAGATAACACACCCACATGTGACAAGTCCACCCACATCCATCAAACTTCGCTCAAATCAGCCAGCAATAGAAACAACAACAGCAAGAAAAAAAAAAGAGGTGACTCTTTCAGCAGAGAATGGACCAGAGAGCATCCATCACTCAGAGAGGCTAAGCAGAGAGAGACTGAGTGGTATGAAATGGCAATGTACACTTCTGGAATTCGTCACWGATTACTTTGAACCACCACTTGTTTTTTTATATAACATAAAACATTCTGCAGCTGAATTGGATATACTACTTTGATCTTTGGCTGYCTTTTTGTCCTAATTTATAGGATAAATGACTCAGCACTTCAAAAACACTTCAGATAGTTCAACCTTTGTCGGTTATTGTCAGCGTTTTTTCTGGCCGGAGTTTGTGCTTTTGATGTTAAAAATATTATTTAGTCAATGCTACACTAATATTTGATGAGTCATGTCTGCTACACTTGCAGTAAATGCAAATCAGAATACAGTTTTAATACTTCTATTAAGAAAGAATAATGAAAGCAGTAAAATTGTCAATATGAATCAAAAATATTTATCAACTATTTACCCCTCCGCAGAATAGCCACCTTAATGTGGAAGAGGGGTTTGAGTAGCCCTGTGACCTTGGGACCCTGGTAGGGTCTTGCATGGCAAACAGGCCTCGGGAGAGTAGTCGCATCAAGAGCAGTTCAAAACCCTTGATGAAATGGAACAACAACAACCACAGCAGGAAACCTTGCTCTGAAAAGGGAAAACTGGTCATCTCCCTGGAGCCAGGCCTGGAGGGGGAGCTCACCTGCGAGTGCCTGGTGGCAGAGCCTTGGCACCTGGGCCATGGCTGGGCCAAGCCAGAAGGACTAAAGGAGGCCACCTCCACATGGACCCACCACCTGCAGGGAGGAACATTAATGTCTGGTGCAATGCATGTCATCAGCAGGCGAGTGAGGGTCTCTGGACATACTGGCTCTGATGRCCTGGAACCCAACCTCACTTGCAGGTAAGGAGCCAGAGCTTGTGAGGTTGAGTGTTACCAGTTAGGTATAGATTGGCTGACCTCTACTCACAGCTTGGGTTCTGGAACCCAACTCATGAAGAAGGACTGGATTTTCTCCTACTCCAGAGTTGCCCAGGGAGGGAGGCCACTACTGGGTGTGGGGGTACTCACAAGCCCCCAGCTGTGTGCTTTGGTGTTGGAGTTCGCCCTGGTGAATGAGAGAGTTGCCTCTATGCTGCTTCATGCTTCAGGAGAGAAGGTTCTGATTGATGTTTGTGCTTAATGCACCAAACATCAGTTCAGATTACCTGGCCTTTTTTGGAGTCTTTAGACGGTGYCCTGGAAGGGGTGCCATCTGGGCTTTGGGTTTGGGATTCCCTTGTTCTGCTGGGTGACGTCAGTGCCCATGATGGAGTTATCTGGAAGGGGGTGATTGGGAGGAACAACATCTCTGATCCGTTATTGGATTTCTGTGCTAAGCATGGGTTGTCCCCAACGAACATCCAGTGCCGGGGAGGCTGCCCCCTGTTCATGTGATCTTCAACTCTCACCACCAGGAGACTTTTTCACACGTCCTGGGGGAGGCTGGGGACGTGAAAAACGAATGGGTCATGTTCAGGGTCTCCATCGCARATACAGCTTCTAGGAGCTGTGGCTTGAAAGTCACCAGTGCCTGTAACAGTGGCATGAAAGGATTTGTGAATAGAGGCTGTTAGGCTGTAAAAGAAGGTCTTGGCTTTCCTGGAGGACTCCTGAAGCAGCTGGGTGATCAGAAGGACTGTGGCTTCAGTGGTTGCAGATGCAAAAACTCAGGCATGGGATGAAATCTGGGATGCCACAGAGAAAGACTTTTGGTTGGCCTTAAGGAGGTTCTGGCAAACTGTTTGGTGACCGTTTTGGTGAAAAAGAAAAGTGTCCCCTGTTCCAGGCTGTATTTGGTTTGGGTGGGGAACTGCTGACCAAAAATATTGTTGAGCGGTGGAAGGCACACTTCGAGGATCTTCTCAATCTCTTGAACGGGTTTGTTCCAAACTGTAATTTCCCTACATGGGATCAACGGAGTATCATGTATTCATTCATTCATTCATTCATTCATTCATTCATTCATTCATTCATTCATTCATTCATTCAATCCACCCTCCATGTCCACCTTTGAGGAGGCAGAGTCTGAAGACGCGGAGGAAGATGAATCCAGAACCATGGGAAAGGTCACCAACGCAGTCCAAAAGCTTCTCAGTGGCAGGGTGCCAGGGTTGGATGAGATTTGCTCTGAGATGCCGAAGGCTCTGGATATTGTGGGGCTGTCAAGGTTGACACGTCTCTTCAACATTGCATGGAGGACTGGGACAACTCCTGTGGAGTGGCAGACTGGGGTGGTGGTTCCCATTTTTAAAAAGTGGGACCGGAGAGTGTGTTCTAACTATTGTGGGATCACACGTCTCACTTCTCGAATCTTGTTTTGAGTAAATTAAAAATAAAAATAAAATTGAGGGGAACATGCCCCAGGATCCCCGTGAGACTGTTTCACTCCACAGTTGCTTGTTAACATGAAAGTGTCTCTTATTGATGTTAGTAGATGTTGGCAGGTATTATGTGAACTTCTGAGATTCTATAGTTTACTGTTTTTGTTGGACAAAACTATTTACTTTTGTATGTGAATGTATATAACTAAGAAGTGACATTTAGACAATTGCACCAATGAAAAGTTTCCCTTGGACTCAAACCCTGCTGGGKCTAAGTACCCCTATAGGTCAGATTCTAGAATTACCCCTGGGGGCAGTACCTTTTAGTAGAAAACATACTGATTGTCTTCCTGTTTAAAGTAAATAACTACTACACACACACATATATATATAGCCCCAAACATCTCCATAATTTGCAAAAAAAAAATATAATAAAAATAGAAATAATAATCAGACACTCAGCATCCCTGTATCTTTTGAAAAAAATATTTTTATACCTCTTGTTTATTTATTTTTTTAAACAACACAACCTAAAATAGACTGATTGCTACTTTTCTGGTAATATAGCCATGAATTTTTTTTTCTTTTTGAAACAGCATCCACATTTGTCTTTATTTTATTTATTTTTTAAACAACACAACCTAAAATAGACTGATTGCTACTTTTCTGGTAATATAGCCATGAATTTTTTTTTCTTTTTGAAACAGCATCCACATTTGTCTTTATTTTATTTATTTTTTAAACATTGGACATTCCTTAAGT
>NW_013952456.1:297688-306978 GCF_001266775.1 Austrofundulus limnaeus
CTTCAGTTGTCAGTCAGTTGTGAGAAATAGTATTCAGGCAAAACTCTGATAGAAAAATTATATTGTTAAAATAAATAAAATAAAGACAAATGTGGATGCTGTTTCAAAAAGAAAAAAAAATTCATGGCTATATTACCAGAAAAGTAGCAATCAGTCTATTTTAGGTTGTGTTGTTTAAAAAAATAAATAAAATAAAGACAAATGTGGATGCTGTTTCAAAAAGAAAAAAAAATTCATGGCTATATTACCAGAAAAGTAGCAATCAGTCTATTTTAGGTTGTGTTGTTTAAAAAAATAAATAAAATAAATTTCAACAAGCTATGAGAATTAACAAGTTGGTGTAACAAACAGCCTACAGAGGATAAAGTACCTTACCAGCATATGACTTGTCAGGATTGTCAGGATCCCAACGTTACTTYAGAAAGAGGAAACAACTAACATTCTGAAACTATTAATCATATGTGAGAAAATATGGTTGCCGGTACTGCAATTAAAGTAATGTGACCCTTTGATAAATAAAAACAACCTGCCAGGCAGACTGACTATAAAACATGTTCAACTTTTGATTCTCGTTTCAATGAACACCGAAACAAAAACATTAACCCCACTAAAGAGGAAGCACTAAAAATGGGACACAACTGAAGCCAAGAAGAGAAAAAGGTCAAGGTAAACTGGACCGAAGATTTAAAATGTTCATCACAATCACAGCTTGCCATCAGCTATTAAGCGTCCGGCAGAGGACAGCCTCACAAATCCAGGCCTGACTGCCTCTCACAAAACCTCCTTATCTCACCTGTCCACCTGTCCCGCTCACTCGTCCATCTTCCACCCGCCAACTGCCGTGATTGCATCTTTAGTGTTACTGCCCAAGCGACAGCTCTGCTGCAAAAGCAACATAAAGTCAGCCATTAAAAGAAGGCGTATTTATTATTTCTGAGACACAAGGAGACAGCAGAGAGGATTGCCTCTTCCTTTGGCTGTGTGAGGTTGCAGTGATGGAGATGATGGTGAAATCAACTGTTCATTTGCAGCTTGCCTCAGAGAAAGAGCAGGAGGAAGGCCTAAACTGAAGAGTATTCACATTAAATCAGTGCTGATAAATTATTTATAATAGAGAAGAAGTAATGAACTTAAAAGAAAACATTTTAAATAGATGGCTGTTTATGTTCCCTCATAGGCTTTATAAAATATCAGATGAGATTGGATATTATAGCTTATTATTATCCATTATATACCTATTGCCCTAAAGGGAGGATTATATGCAAGCACTAATTTAGCATTAAAATTTCATCACTGAGTTGCTGGAGTTTTTTAATGAAGAAACAGTTTATCTGCACTTTTATGTAGTTGGTAGATAATTAAACCTTATGGTATTATAAGTATTGCCAACACTGAAACATAAAGCATAAAGTTCATTGTAAAATCTCAGTTTGTAAAGCAAATGGAAATCAGAGATSTAACAGTAAAACAGTAGGATAGACATGTCAAATACTGTAGCATAGAATGTAACTATTCATAAAAGCATTTTAAGGTCCCTCTACTCTAGTATAAATAACTGAGTTTTTTTAGCTGCGTTTACACTTTCCTTATGCACAAAAAAAACTTTATTTAAAGAAAAACTTTTTGACTTCACTTCCAAACATTTAGATATAAAAACTCTGACTTTGGTTCCTAAGTTTCTCAGTGGCCTCACAGCTTGTTTTACACATGAACACTGTTATTTGGTGTCCYAGAAACCAAAACAATAATGAAGCCATTTTCATTTATGTTTTCCTCTTTGTCTTGCCTTGTGCTGATGGGCTGAAACATTAACATGATGATTTGCCAATAATTTGAAAAAAAAAAAAGAGTTACTCTTAAGAGTAGACAATGATCTAATATTTGAAGCCCAGTTAAAAGATTTGCACCATCATGATCACCATTTTTACACTGGCATCTGTTACCAGACTGTTTCCTTTCAGTTGCTATGGGTTTTACAAAACATCAACCTTTTTGAGCTTTATATCATGTTCTAATGTCATTCTCTCGTCAAAAACATACCCAGTGTTGCTTTGACTCATTCATGTTTGAGAAATCCTTGAATCTGTGGTAGCCATGTGGAGCTGCCTAAATGCTTACTTGTACAAAGCTCCACCTATTTACACAAAGCTCCTCCCTGGAGCTCAGTCTGCAGCAGAGCTCCCACCCCACAGACCACCCCTCCCCTGAAGCATTGTTGTGAAGACGTGCCGAAGTGGGAAGGTCAAAAACAAGAGGTTCTTAAAGAGACAGAGGCCATTTTCAAGGTTTCAAGGTTTAGATAGAATGACTCAAAGTCAGATTTATAAWTGAACTAAAACTACAGTATTTTCATTTCAACAGAAGGTAACACAGTTACTTGATTGTGATACAGAACTGAACTATGTGCCAAGAATAAACAGAATATGCCCCCCTTTAATAACCTGTGTGTTTTTTAACACCACTCTTACTAACAACTTATGTCACAGCATGGGTACGGGCACCGTTTTCCCCCATTTTTAAATATTTTTTTTTAATTTTTAAAATAAAAATCAAAAAAAATATTTTTAGAAAATATCCAGAATAGTGTAATCAGGGCCTCAGTATGTGCTGAAACAGTATTTGTATTGGCATTCTGACCATTCATCCAAATGGACAGAAGGAAGACTGTAGGAAGAATTATTTTAATTATCAGATGCATTTTAATAAATACAGATTAGTCTTTTATGTAAATAAGCTGCTACACATTAAGAAAGATTTACTAGTCTTTCTTGTTGGTCAGATTTATAGTTCAGTGCACTCATGCCCCACCATGTTTCTTTCTTTTTTCCCCCCTTGCTGAAACTTACTAAATCTGTGTTGTCTTGTTTGGTGCCGCAGGCGTTAAGGGCTTTGAAGTCAACGGGTGTCGTGCTACTTCCACCAGGCAGCCACCCGTCTCTGAAGCCAACATGCGTCACACTTATTGACGGAGGAAGTTCCACGTGTTTCTGCAGACAGCCCCGTCTGCTTGCAGCCCCGCTTCCCTGTACCGAGATCCATCCTTACAGAACGAGGTCAAGCCTGCATAATGACCCTAACGAGTCAAGATCCACTGGATTAGATTATTTCAAACAGTTTGCAGAACTGCCRTCTTGACAACAAATATCCCCGAGCCACGGAGTGATGGTCATTCCCTGGCTGCTTCTGACATCGCAAAAACAATGTGTTGATTTGGATTTCACGTTCAGCCGCTTGTTGTGTCCACACGGTTTAGGCGGAGAGATATGTCATTCTGGGGGTTAGGCTAATTTCAGCCAGGCCATTTCAGATGATGTCAGTAAGCGCAAGACAAAATGGAGCTGACCTCTTGTGCCCTGCGCTGCTATGCTGCATTAGACTTTCAGTTCACAAGATTTAGTAAATCTGCCATATTTATTTCCCCCACTGTCCGCTTTATTACGGTTTGTCTCACACACACACACACCACTCCACGACAGATCGCCAGCCTCGACCAACAGACCAATGCCGTCCCGCTCTCGATAGTGTTTGGTTGAAGAATAAAACACGTTGCTCAGTCTGCCTTTCTCCCCTTCATGAAACATTTGGTAAAACTGTCACCCTAATCTGCCTTGTGTTCGGCTGTAATTATCAACCCCATATTTTAACCAGGCCTTTTCCTCTCTTCTCTCACATTGTGTCTCTTTTGTGTTTTGCTTTTCTCATCGTTTTTTTTTTTTTGTTTGTTTCCCTTTCTGTCTTTTGATTTCAGCGGATTGAAGAACAGGCCTGATTGTCTCGCCTGAGGTAAGATTTCATAGGTTTACATATCAAAGTCTATAAATAGATAACAGCTTTTGAAAGGGAAAGTGAGGAGAGAGAGAGAGGGGAGAAAGTGTGCGCATGGAAAGATTTGTTTCTGTATTTTTGTGTATGCACGCCTGTGTGTGTGTGTGTGTGTGTGTGTGTGGGTGTGTGTGCGTGCGTGCGCGTGTGTAAGACGAAGAGGCTTTCCCACTTGCATACACAACGCAGAGAGCTTCCACCAAAACAAAAGGGATTATGGCGTTTCAAGGGTGTTGTGTTTGCTGTGTTTATTCACATAGCTCATGGGGCTGCGCGGGACCGGCAATGAATGTCAATRTCAGGCAGTGAAAACGCTGCAACACAAGATAAATACGATGAACAATAAACACAGATTAAGGCAGAATATGTCACGCTACATCATACGCACAGCCCAAGTCTCATGACATCAACTAACCCTTTAAAAGTGTTGACGTGATCATGTTAAATTAAAAAAAAAACACTGACTGCTGCTTGCCTGTACTGCACGGACGGGTCCTTATTCGTATGGACAGTTCAGCAAATTCAGGTGTCACACCTGTTTAATCCGGACAGGGAGGAAGCAGTGGTGATTTAACAGAGGGTGGACAATGAAAGCAATAATCATTCTGGTTTAGAGGAAAACAGAGATTAATGCATGAAGTCCTTAAGTTGAAAGAGGTGCTTTGAATAAACTAATTAGTTTGCAGTGTGCTCTCTGCAGCAGGTGCAGTCTGTTTTGCAGGTGCAGCAGTGCTCTACTACTAATGTGCAGGAACTACAATAATYAAAACGATGCTTCGGTGAATGCACTTCGTTCATAGTAAAAAAAAAGTTTGGCCAGGAGTTGCATCTGAAAGATAAAGGCTAATGTGCACTATATTGCGATTTATTAGTGAACATCCACAGTCCTAACTTTAACTTAACCGATTGCTTTTTCTTTTCCTTTTTTTATTTCCACATCTAATTACACTTTCATTCATCAATGTTGATTAATAGGTCCTGTGGCACGCCTGCCTCATTTTACTCTCAATTAAGCTGGTTGATGCATGTTCTCATCAAGCAAGATGCATTGGCCTGGTTTACTTGAGGCGCTATTAGTGGACACTGTAATTAGTATCCCGGCACATAGAACTTCCCCCACCTCCTGAGCCCCTCTCCCTGAGCTGCCATCCCTGGCCTCTTTTAATGCCTTCGAAATAATGGAGATAACAGAAGAGATGAGGGATGAGCGGTCCGGCTCACGCTAATCATCTTCCACTCTGCAGTTTTTATGTTTTTTTTTTCTTTATTTCCCAGTGGGAGAATTGTGACTTGTAAAACCACCAAACTCCCAACGCCTTGACAGACCTCTTTGTGTGCCAACCGTTCCTGCTCCTCCCCGCATTTTCCTTATCAGTAGGGAGATGTATGTCTTTATCACATTTCACACTCAAAAGGGAACAGCCGGCTTGATGCATTTGCCAGTAACTAAATGTGGGGCTTTATCGAAAATATCAGTCTAAGTTGTGCACATTAGCCCTCATGCTCTTTGAGAAGCCACTTAAAAGAGCACTGATTACACGCTTGTTGCTGTTGTGATACCAGCCTCAGCGCCGGAGCCCCTTTTTTCTCGCTCAGCCAGCTTTCCCCGAGCACTCGCCTGTCTCTGATTTTTTTTTTTCACTTCAAGGGATCTCTCGCTGAAGAGGACTCTTGGGGCCTCAGCAAAGAGCCCGGCTGGACTAAAGGGATGTGTGAAAGATGGAAAGAGATGGAAAGATGGAAGAGAGAGAAAGAAGAGCCAGTACATGGCAACAGAGTGGACGCTCTTTGTACTTCAGACTCTGTAGTCATGGCCTCGTCTCGTCCCCGTGTCTGCGCAGACAGCTCCCATGGGCCCCTGCACGGAGCTTGTAAGTGCTAATTGGGCCTGTTAGGGTCAGCAATTAGCCAGCTGCTATTGAAGGATGGTGACAGCCGAGCCTTTTCACAGACCCCGTCATTCTTTTCGGGGCAAAGAGGGAAAGAGCAAAACAGAACACGGACAGGACTGATGTTCAGACGGACAAGTTGTGCGGGGACATGAAGCAGCAGGATGTCCCACAATGCAGTGCACTGAGGTTTAGGGCAAGTGGGCCAGTGTGGGACAACACTTCTTTCTGACTTCAATAGGAAGCTGAAGGTCTGACGCAACTGCACAAGAAACAACCCATTAGCAGCGGCGTTCTCTTCCTGTATCAAATGAATAGTTTGAAACTTAAATTCCCTTTGAGCCTGTTTGTGGTGCAGTTAGACTTGCTGTGGGTGTTGTGGTGTCTGACTTTGAACCACAGTTAATCAGCTGTTGTTTTCATTGCCTGTTGTGAACATCTTTCCAAAATGTGCAAATCTTGAAATTATTAAATCTTATACAAGTACAGTTTATAATCTTAGAACAGGCTGGTGTGAGATTCTGACACTAGGCTAACCTTGACCACAAGAAGAGGTTCTGTTGCAGGAAAAAAAAAAATCAAACAGAAAAATAGATTACATGATCTGATTGCTTCTATTTTAAAAATAAAAGAGCAGCTATACTATTATTACAGTACGTTAATATTACTAAATTTTGTTTTAATAATATTAGTTATATGTGCAGTGGCACAGATTTTATTATTTTAATTTTAATGCAGAKATGATATAAAACATTTATAATAGAGAAGAGAAGGGAATCTCTTATCATAAAACATAATCAAATGTTTCACACACAACATATTTTTAAATCTTTTACTCCTTGATGTAAAGATCTGAACATAATCACAAGTATTTGGATAAATTAAAATCAGTGTCAATTAAAACACTACTTTTAAAAAGATAGTGTGATTTATTTTTTACAAGTATATATGAAAATAGAAAACAATACATAAACATCATATCATTTAAACCAAACATATGTCCAGCAGTAAATGTTACTTCTCTTAGTAAAATAAAACTGGGCGCCTGACAAGCTGCTGTTAGTTTGTTACATCTGCATCATAAAGATGGAATTTTTCTTCCTTCTATAGTTTAAAACTTAAACCCAAATATCCTGATTTATGCTGCATTTCTGAAGCCATAGTCCTCTGTCAGCCCTGCCTGCTCCCCCCACCTTTAGTCCTGGCAACATTAGGCAACAAAAAACTAAAAATTCCTAAACATTTCAAAACAATGAATACATGAAGAGTCCAAAAACTACATGAGTCAACAGATGTTCACAGCTGGAATAAAAATGATCTGAGATGTATTTTTAAATTCAAGTCCATTTGTTCACAGAGAAAAGCAGGCGCTGGTCCTGCTGCAGCTTCAGCTTCTTCGTCCCCCATATCTAGTGTTTATGTTGAGAGCTTCTTCATTAGGTGAGTTGGAGTTCAGGAAGAGCTCCGTCCCACCTGCACCATCACACTTTTCAACCTTCTGTTTTCTGCACACCACCACTCATTCAGGACCTGAAGAGGGAGCCTCACATCAGCTCCTTCAAATCCAAAACCCTGCAGAGGGAGGGTTTTTTTTCCCTGCAGCTGAGGAACTACAACATGCCAAAACAATCATGGTGAGCTGCTACACAGCTGTCATCGAAGCCATCCTCATTAACTTTATCAGCTCGTGGTGCGCTGCTTCGCCGTTAAGGATGAGAGCAGACTGCTGCGTATAATCAGTCCTGCGGAAAAGGCCATCGGCTGTGATGTTCCAGCACTTGAGGACCTCTACGCCTGCACGTACAGGAAGTGAGCTGCTCAGAGTGAATCAGAKCCTTCTCTACCTGGACACTCCTTTCTGACTGGAAGCTGAGGTCCACCAGGACCACAACCTGAAGGCACGGAGAGTTTGTTCTTCTGCGCTGATGGACTCATCAACAGAGCTGGGACTTACATTTATATTGTTGCATTTGTTATTTGTCCTTTTCTTTAAGGCCTGTTTGTGCTACAAGCTGAAACAAATTCAAAATAGGAAGGAGGAGCCCTTTTCTAAACCATGTGTTGTCTCTGACATTTTATTCAAAAGAATTTAAACCACAGAATCGATGTGATGGAAATAAGCTGTGGTTTTGGTGACTTTTTAACATAAAGCAGCCCCAGTTCTTTTGACTGAAAACAGTCAAACTGAAAACGTCTCTTGATGGAAAAAGGAAGTGAATCCCTCGTATGAAGCCGGCACCTGCGAGCGGCAGCACAGGTGTGAGTATGTGTCAGATGTTGGTGACAGGCTGTAAACCGCCTGACAGCTACTAAAGCCATGCAGAAGGTGTYGAGGCTCCCTAATGAATCTGACAAGAGGTCATTAGCAGATCTGGCCTCTTTGTGACCACAGCTGTCTTTTTAATAATCAGGTATTCTCCTGCTGACGCGCTGCCAGCTCCTCACAGAACACGGACATTTCATTTTCTTTTTTCTCTTCGTTGATGTGGACTGCACACTTTACTGTTTTTTTTTTTTTGCGGATGATAGACAGGAGGTTAATTTTCAGGTGCTGTGCTTTGACAAGATGTTCTAAAACCAATAAAGTGGAAGGTTAAGAGAGACTAATGCAAACCAATATGAGACAGTGTATAAAAATAACATTTCCTCCAAATGTGGCTTTATTTGGCAGAAACCAGCCTGATGGAGGAGCAGGAAGGTAAAAAGTAAATGAATATAAAATGCTTAATGTTCGCTTTATTATGTCTGGAAATTCATTAAAAGCTTTTTCAAGTTATTGTGTTTCACTTCAGTCATTGGCAGCTGAATGAACTGAAATCATTTTTTTTTAAATGTAGCATCTTTAACAGCATTTTAAACGGATAATACCGTAAAAAAAATACAATTTCCAAAGAAACAAATATGTGATCAAACTGCAGTCATATCTCACAAAACAGACAGAGAGTTTGTCTCTTTCATAAGAATCCAATAAAGCCGTACAAATAAATCAGGTCAACGCTGTCATGGACCGTAGCACTAAAGAATAACATTGGAATAATGTCATCTTACAAACCCAATAAGCCACTCAATTCAGTGCTTCACAGTGATTTCAGAACAGCTTCCAGGCTTTGATTCTGCTTCACATGACGCCTAACGGCACCTCTTAGCTTCTCCAAATTCACTGTAAAGCATCGCCTCTCGTCGCTTACAGCTTACATCAAATAAGACCTTTTTACAGCAAATAGCATGTGAGGGCCATGAAGTGGGAGGTATATGAAAGGTAGAGAGGTTAGAGAGTATTTGTCTCACAAGTGGCCCTCAACCCATATATGTGCATTCCTATTTTATTACACTGAAGTTCAGAGGTTTGTTTGATTGCATATTTGTCTTAAAGAGCAAAGAGAAAATGGATAAAAAGGCACTGGTTCAGCCTGAAGTTGTCATAGCAACACTGTCACTGTTTTCTTTAAGCCTTCACTTTATCCTATTGTTGAATGAAGGAAGTTATTTTGTGTGTGTGTGTGTGTGTGTGTGTGTGTGTGTGTGTGTGTGTGTGTGTGTGTGTGTGTGTGTGTGTGTGTGTGTGTGTGTGTGTGTGTG
>NW_013952456.1:307719-310080 GCF_001266775.1 Austrofundulus limnaeus
GTGTGTGTGTGTGTGTGTACGTGACGGGTGGGGACTTGTTGTGCGGTGGGAGAGTGATGGGTTAGGCAAGATGACAGGCTGGCACAAGGGGCAAGCAAGATGGCGACTGAACATGCTTGGATCTGGGGAGAGGTGTCAGTCCTGCAGCCAGCCAAGCAGAAACACACAGGAACATTTAGGAAAAAGGTGATTCAAAGAAGGAAACAAACATAGGCTCCATTTCAGATCTTCCTGTGCAGCTGCAGACAGCCAGGAAAAAGGTAGAATATGTTTTTCTATTTTGTACCACAAAGAGATTGCATTTAAATTGATTAGTCTTTTTATCCAGGCGTCTAATTAACTACAGCCATCGATTCTGTTTTTATACCTGCTTCTTCCTGCTCAGGGTCACAGAGAACTGGTGCCTGTCTCAAGTAGTCAACAGATGAAGGATGGGGGACATCCTGGACCATGTCTACAAAGGGCCAACACAAAGACAAGAGACAAGCATTCGGTCTCACACATCGGGCACAACTGCATGGTTTTAGATTGCGGGTGGAAACCATAACAGTCATAACATTTYCACTGAAACCCACTTAAAAAACCTCAATCATTCTAATTTCATCCAAACTGTTTTTATAACACCTTTTTGACTAGTTTGATGTTCACGTTAAAATGACACAACAAGGCCACTGCCTGTCAAATGTTGTCTTAAAAACAAAACCTAACAGAAGACTTACCAGCTGTTCAGATTTTCAGGTGATGTATCGTGCRGCAAGCTTCAAACCATCATATTTAAAAAAAAAAAAGATAAAAAAAAGAAACCCTTCACTGTCACACTGTCACATCATCGGTTTCTACATAAAACAGCACCAGCAGGTTTTTAAGGACTGAATGATGCTCGACTTGTCGTCTCTCGTAGTCCTGGCTAAAGAGCGATTTAGCCTCAGCTTCATCCTTTACAMCAAGCAAGGCGGGAAATTAATCAAAGCTGAGGAGTGATTTTTTTTCTCCCTTTCACGCCGGTCCCTCGGAGAATAAACATCAATAAACATTACTTAATACCCTACAACACAACCCCGCAGGGTCCCATTTAATTTCACTGGTGGAGAACGCCTAAAGTGCTACTGTTTTACACCAAATTACATACTCTGAGAGTTTGAAGAGGCAGCTAGTTTTCCCGCCCTTGAGAAAAAAAATTAAATTAGCTCAAATAAAACTGTGTGTGTGCGTGATGGTGGGGGGGTACTGTACTGTAAATGCAGCTATTTGTCATTAAAGGTTGACACCCTGAGTAGTTTTCCGGTAGTCTGAATTATTTTGTTTTTCTAATTATTTTTTTTTCCAAAATAGAACAGAAATGAGTAACAAAAGCCATGAAGCCATGACACACTGCCCCCAGCAGCTGCTTTGAGCTGTCACCTCCACACGCAGACAGACATCCCAACACTTAACTCTACTGGACTTTTGTTTCCAGTCAGGTCTGAAGACACTCGGACTGTAGATTAATCACAGCGATGCTCCATCCCTGTTTAAAAATAAACTGAAGAAATGACGTGGAGATTCAAGGCAACACGCTGGCCTCCAGCATTTTATTTMATTTTTTTTCTCTCTTCTCGTTTTGGTACCGTGCACACATGCTTCCATTTAAAGCCCGTGCCGTGGGCTGGGTAACACTTTCAGCACATTATGGGCTCATTTTGGAACTTCGTGCAATTTGTCAATTTGGAAACAGAGATTTTGGCAGGCGAGTTTCCAGCCAGGTGATGTCAACGCTAAGCGTCTAACACAGCTTGACCTGATGTCAGACATAAAATGAGATTGTCACATTTCATCATCTCTCTGAGATGTTCAGGAAAACGTAATGTTTCATTTTTTTTTGATCAAATACAGGCTGCGTGTAATAAGTCAGTTTTAGCTGTCACGTGTTCACTCAGGATGTCTTCTTCTGTCATGATTTATAACTTTGATGTGTCAGAAATTTTGACAATTTGACGTTAATCTTTGTTTTCGGCACTCTTAGAGCAGCATCAAAGTTTTTCAAAGGCAGAAGATTCAGTCTTAAAAATCTCTCTCTATATATATTGATATGAGCAGGTCACATAGTGTCAGCTGCAAATGACATCAGATTTACAGCTCTGCCAGAGTCCCTGCAGAGTCCCCCAAAGTTTAGTTCCCAAAACAGCCTCATTATAACAGTAGGCAAGAGCTGAATGTGTGCGCCGACTAACAGGCCGCGCTGCCAAACCACAAACACTGTGCAA
This sequence comes from Austrofundulus limnaeus, assembly GCF_001266775.1. Taxonomy (NCBI): domain Eukaryota; kingdom Metazoa; phylum Chordata; class Actinopteri; order Cyprinodontiformes; family Rivulidae; genus Austrofundulus; species Austrofundulus limnaeus. The sequence continues at coordinate 309,963 of NW_013952456.1, forward strand.
CACAATGAAAATAAACGGCCAGCTAATGCCAGAACTCATCCCTGCTGTGGAAGCGCACACACACACACACACACACACACACACACACACACACACACACACACACCCGCACCCACAC
>NW_013952456.1:313316-314828 GCF_001266775.1 Austrofundulus limnaeus
TCCTTGAGGACCAGGGTTGAGAATCACTGCTTTCATACATGTTATCTGATTTATTATTTACATTTAAATGACAAAGAATCAATGGCTTCGAGAGTCAAAACTGAGTCAATATTATATTTTGAAAATGTCTCATGGAGCTCAGAGAAGCTCTTGAGGTGTTGGTCAACATTTAAAGCAGTGATTTTTAAATGTTTCCCTGATTTGACACACCTGGTTTGAATGAATGAGTGATTAACAAGACCTGCTGCATAGCAGGGAAACAAGTAAAACATGCTGGATAGGGGCACTTGAGGACCAGGGATGGGAACCACAGCTTTACAGGACCTCTCTCTTATTGTTTTGTTTTTTCCTGTTTGATTTTCCTCCAACAGTTCAGATTTTTACTGCTACCTGAGAACAAACTGAGTGTAGTTAAAGAGTTGGTCCTGTCTGAAGCTGTGTGCACCAAAACTCACACTATACGACTGACTCATTGTCTACATTTGCTTATTTGAATTAAAAAAACTGATCAATGTGACAACTGAGACTTTTCTGTATCATAAAAAAACAAGGTTTTGTTTTCTAAACKGAGCTCTTACATTCAAATATTATTTTCAGAGACTCAGTGATGTTTTTCTCTTTATGTGTTTATCTCTTCTGGTTGGAGCAGGGCAGCTGTGTCAGCAGCTTCCTGCCTGCAGACGGCTCTTTGATCAGCAGAAATATTAGCAGCGAGCTGCTGACCTCTGACCTCTGACCTCTGTGCAGCAGAAAAGGTGTTGTTGCAGGTAATGGTTAGGCGTTACAGAATTGTTCTTTTTTATTTGTCTTTACACATATTAAAACTGTTGTGTCCAGTTTAAAACATCTGTTCAGTCAGTGTTTGTATGTAATCATTTAATGTTTACTCTAAGGTTAGAACATCATCTCYAATATTTTTAGGATGTAAGTTGTTTTTGTGTTAGACTTTAACCTTATGTCACAGCAGTGACACCTAAACTTTTTTTTTCCTTTCTTCTTCTCAACTTTGTAAAAGTCCAAAGTTTCAGGGTTTTTCCAACATTTCCATARCTTTTATTATTGGGGGCAGCTCTTCTTTATTTGGAGCTCCATTGTAAGAAATGGACGATTTTTTTTCACGTGGTTTTAAAAGCTGTTGTTGTTTTATTCCTGCTTAAAAAATCTCATTGTAAAGTCGTGAAGACTGGTCATAAACAACCAATGAAGTAACAGGAAGAAAAGTACATACAATGCAGTATAAATGTATTATTTCTTTAACCTCAAAGACTACAAATATATTTTTTTCTCTTTTTTATGTTTGGCTGCAGATTCACTTTGATATTGAACCTAAAACTTTCTGATTCCACAATTTGTTCACTTACACAAACCTACAGCCAGCATGATGTAGATTAGTCACATGACTCAGTTTCCATGTGGTTTTTAACATATTCAGCTGAATGTTTTGTTGACAGCAAGTGAGGACCCACATTTCAGATCTGCTTATCTGCATATGTATAAATTTACTGCAGTAAA
>NW_013952456.1:315830-317430 GCF_001266775.1 Austrofundulus limnaeus
GGTGTACCTAATAAAGTGGCCGGTGAGTGTATAATGTATATACAGTATAGACTATCTGAGCCAAGCTAATAATAAAACAACTCCCGTTCCAAAAGTGTACAGCAGTTCATGCACAGAAGATTTTAGAAACCTTTACACCAAACTTATTCTTGTAACAGTTGGTTATTTATGTTTCTGACTGGGTGCTCTKTCTGTTTTCTAACTCCAATTTCACATGGACCAAACCACAGTCCACTTGGATTTTAGTGTAAATGATCACAAACTTATATGTGAATAACTCAGAGTAAGAAATTTTTGTTGTAAAGATTTCTAAACTGGATGTCCTGAAAGACAACAAAAACCTATTGGGTCAACTTCACTGTGAGAAAACATTCTGCCTGTTATTCTGAACTGAACGTGATCTAAGTGATATCTTCTGTGAGTAAAATAGTATTAATAATGACAACTCTACAGAATTCTACGGAAGCTGAGATCATCTTTTTGGTATATAATTTTTACCCATGGTTTTCTTGTGAAAAAAGGCATAATTTGTCATTTTCTCAGGATGAGTTATGGTTTTCCTCTCATGTATTATTCAGTAATCTGGTCCCCTCAGCTGGTCACYGATGAAGTTTGTTAAATCATCAGGATCACCGCGTAAACGCTTGTTGAGATGCAGTCAGGCCAGTGTCTCCTTACATGATGAGGGCTGACATGAAAGTTATCTGAACAAGACAAACAAACTGCAATTTCAGCCTGTGTTATGATATAACAATAACTGGGTATCTAGAGAAAATGCTCATTGTTATTTTATTATAATAACAAATTATGTTGTTTTCATGAGAGACCCATAGAAAAAAATATTTGTGGAAAACGTCTGCTCTCAGCTTCTGTAGAATACTATGTCAAAAAATGCAAAACTGTTTCTTTAGCTCAGGGCTGCCCATCCCCGGTCCTCAAGAGCCCCTATCCAACATGTTTTACTTGTTTCCCTGTTATTCAGCAGGTCTTCAGAAGATTGTTAATCACTCATTTATTCAAACCAGGTGTGTCAAATCAGGCAAACATCCAAACATGCAGGAAAGGAGTCCTTGAGGACCAGGGTTGAGAATCACTGCTTTAATACATATTATATGATTTATTATTTACAAATAAATGACAAAGAATCAATGGCTTCAAGAACAATACTAAAAAAACATAAAACTGAGTCAATATTATATTTTGAAAATGTCTCATCGAGCTCAGAGAAGCTGTTGAGGTGTTGGTCAACACTTAAAGCAGTGATTTTTAGATGTTTCCCTGACTTGACACACCAGAGGTCTATTTCACAAAAGTCAGATTTCTGAATTCAGGATATGAGCTGTAAGCCGAGGTTGAACCAGCCTTTAACTCGTAAACAGCTGTAATCAGTTGTACTAACACCAAGCTGCGCTCAGTTACTTAGAACGGTTCATTCAAGTCAGGTGTAACTAATCTGGGAGTAATGCACGTTCAGGGTTTGTTTACTAGACCCACTGGGTGGATCAAAGATTTCCTGATCAGGCAGTAAGACACGTGAGTCTCACTTCATCCAGCAGTTTAATGGTTAATTAGGATTCAAGAGATGAAGAGATGAAGAGAT
>NW_013952456.1:325135-326494 GCF_001266775.1 Austrofundulus limnaeus
GGATAGAGGGTCCTTGAGGACCAGGGCCGGGCAACCCTGCTTTAGCTATACACAGTCTTTAATAGTGGTCTTTATAAAAAAAAACTAAAAATAAATGTAGAGAGGTGGGTTTATATAATCCCATTTCCAAAGGAGAAATTCTGACTAGTTTCATTAATCTGCTGCCTGCTGTGCTATTAATGCAACCAAGGGGGAGAAGGTCTTTCCAGGGAACTCCCTTCTTGTTTTGCTCCTCAGACCTCTGGTTTCAGTTTACTCTCATCAAGCAAAAGAATAAGAAATAACACAAACAAAACAAATAACACGTGAAGCATTTTAAAAGGACTGAAATGACAGCCCTTCTCTCGTGACTCCATAATGTGTCTCACTGCTGATGTTGTGTGAACAGTTTTACCTGCAGGCTGTGCTTGGATGCTCCWCACTACCTGACAGGAAATGCTCCGGGCAGCACTGAAGCTCACGCTTCTACATGTGACACACATCTGCACGTTCACCACTGAACCATTAGCACTTATTGTAGCTATACATGAAGAATATTTGATTATTACTTATGTTTAGCTTTCACACATAATCAAATGCAAATGTTTATTTATAGACTTAGAAATAAAGTCTGATTTTTTTTCTTTTGAATTTTGATTTCTACTTCTGCTGTGCTGTCATTTCTTTTTGAGATTATTAAAAAAACATTCATCTCTCTGTAAAGAGGTGTAGGTTTATGAAGTAGTGCTTACAGGAACATTTCAGAAACTGCAACAATCCACTTTGGTCTGATTCAGCAGCTAGTTTCTCAGCTCGGTCAGAGGAAACATTTCCTCATGGCCTCAGTGACCAAAACTGAGGTTGTTCAAAGAACTTTCTCCAACAAGTAGTTCTGAGTAATGACTTGGAGGCAGCTCCTTTAACATCTCATCATCATATCTGCTGGAGAGACATGTGGAGATGGGTTACAGCCATTATTAAAAAAGGAAAGGAAAATGGTTGAGTTTAACAATTGTCTTTTTTATTTTATATGTTCCTCAGCAGGATGTTGAACAAATTACAATTCCTAGTGTTTTAAATCATTTGAAAATGGTGACATGATTGTTCCTACACACGCACGCATGCACACACACACGCACGCACGCACTAACTCCCAGACAGCACTTCCCTTTTCTTTTTCCCCTCCTTGTACGTAATCTGCAGAACAATCAGAGCAAAGCCACACATCATGGTGACATAGATGCACCTCCTCTCTACCTCTCAGTATCGATCTCCCATCCAATCTAAATGACCCTGTTAACCATTCCCTTAGCCCACCCCACCTCCCTTCTTCACTACTCTTCACTGCTTTGAGCCCTACTTAGCACTAACCCCTCCCAC
>NW_013952456.1:326532-329893 GCF_001266775.1 Austrofundulus limnaeus
AAAAAATGCAGGAAGGTAAAAAAGAATAACGGTTCTCCTGCATGCTGTTCAGAAATACATTCTTTTGGTGCCATTCCAGATGCTCAGGATGTCTGTCGTTACTCAGTCCTGCTGTTCAGGTGCAGCAGTGTCCTTCTGCAGGAATAAAAATGTAATTTAAAATTGACAACATAAAGACATTTGAATAGAGTTTATTACATTTATCAGATATAGAAGTGACCCCCTTTGGGTTTGGCAATTGTTAGTTCATCAGTCTGAGGCCTGTTGCACAAAACTATCAGGGATTTGTTCGAAATTTTGGTGTAAACCTGGATTAATTAATCTTTGGATTGGTTGCATGGGAGAGGAATCACATATGTTWCCATAGCARCAAGTGCTCTGAAACTAACCTGGTCCTGACCAGTTTTAAAGTAGAGCTTAATTAATCTGTTAATGTTTCTGAGCAGCAGGCTTTCACTTTACTGTAAATCTGTTCATCTAATCAATGTTTACAATCACAAATCAGCCAAAATGTATTTCAATTTTGTTTTGAGACTTATWTACTAAGCAAGATCAGAAYACACTGGATTATAAAKCTTGTTAACCTGAAATTTTTTATTTTTTATTTCAAGAAGTCTTACCGAGTGCAACTGTCAAACCACACTGGTAAATTATTTATTTTTCATTGGAGAAGATTCAGGTTAAGTACTTTTTTTAAACTTATTTTTAGATGGTTCATTTTTCAGTGTCTGAACAGAAATAGTGTTTTATCTATAAAAAAAAGAAAGAAAAACAAAACAAAACAACAGCTTCACCTTTAATTTAGTCTCAGAGCCTGTGAGGACATGCCATTATGCCAAGCCCCCTGTGCCCGCTATGATGCAACCCCCACACATACTGGAGCCCACCCCCATCCTAAACCCCAGTTTCCCTTCGTGTTCTGCGCTGCGCAAGAACAACCCCCCCACCACACACACACACACACACACACACACACACACACACACACACACACACACACACACACACACACACACACACACACACACACACATGGGGGGTGGGGGGTGGGGTGTCAGTCTCCCTCTCTTCAGCTGCTCTCCTCTGGTCATTTTCTGAATTTCCATCATTTTAAGGCAAATGAATCAGATGCTCATTTTGTTCATTTTGTTAATTCCAGATAACATAGAAACAGATTCTGAGGCACAAAAAGTTTATACTTTTGAAATCATTTCAGCATTCAATTCGTGTTTCGCTTCATGTCTTCATATGATCAGTAACTAACCATCACACTGCTGGGAAGAAGTGAGACTCAAGTGTCTTACTGCGCATGCCTGATCAGGAAATCTGTGATCCGTTCAGTGGCTCGTGCATTAATCCTAAATGATTTACAGCTGGCTTGAATGAGCCTCCCTCTTTATGTGTGACCTGACATTTGAGCTGCTGATTACAGCTGTTTACAAGATGAAGGGTTGTTCAAACTCTGTTTGCAGCTGATATCCTGGACTTATAAATCTGACTTTTGAGAACTAAGACCCTGGCCACAGTTTAACTCGTTTTCTCTAAACTGAGGTTGTTTACAGGTCTATCCAGAACAAATAAGATATTAACTATTCAGTTGGAATAAAGAATTTACATCTATATCAAAGTCTGTGTCTTCTAGCTGTAAACATGCTCACAAGCATTAAGAGTCCCTAATCTTTTGGAGTTTGATTCAATTGTATAACTAAGCAAGTCAGAAATACAGAAAAAAACATTTTCCCTCTAATTGAAGTGAAACAGCACTGTTTTAGTAATGACTAACATTAGAGGCATCTCACTTTGCAGCCTTTCCATGATTGTGACTCTTCAATATGTGAGAGATGCCTTAGGGTCTGTGCTCTTTCCAGACAGGCTTTTACATAAAACTGCACGGTGGAGGCCCGGCCAAATCCACCATCTGTTGGATTTCTCTCTGTCTTTCTTCTCCTTCCTCTCTCCTCACCATGTATTTTGTGTTTTTTTTTTCTTTCTGCTTTATTACAAACTCAGTATTTACAAAACAGAAGCTCTATGTTGGTGAGAACACAGAGCTCAGTTAAGGCAAGTCGTCACTTTTTTCCCTCTCTCTTTCTTTGCAGAGCTTTTGTTACCACATATCTTTGGGGATACTACTGTCTTTAKTCAGAGGACCTGCTTTTTTTGCCATTAGTAGAATGATATAAAACATGACAAAATAGCATCTCTGTGAAGCTGGGTGTTAGACGGGTCTATTCTCTCCGGGACTGATATGTAGGGCAAGAGAGGAGCAGCAGGAGGAAGAGAGAGAGAAATAGAAGAACTGGGGGTGGGGGGAGATGAGCTTCGACTGACAGCTAGGGGGCGCACTAACACATGCATGCCTCTGTGTGGACATGAAAAGGATAAAACACACAATCTCTATAGGCTCTGAAATATATTAGAAAAACCAAAAGCAGCATGTAAAAATAGTCTTAAATGAAAAAACCTGCACACAAACCAAAAAGCATCTATCAGAAGCCACAGTGTGTGCTGTATGTGCACACACACATGAACACTCACGTGCACTGAGAGATGAGATGAGATATTGGGAGCTGCTGGTGTCTCTTTGACTGTTGTGCCTGAGGCTCTAACACATGGGATGGGGGGTAAAACAAATGCTAATGTCTCTCAGCCAACTAGCACACATGTCTAACAGGAAGAGAAGKCGAGACGGAGATTGGCATCTGTCTGTTAGCATTGTGCACTACAGTAGAGTGAAGTGCTTTATATGCTTATTGTTCTGCTCGCCTTACAAGCTCCCATACTGAGGTGCCAGGAAATTAATTACTCTCTTTGGGAAATTTCTCTTTCTGTCAGCTCAGCACTTAGAATTGTATCAATTGCACAACATGAAACGCCTGCGTATTGGCAGATATTTGTAAGCTGAGAAACTGGGTGTACTTTCAGTGGTGAGTGATCAAATACCTCATGTTGCAGCTGCCATTGTTTTTCATTCTGAAAGAGTCGGAACAAAAATGGTGATCAGTATATCTGTGAGTGACAGCAGAATCTGTTGGCTGGGGGAAAAAAAGAGAGGATTTGAATTATTTTTATGGGTTAGCATCAGTAAATGCCTTTGCATGCATGCATTCATACACACATTAACGCCTTCGTTTGTGTTTTTTGTGCGTGACAAGCCAGAGCCACAATCTGCTGTCTCCTCATTCGTTCCCACCACCTGATCTCCATCTGAATTGACAGCTGTAATGCTGACTCTTTTCATCCGTGCCACTGCTGAAAACAGCCAATAACAGCGGGCACAGTGCTGCAGCACGCTGATGGGTGCCTGTGTGTGTGTGTGTGTGTGTGTGTGTGTGTGTGTGTGTGTGTGTGTGTGTGTGTG
>NW_013952456.1:329903-331008 GCF_001266775.1 Austrofundulus limnaeus
TGTGTGTGTGTGTGTGTGTGTGTGTGTGTGTGTGTGTGTGTGTGTGTGTGTGTGTGTGTGTGTGTGTCATTCACTCACTGCAGACAGTGTTACAAGTCACCCTGTATTTTTAACTCATCTGGAGCAGAACTGTAATCTTGTCCATTGAACCTTCAAATTGTTGGATGTTACCTGAAACAGAATGGGAGAAGAAAAACACGACACACTGCTTATTGTCACCTCTCTTACTTCTGTCAAACCTGTGTTTGCTCCTCAGACGTCCTTTCATTCTACCTACTACTTTCTGCTGATTATTTTTTTTATTTATTATTTCTTACCTGAATGGATACGTCCTCTTGTTTAATTCAAGGCTTGATGGAAATTTTTGTACAATGTTGCCGAGGCGAAAATATCAGTTATGCTACACTGACAAGTTTGTTTAGGAAATGAAATCAAACTGAAACTTTTAATAATCTAATTTTCATGTTCAGATCTGCTGAAGTGGGATTCTGCAGAAAGGTCTTGAACAATATTGTCCTACCTGATGCAGAAAGCATTTTGACCTGCTTCAGCTTTGAGTTTTCTACTCAGCCTAGGTTGTATAAAAAATGTATGTCAATGGATCAGCGGCACAGTGAGGATTGCTACTGTAAGTGAACAGCATGGCATTTAAGTCTTAACAATACCAACTACAGATGCTTGGCATTAGAGTAGAGGTACACCTCATGACACATCTCTGCACAAAGCTTCTGCCTCCTGTTGGAGATATAACACCTCCACTTTGACTGGCAGTCAAAAGAACTCTGAAGTTCTGATGTGTTTGCCAAAAATACAACTTCAGATAGGACAGCAGCATTTATTTAAAACCTTTAAAAACCCTATGTTTTTTATATATAAAAATCAACTGTTATAAATATAAAAAAGTAATCAGAAAACAATAATTTTGAAAAATAAATTTGTTCTTAGAGTTTATTTGTGAATTAACATCAAATTAGAGCTCATGTGACTCTGGACTCTGTGGGGACTATGGTCAGATCCTAGTATGGAGACCCACCCTCAACGTCACCGACTCCACTGATCCCCGTCACACATGGGCGTCAGAACCATTTTAAAAGTGGGAGGGGGG
>NW_013952456.1:331193-334534 GCF_001266775.1 Austrofundulus limnaeus
TATGGTCAGATCCTAGTATGGAGACCCACCCTCAACGTCACCGACTCCACTGATCCCCGTCACACATGGGCGTCAGAACCATTTTAAAATGAAATAGATATGCCATTTCCTGCGTTCTGGTGGGGTTTTTTTTACCAGGCTCTTAAACATACAAGTACATACATAAACAAACACTTGATTTAATTATCATTTCAGAGACAGATTCTTCATTAAACTAGTTCTATCATTCTGTTTAAAACTCACTGCTACAGCTGAGATAAGGTTAATTAATGTGACACAATTTAACATATCCAGTAACTTTAGGGGTGCCTTTCACTTTTATATTGTTTATTCTTGATTTTATTTAAATTGTAACATATTGTGACAATAAATGACCAATAACTGCATGTTTAAAACTAATAATAACTTTACCCAGTGAACAGGTGCAATATTGATAACCACCAACAGTGAATTTAGAGGAGCATTTCACTTTTTATGATTTAGTGATAGGTTTACTCATAACCAAAAGGAACAGSGTGTCATGCAGCTTTCAGAACATAAAATGACACTGTGTTATTGTGACAAAAAATAAAACAAAACAAAAAACATTTGTCAGTTTTGTCAATCTGCATRTAATTATTAAAGCAAAAATAGGTCTTCAGGTTCCTTCCGACCCTGGTACCACCTCGATTTCCACCACTTCCTACTTACTAATTATAGTTAAAATTTTAATAAGCACATAATTTTATACTATTCAAAATATAATAAAATTCAGTTTAAACATGCTGTAGATTATGCCTTTAAATCAGTAATGTATTTCATAAACTTCACACAACTGGTTAGAATGGACTCAAAATAAATGCTGATTTGAATAAACATTTTAGATTTCATTCATAATTTCCCAGCAGCACCTTCATCATCATCATCATCATCATCTTCATCATCATCATCATCATCATCATCAACACTCACCTGAGCCACAGAGCTGTCCCTACCTGCTGACCCTGACTCTCATCAGCTCCTGCATCACCTGATGATGGATTAAACATTAGGTTTTTTTTATTGCCAGCTGAAGTCAGTCAGCTTTAAAAAGTCAGAAAATATCATGAAATGTGATCAATAACTGGTAACCACTGGTACCTGCTGCAGGCTGTGGTGCTGACTGGAGGTAACCAGGAAAACCCAGAGCTGACTTTTAGTGTGATGAGTTTTCTCCTGTCAATCAAGTGGAATGGATTCTTTCATCAAAGTCACCTAACAAAAACAGCGCTGGGTGAACTGATGAGATGAATGTGGAGGGGTCCAAACGGATACTTTTGAAAAGTGGGGGGGGCACGTCCCCTTCACTTACTATTGTTGCGACGCCTATACCGCCACATCTCATGTGTTATCTGACCTAAGCTCCCTGTCTTACCCTATCGCAAGTCATTTTTTGTGCATATGACATATGTTTCTGATGTAAACACAGTGTCAGAGCAACTTTTTAAACTCAACTTTCCTATTGCGTATTTCCAGCTGTTAAAGGTAGTGCGACCCGGTCGCCGCATGACCTGTTCACCTGTTCCCCCATGTTTTGTCGTGTGTTTTTCTTGAATGCGTGTTTTTAACTGTAATTTCGTTCTACAGTGCATCCCTGATGGTGTGTTTGAATGACAATAAAGAGAATCTGAATCTGAAGTAGTGACAATTTGCAGTGTTTTTTCTTGTTACCTCAGTTCAGCTATACTTGGATTTACAATTAAATTAATCTTAAGGCACATTGTGCTTTTATTATACAGTACCTCAGTTTAATTTCTTCTTTGCATTGTTTTAATGCTGAAACACTAAATCCAGCCTGTTTCTCAGCCTTTTCTTTGGTTACAGAATCATTAGGATGATGATGATCAGAGTCTGTGTATTGGACCATGAGTTACAGATTAGTCTTCAATGTCCTACCCAGCTCAGTTCAGTAAGAAAGGAAGTGGAGGCAGTGTGTGTGGACACCCATTTCCCACTATATGAGGACCATTTTTAGCACCTACATGTGGGGACCGATATATATGGGGACCTAAGCCTAGTCCCTGTTTGGGGAAATGCCATTGGTGTGATGGGGGTTAGGTTTAGGACTAAGGTCGTATTCACACCTGATAGTCCGGTAGACTCGGTTCGATTGGGGACCAAAACTGCAAGCTTTGTTTACATTTTCTGTTGGTGTGGTTTGAATTCACACTGCACTTTCTCAACCGAACTAAACCCTGTAAACAACCTGTTCCTGACCTCACCTGTGGGGGCGCTGCACAAAGAACCACTAAAGGAATCAACATGAAAACCTCAAAAGAAGATATGGAGCACAACTTCCTTCTTCATAAAATGTAAACAAACAATAGTAACGTTACACTTTAGTGGTTATAGGGTTTGTTTTTTGTTTTTGGCAAATGTGCTAAACAAATAAGTCTTCAACAATGAGCTCAGCATGAGAGGAAGATGAGGCGGAACCACCGAGAATGTTGTTTTGCACACAAGGCGGCTGAGGAAGCTGTGTTAATCGAGTAGGAGCACGTCCAGCTCCACAGTCATGATGTCCACCTTATACAGTCGTCCAGCGAGGTATTTACACCATATAAGTAAATTTAATACTGTTATTGCTCAGAATGCCATGCGGCATAGTCCTTTTCCTGCTTTTGGAGCGGTCTCTGGTCCGCTTAGCGTTCACACATGCAATCGAACCGCACCAGAGTTTGTTTCAATCGAACCGAGACCCAGGTTTTCAGGCGGACCAGAGTTCGTTTTTTTGGTCGAATCAGAGTTCGATTACGCATTCACACCTCCACGAATGAACCAGACTTTCCAGGCACACGAACTAGAGTTCGATTAAATCGGACTAAACAGTGCAGATGTGAACACTACCTAAGATTGAGTTTAAGTTAGATTTACTGTCAGGGAACCTGTGAGGTTACGTTTAGTCAGGTATGCACCTGTGAGGTCAGGTTTGCAGTCAGTTATGTACCTGTGAGGTTAGAATTAGAGTCAGGCATGTACATGTAAGGTTAGGTTTAGGGTCAGGGGTTAGGGTGCAATATCCCCATTAAGATAGCTGCACTAGAATGTGCATGAGCGTGTGTGTCTATGTATGTGTGCACATGGGGTAATATGGGACAGTCTCAGCTACCACTATAGTCTCTATCATCTACACCACTCCTTCTGCAGAGATTGGTACAGTCCTGTATGCGTGTGTGAGTTTGTGGCTCTGCCCTGTCAGGCTTTTGGTGGAGTCTGGCCCAGGAGGAATGCTAACACAGAGCTAGTGCCTGTCACATCTCCACCTGCAGTCACTCACACACACACACACACACACACACACACACACACACACACACACACAC
>NW_013952456.1:337145-342703 GCF_001266775.1 Austrofundulus limnaeus
ACACACACACACACACACACACACACACACACTCACACACACAAGCACAAATGGAGGTACCAGCTCAGACACACTCTGCTTGTCATGGCTCCTCTACACCACGCTGGTAATTAAACTCCTACTGATTTATTGAGTGACATCAACAAATCCCAGCTTGGCTTTTTTATGACAACCATACCTCCTCGGGCAACAGTCACCATCTTTGTTTTAATGTACAGTATTTTTTCAACACAGTGTTTGAATGAGGCCTGGGGGTAAGAAAATACTTCAGCCATCCTTTTTTTACTTTTTGAAAACACATAAGTCTAAAAAAACCATGAAATAAATAAATCTACAAACTGAATTTGGGGCACATTGCGATCATTACTTGATCTTGCCCCTCAGCATCAAGTCATAAGATTGAAATGTGAACGTCTGTGTTATAAATGAAGACCATTATGAAGCCCAGCATGCAAAAAAATTATTGTGAGAACTATAATTAGCTATTCCCTGTGACAGGAAACCTTGAGGGTGTCTGTCTGACCACTTCTGATGACACTGTGAGACGCTTCACTTTTGTACTTACAACCAGAGAACTGAGTGACAGCTACATCAAAGGGTCCACTTTCATCACAGAAGAATAATATTATTATAAATACACTCACTGACAAAGAAGTTAAAAATGCAGAAGAAAGGGTACGTTTGAACATAACTTGGTACACATACATGCTAAAAGTCAGTATGTGAATAATTCGATATGCAAGAAGCTGATGTGCATAAAACAGGCAGCAGAGGGCATGACTGGTGACATCATGAGTGGAGTAATGGTGTTATCTGGTCTACAGACACAGATAGACAACTTAATCTTTATGTTCCAATGTTTGATAGTGGTGGAATTGTGGGTTTTTTATTCAAACAAATGGTCATATCTTGCAGTTTTTAGACATGTGAGGTGTACAGTGGCTCACCTGTATGGGTGCCCTCATGTACCATATACCATACCGGTTGTGAATTTTCAAGTCAGCCCAAGAAAAACCACTTCATTGGATGATTGTGATATTGCACACCTAGCACAGAACTGAGYACCATACAGTGTGTGCCTACCATATCCAGTTGCCATTATTGATTTCTTTACAAAACCCAGTGCCGTTGCACTGAGGATTCATTTCATGTGTAGGTTAACATCAAAGCAGAGATAACTACATTTCAAGTGATGCCGTACCACAAACCATGGACCTACTGAGGACGAGTGACAGATATCATGTTCAGTGAAAAGTCTTGGTTCTGCATTAATTCAATTCAATTCAACTCAGTTTATTTATATAGCGCCAAATCACAACATACGTTGTCTCAGGACACTGTACATGAAAAAGAACAATCTAAAGAAGAAGTCAGCAGACAGTGTTGAATCACTTCATCACAGTCTCCCATCCTGGGCAAACGGTGGAGAGGAAAAACTCCCTGCTAATCAGGAAGAAATCTCCAGCAGAACCAGGCTCAGGACAGGCGGCCATCTGCCTCAACCGGCTGGTTTGGGGACAGGAAAGAGACACAGGCAAACACAGAAGAACTGGTTAGTTGCACCTTCTTCTGTAAAAGAGACAAAGAAAAAACATTACTACAGATGACCATTTTTTTGTGATTGTATTACAACCTTGAAGGGCAGGAACAATGCGCCCAAAGCTGTGGAGAGACATTGACATCACTCCTGGCATCATGGTGTGGGAAATTGTAGGGTTTGACTTTAGGTCACCTCAAGTAGTGATTCAGATGACCATGATGACTGTGCCAGCATCATGTGTAGTCACATGTTTTARCCCACCTGAGACAGCCACTGACATGGAACCAGCAGTGTGCACTGCCAAATCTGTTATCCATTTACCTGATATGTTAATCACTGCAAAACAGTCATTTTCAATAAGTTCACTTTTATTTCTTTCCACCATTCTCGCTGGGAGCTGAACATTTTTGGAGTGTACACATTTAAAGGCATTGTTCTCTTAATAGATTTCCTCTTACTTCTCAGTAGTCGACCACAAGTAAAACTCTTGTGTTAACAAGTCCTAACATTTAACTTTAATTTGTCAGGCTGAATTAGAAGAGTGAAAGGAAATAAGGTGTATCTGATTCCTTGTAACATACTTGGTGGAATAAAAACCTCCAGCTCTTTGACAGCTGCCAATCAATATCATCAGACTCCTCGTTTACTTGATACACTTCAGAACAAAGCATGTCTTGGTTCATTTGCTGAGAAGAAAAGATGATTACCGTCAAGAAATGTGAACTAAATGTCAAAACATATTTGTTATTTTTAACAGTTTTTCTTCTCTATCTTTTGTTTGATGCTTATCATAGAGGAAGTGCAGCAACTGATTTGTGGAAAGTTTGGTTTCACCAGGACTGATTGGAGTTTCATGGGGTGAGGCTGCAGGCACACAAACACTGAGACTAAAGGTGTGTCATGGGGTAGAGGAATGGGCGGGCAGCGGTTGTGGGGGTGGCAGCGGATTTACGCTGACAGCTGAACACATGGAGGGCTGCTGGTTTCCTCGTGACAGCATACTAAATGTTTACCTGAGGTGCTACAGATGGAGGAGTCAAAGACAGAAGATTCTTTACAAGGCATTTTGGAAGGCACTATTAATATTTCATCAAGTATGCGTTTACACATGCAAACAAACAAAAAAGGAAGTATGTCACCTTAATCCACCCTGCAGTCTCTCACTCACTCAAACTCAGTCATGCTTTGTTCTGTATTTCTGATCCCTTCTACATTCACTCAAGTTTTTCCCCTTATTGCTTCATCCACAAGCCCTATCATGGCTTTGTTTTCTTGCTTTTTGTTCCTATCATGGGTAAAGCAAATAGGTTAAACCGTGTTTAGTGATGACATATTTAACAGTCAGTTACAGCCAGTTAATTAGCATAGTCTAGTTTGCCAGTTTTTAATTCCACAGCAGATTTACGTATGAAAATCGACTCTCTATATGGAAGTGATAAGCACAAACATAAAAGCTACTAACAATAGAGTAGCTATACTAAAATGTCTTTGTGTTATTTTTTTCCACTGTCAATGCGAATGCACATTGATAGGCATCAAAAAGTTCTAACACATTAATTTATTCAGAATGGGGCCATAAGGCCTCCACCTTAATTGTGTATTTTATTTACCATGCCTGAAAAATACCTGCATTGTTACTTTGTAGAGAATCTACAGTATCTCATCTAGCCACAAGAAAATCGACAGAAGTTTAAACATCTTTTTTATGAGTGATGCTAAGCAGCTTTTAACAAGCTTAAATTTGTCTCAGGCAACCCTGAGGCTTTTAAGAGGATAAGTATTAGCAAACAATTTTGTTCTTATTTCACCATGGAACAACCAAACTTACTTAATTTTTCCTTCTTTATAGACATGCACCTTGTAATGGATCTGATGACTATATCTGCGGTGAAAAAATATTCAATGCCTTTAAGATAGTAAAATTAAAAAACACAAAAAACAGACACATTTAAATTAAAAATATCTCAGTATTTGCTGCAAAGTCATAAAATAAAACTCTCAACTAATGAAATGGAGTCAAAAATACAGTTTGTACTTCTGAGATGTAGTGAAAATGAAATACTAAAAACACGGACGCCACCAACTTGTACYAAAAGAGATAGTTCAGATCTTTTGAGGTGGGGTTCTTTGAAAAGATTATGAACATTTAATACTGTACCTGCTGTAGATAGTCCTTTGAACGTCAGCAGAACAATAGTTTAAATGTGGTCATCTGATGAGTCAGGCACATCTGGGTCAAAATCAAAGTGGTTTACTGTCATCAAATGGGTGAATACATGTTAACTGTACTAATGTGCTAATGCTAATTAGCTTTTGATGACACATTTGCACCTGCAACTAACCATAGTAAATAGTGGAATATGAAAGTGACAGTGATGCAATGTGAAAGGTTTATAAAAACCACTGTGACGTTTTACTAACTGGAGATGTTCTAAAATGGCAGCTGTTGGTTTTGGTCCTGACTGGCTTTTATCTCGTCAGTCTGGTCAGAATTAAACCCAAATAAGATTGTTCAATGGGCTATGTACAACAGGGGAGATATTCATTGGGGGGAAAATATGAAAAAAAGAGGAGAGCATTTGTGGGTCATTCATGTCCCACTGGTGTGAATGTGTGTGTGAATAGCTGAGAGTGGAACCAATTTGCTGTGGCCAAAACCATAGAGAGAAAAAAAGTCATTCACACTGGCAGGTATGTAGCAAAAAAGAAAGAGAAGCTTACACAGAGCAATCACCAAGTCTGCATAGTTTTTCTGAGGAGAAAATTTCATTAGCACCACTAACCTTGCCAATGCTGAATTTTAATCAAGCATCAACATTTAGTGTTAGTACTCCTCTGATGCATCTCAATAATCCAGGTAGAAAAACCTAAAGAAAAAGTTAAGTAGGTCCTCTGGACGTGTTTTTCTTCATTGAAAAAATGTTTTGTCTTTTTTGCTTGTGAACAAACAGTTTTGTCATCGTTAAACCTGGCACTGCTTATTAGGCTGAGTTCGCCTGAAACTCTTCAGACTGAAGAAGACTCCTGGAGGAGAGACGAAACGTTTCAAGAAATTGTCCAGAAGACCTACTCAGTTGCTTTAGATTGTTCTGATTGTTTCAGAGTTCATGATAAATTATCTTTTCATCATTTAGGCTTTATTTGATCATTTTTAAATGAAAATTTCTGCATAATTTTATAATTGTTGACCAATACAGGGGCTAACAATAAAATGCTGCTTACTAAAATGCAGATTTAGCATGATATTAAGAGTGTGCAGATGCCTTTAGGTAATTGGAAATGTTAATTTGTGTGTCTGTTAGTCTGACCACCAATTTGTTACTGTCATACGTCAATGGCTGTGTGTCAATTCATGGGATGCAGCAAACGTAGACCATGACTGACAATAGCTGCAGTCTACGTGGGCGGTAGGCCGCTCATGTCGGCTGCATAAACTGCTGTGAAATGAGACCGTCTAGTTTACAGAAGAGGTACAGGGGTTAGACAATGAAAC
The DNA here is from genome assembly GCF_001266775.1 of Austrofundulus limnaeus. Lineage (NCBI taxonomy): Eukaryota > Metazoa > Chordata > Actinopteri > Cyprinodontiformes > Rivulidae > Austrofundulus > Austrofundulus limnaeus. The sequence continues at coordinate 342,179 of NW_013952456.1, forward strand.
TGAAACACCTGKYTKTAGACCATAACATCCCTTTCAGACAGCTTCCTCTTGCGTCCACAGTTAATCCTGTTGGATGTGGTTCGTCCTTCTTGGTGGTATGCTGCCAWTMCCCTGGATAYWGTGGCTCTTGATACTGTATATCACAAAGACTTGCTGTCTTGGTCACAGATGCACCAGCAAGACGTGCACCAACAATKTGTCCTCTTTTGAACTCTGGTATACTGTATCACCCATAATGTTGTGTGCATTGCAATATATTGAGCAAAACTGTGCTCTTACCCTGCTGATTGAACCTTCACACTCTGCTCTTACTGGTGCAATGTGCAATTAATGAAGTCTGGCCACCTGACTGGTCTGATTTAGCCATGAAACCTCCCACACTAAAATGACAGGTGTTTCAGTTTCATTGTCTAACACCTGTATATTTGCATGACCACGCTCTACGTTAACATAGTGATACATTTTATATCATATCACTTCAATTGTTTTTTTTAAGGTATTACTTTACAAAATTCAGTTTTAATA
>NW_013952456.1:343099-350780 GCF_001266775.1 Austrofundulus limnaeus
CACACACACACACACACACACACACACACACACACACACACCCTCTTACTCATACACACTTGGAGTGCCACATGGCACAGTGGTAGATCAACATGTGACGGTGAGAGATAGCAGCAGCTTGCCGTCTTCGCCGGGAGCAGCCATTAAATAAACATGTCAAGTTGTGTGCGTTTTAATGATGATCAGCCGAGGCTTGTGAAGCGCCAGCCAAAAAAGATCGACACAGTGCAACTCCCCAGACCTCCTCTCTGACGCTCGTTCTCCTTTCCTGCCTCTCATCCACACTTTCCTCACGCTGACAGAGATGGAAAGAAAGGCAGAACAAAAGGCAGGCCTCTTTTGAATCACATTTGGGGTGTTGTGGGGGGGCGGGGGGTTGTTTGTGTGATGATTTCTCATTTGAAAAGAAAGAAAAACATCAGTCAAGCTGCATGCTTTTGTGAGGGCTTTATCCCCGGTAGTGTGTGTTTCGTTAGCTCTGAGTGCCACGCGTTTGACATGAGAGTGAGTCACGGGCCGGCTGGTAAACGCTCTGTTTGTGTGTTTACGGCATCTCACACCCTCAGGTGAGGCGGTGCTTACTCGCACATCCTTACTTCGTCTCGACTTTGAAGAGCTGGGGCTCGGCATCGAATTGAAGTTTGTTTGTTTTACGTTTAGCGAGCGAGAGCTGCCTTTCCTCTCCTCCTTTCTCCTCATCTCGCCGTATGAACACTCACACTCCTGCGCATACTTGCTCAGTAAATCACACAAACACTCCCCTCACACATCCGCCACACATCAGAAGTAGTGTGGAGTGCTGAGGCTGCATATGTAAATGCTGAGAGATTGTCAAGTGTCTGGGTGTGCATACATCAGGGTAATCAAGCCAGCACTGATGGGAAGCACTCGCTCTAGGAGCAGATCCGCAGTACTGGCAGTCACATAGCCGTCACTGAACCGCTGCCAATAATGTGTTTGAGAGGTGCTGGAGGAGGGGTATGTTAGTGTGTGTGTTTACCCACACACAAACATGCCCATCTGCAAGTTGTTGCCATCTATTTTGTATAGTGGTATGTGTGTTGTGTGAATATATGTAAATGTGAAACCTCTATGATAGAAAAGCTGGTTTTGTGTCTGAAGGTGAAGTCAGTGTGCCCACAGTGGTGTTCTGCTGAGTTTCCGTCTGACAGAAAAATGCGTGAAGGTAAAGCAGCCTTGATTTACCATTCTAGGCCCTTCTTTCACACAGTCTGATCTTCCCATTATGCTCCAACCTATTGGAACATGGCTGGATCRTGGCAAATTTGGACAGTCTCATGACACTACATTTAAAGAGCTTGCCGCTTTCCACATGCCTGAGACGCTTAACTGCAACCTAACCACAATCTACATCTCCACCATGGCTACAAACAGTAATAATGATCTGCTGACATGATGCTACTGCCACAGATATCATATTTGCACTAGATTGTTTCAGTAACTTTATCAGGATCACAGTGGGTTCTCAGCCCCAGTATGGTCAGTCTTTGTCAAATTCTCCAATTTGGCCTAGCCACACTAGTACATGTAATTCTCATGTCATGGCTCTTTCCAAGACCCCAGTGAGCTGCCACCTTGATGTCATGTACAAAAACTCTGTGCATGCTTAAACAAGTATTCACATACTTGAAGCCTGGCAGGAGCATCAGCATGTCTGATCAGCTAAACAAATGCCCCAGTAGGTTCTATTCTTCCCTGTATAGAGCGTATGATTACAGTAAGAAGAATGCTGATGTCTTATTACAGCACAAACTGCATTCACAATGTCATCAATAGATGCCAATGAGCTGCTGCCCTAATGTCGTCTACAGAAGCTTTGTGCATGTTTAAACCCTCCACAACCTATCAAATCTTAGCACCTGAAATGTGAGTTCACTGCATTTTTAATATACCTCTAAAGACCTCACCAAATCCCTGGCTGATTTTTGATGCTGTTGCAGGGTTGTCATCCCGTGTGAAGGGGGCCTAAAGAAGGCAATGATGATGCCCACCTGATGAGTCTTCAGAAACATTTCAACAGGAGAGATGTGCTAAACTTAGTGTCTATCCAAATTATTTGAATATAATTTATAATCTAAACTCATCACACATGGCAATATGGTCAAGACTCTTACTAACACATCTTGCACCCTGCAGCATAGTGTCTTATGTGCCTGACTCTGACAGGCAGTGTTTTGGCCAAACAAAGATCTTTTCTTTCTCAAGTTAAAGTGGACATTTTCACCAACCAGACAGTTTAGAGCCTAACTTTAACCCAAAACCAAAATTATTTAACTTGAATGAACAACAATGTCATCATGTGGTGTTTATGTGGATTTAAAGCAACTATTATAGATGTTGCAATATACAACAAAAATGATCATGTCAACTTAGGCCAGTAATACATAATATGATGTCAAAAATACATTTGGCCTTGAGAAAACTTTAGTCTATTTTCCTTATCATCATCATCTTCTTCCCTAATTAAAACATATTTTATAAGCTTTTTATTACTTTTCAGGGATACATTTCAAATTTGTAAAGAAGAGTGACTTTGGCCCCACCCACTTAAAAAATAGATTTTTCTGCTGCATTTGCACCTTCCATCCACACACAGAGGCTTTGGTGGAAAACAYGAATAATTTTTAAAACTGTTTCAACAAACATTTTCACATGAACCTGTGTGGACAGAAGATAAAAAGCTTTTCTAAAAAGATGTAGCTTATGTCTCTCATTCTAACTATCATAACTGAGAGAAAATTCTGAATATCACTAAAACAAATAAGTTTCATAAACCTTTAGCAAAGGTAAGTATGTGCTTAAAAATAGTAGGTCCTCTGGATGCGTTCTTCTTTAGTGAAACATTTCGTCTCTCCTCCAAGAGACTTCTTCAGTCTGAGGAGTTTCAGGTGAACTCAGCCTTATAAGCACTGCCTCCACATGGTGGACAAACAGGTTATTCACATGCAAGAGGGCCATCGCCTAACAATAAGCTTGATTAACTCTATTGTTCATAGAAGGTCATGTGCCCCATTACCTGGCTTATTGGTTGGGATGCTTTGGGTGTGGTTATTTGGTGTTTTGTTTTGAGTATGTAGTGAGTGCAAGCGGGGTTCAACATCGCCCAAAGCGTGTGCTTCCTTTGTATTTTGCTACCGTGAAAAATTTCACCATCTTTTATTAGAATATGTTAATGAAAAGAAAAAGCTGATTATCAAAATATCAAGAATAATGTAAATTTGGCCTAAAGCTGTAGACAACATGTTGGAAAGTAATAAATACACCATTTTTCTCTATGTTATGAGGATGAGGGTAAAGATTTGGCTCATGAAGTACCCACATACCAGTATGATCATTTAGTAGTTTCCACTGGACATCTTTTTCTTATCTTTGTTAACTCATGACACTCTATCCACCCTGCTCTATTCTATAAAATTACTGATGCTTGTAGACATTTTTATGCTGATGACATTGTAGTTTATGCCAATGCAAAATCTCTAACTGCTAAGCTCGGACATCTTCAGTTGAAATCGACATTATTCAAACGGACTTGCTTCAGATGAAACTAGGGTTGGGCATAATCGTATCGTGTGCAATTAATCGTCAGAAAAACATTAATCGATTATTTTTTGGCACTTGACGATTAATACAATAAATGCCACCAGGCAGATTGATGGATATTTCCCCGGTCAGTCCCGTCGGTGCTCCTCTCCGTTTCAAATACGATGAACATTAAAAAAGTTCTGTAATTTATTTATCTATCAACACAATTAAAAAATTGATGTATAACCTTAAGTCTGTAATTTTGACACAATTTGGAACGGATTTTTACAGAGTAAATCTTTCCCACTAACTTGATCATGCGACTAGGACATAAGGGTGTCCGGAGACTCCAGGGGATTGGTTGTCAAATTAATCGTTATCAGCAAAATACCGTAATTAATCATGATTACTTTTTTGCCAATATTGCCCAACCCTAGATGAAACTAGTCCTAAATGCTGTAAAGATAAAGGTTATGCTGTTTGCCAACAAAAAGACAGTTCCCCAAATTCTGCACCCCCCCCCCCCAAAAAAAAAATATTGACCGGTATGCCAATAGGGTATGTTGAGACATATAAACACCTTGGCATAGAAATTGACAATAAGCTATCATTTAAGTTGCATATTGAAAACATTATGAAGTTAAAGATAAAACCAGGCTTTTTCTTTAGAAATAGGTCATGTTTTTCTTTCAGTGCAAGGAAGCATCTTGTTTTAATGACCTTCCTGCCCCTGTTGGACCACTGTGACATTGTTTAAATGAATGCATCTGTCACCTGCCTACACATGCTGGATGCTGTCTATCATGGTGCATTGAGGTTCAAAACAGGATGTAAAGCTTTCACTCATCGCTGCACTTTATATTCTCAGGTATGCTGGCCATTATTAACAATTCATAGGCATTGGTACTTTTTTATCTGTAAAAATATTCTGGGATTGTTCCCGCCTTACGTGTCCTCATATCTTTCACTTAGACAGTCCGGTCACAGGCTACGCTCTCAGGACTTGCTCTCCTTCAATGTTCCATTAGCACGGTCAGAACTTGGAAAAAACGCRTTCTCTTACTCTGTCATTCTGTCAACATGGAAYGCTCTACAGCAGGATCTGAGATTACATACTTTGATTCTCTTGGGACAATTCAAATTTCTTCCAAGAAAAAAAGAGAAATCTTCTTATGAAATGTGCTCTTGTATTTAGCTCATGTTTTATTAGCTTATTTATTTGAGTCTAATTTTTTTTCCTTTTTGCTTGTTTTTGTGTAACTACTTRCGTGTTTGTAATTTTTGTCTTATAACAGGTCTCTCTTGGAAATGAGATTCTGGATCTCAATGAGGCTACCCTTATAAATAAAGGTCAATTGAAAAAAAAGAAATTCTAATTTTAATTATTTTTAAGATTATTTACTTTGCCTTGACCTTCATTTTCCTTTGATTCTTTCTTAGTCACATAATACCATTCTGTTCTGCAAAATCCTTTATCTCAACTTAGTCTGTCATGCCCTCCTCTTATTGTATCCTACATGAGTCTGTTTCCTAGCCTGGCAGAAGCATCGGCATGTCTGATCAGCTAAACAGATCCCCCAGTAGGTTTTATTCTCCCCCGTGGAGAGCCTGGGATGGGGAGAAATGTTAACGTTCTGTTATAGCAAAGAACTGCATACACAATGTCCTCAASGAACGACACGGTTTTAACTGTCTCTCATGGGATCTTGGCTGTGCGCTCATTCTTCTTCCACTCTGTTCCTACAATATTCTCACTGTCCCCCATTTCTCACCTCCCCCTCCCTCTCTGTGCACACATGTGCGATAGAAAGAATATCAGGATTACAGTATGAGCTGACACAGTGACACGGTGTTAATCGTCGGAGTCGTGTTTGTTTCCGCCCAGAAACTGTCACCCTCTAATAACGAGCCCCCAAAACCCAGCACAATTGGCGCTGGAATGGCAGGAGTGGCACAATAGGCACAAAACCCAGCAATCTTGTCAACATATACAAATGGAAGGAAGGCACGCTCATCCCCTTTTCTCTTGTTGTCATAGGACACACATGCGCACCCTTCACATCTCCTTCCTGAGTCTTGTCAGCAAAGGTCTGCAATTAATTTCTGTAATTGCTCCTTCTGTACACAAAAATCCACACACGTATCCAGAAGAGCCACACCTACCCCTCCATCCTTTCAACCTCTTTTCAGTTTGGCAGCACAACCCTCATGTTGTATCACAACTAACACCAGTCAAACACGTACAGAAAACATGTACGCAATGCCGATGACAGCAAGTTACACCAGAAAAAAATAAATTATTATCGGATAACGACAAAAGTTTTTTTTCTTATGTTTTTTTTAACAGGAATCAAATGACTTTTGGCAAAACCTAAACACACATGTAAAATGCAGACATTTCATTGTTTTTAAGACCATGTTATAACAGAAAGTGCTTTGTTAAAAATACATGTTTTGAGCATCGGATACAAATACATCCTTAACAAATTTCCAGCCTTAGTAATTGGTAAATCGATTATACTTATTTAGCCCTTTTCTATCCAACCAGGATACTCAAAGCAATTCACACTACAATCTGTGTCCTCATTTACCCATCCACACAGCACTCTACTAGATCTCTACAAAGATAACATGTACAAATTATCCTATGGAGACTAATCAGTGGTAATCATATTCATATACTGATGGGACACACATCAGAGGCAGTGGTAGTTCAGTGTCTTGTCCAGGGACACGTCAACATGTGACTGAAGAGCTGTGGAATCGATCCGCCAACTCTCTGATTTAGAGGAATGACACCACTCTGCCACAGCAGTGGTCAAAATTCATAAAACTATTGTGTGAAACTTTTATGGCTTTTACTTCCCCACTTTAGTGTCCAAATTTGGAGGCATTTTTTGTTTTAATTCTTCACCTCATCAAATGCAGCTGCATTCCAGGAGCCTCCAGGTAAAATGAAAAAAGAAAGGCAAATGTAAAATGTAGTTCAAAGGGTTATGGACAAACCAACAGATTGTGATAAATGTGTCATCCTCACAGAGCAGAGTGACATGAAGAGCTGGGAATGATACAACTCTGATTTATAATACTGTTTCTGTTTGACAGTGATGATGACGAGCCCATTTGAAACAATTTTCTCAGAAATGGAGTGAATCACGTGACACAGTGCTAAGTAAGGCTCTACTTCAAAGCTGAATTTTTAATTATCATTTGTTGTAAAGGTCACTTGGATTTTGATTGAAGTTTTTCTACCACTGAACTAGAACACCCTTGCACATTGTCTCTCTGCTACATAAAGGGATGATTTTAACTTAGATGTTAGATTTTACACTTTCTTGCTGAGCTTTTTTTTTGTACAACAAAAAAAACCTGTTCTCCTTTCCTGACTTAACTCAGTAGTAATGGAACAGTGCATTAAATGAACTAATATTAACCAGAATAAAGATTTTCATGCACCATTTCTAACCTTTAGCCTTATAACAAGTTTTTTTTATCTGGAAACCAGCATCAGTAAGGTAATAGTTAGGTCTGATGTCAGTGTTTGTGAGTTCGTGTGTGTGCTTGTTGTAGTGCTTTGATAGCAGCACTCCAGCGCTGCCGCAGGGAGAGTACGTGTAGAGCGGCAGCTGCAACAAAAAAGGGCCCTCCCAAACCCGAGCTGACGTGAAGTGACAGCTCTGCATATCTCTCAGTGGCACTGACAGCTGACAGATGGATAGCACTCATACACTGCAGGAAAAAAGACTGAGAATGTGTGTGTGTGTGKGGGGGGGGGGGGTGGCAGAGAGAGAGAGAAAGCCCCTAGGATGATTCACCAGCATTGCTCTCTGTTCTGAGGGCCGGCGTTTGATTGAGTGCTACAGAGAATAATAAACCCTCCACTATTCAGTGCAGTGCCAAGCTTTCTCTCCCTCCTTATCCCTCGCTTTCACTCTCACCCCTCTCCTCACTTAATTCTCTCCTTCTCTCTTCAACCCTTTTGTTGTTGCCCCTCCTTTGGCACTTTGCTCTTGTTCCTTTATTCTGAGGCTCTTATTCCCCAGGACCATCTCCAGCACCTCGTGGGCTACCTTTATGTTTCTCTCTCTCTCTCTCTCTCTCTCTCTCTCTCTCTCTCTCTCTCTCTCTCTCTCTCTCT
>NW_013952456.1:350835-365643 GCF_001266775.1 Austrofundulus limnaeus
ACACACACACACACACACACACACACACACACACACACACACACACACACACACAACAACTTTCACCACAGCAGGGGAACATGTGATCTGAAATGCGAACAAAAGCATTATATCAAAGGCAGGTAAACATTCATTATGTTTCACAACTGGTTGTGTTAGGATGAATAAGCTCTTACACAATGCAATTACCTCATCTAAAGAGAGTATCATTAGTTTGCAGCATGTACAACCTTATGAAAACAAGAGTAGATATAAAGTAGCCAGTAGTCGTCTCACAACAACAAAAACAGCAAAATGCTAATAGAGAAATGCAGATCATTGTTATACAACCCCAATTTCAATGAAGTTGGGATGTTGTGTCAAACATAAATAAAAACAGAATCAGATGATTTGAAACTCCATTTCAACCTATATCTCTKCCTGGACTGCCACCTTATCGTGGTGTCCCAGTGATCCTAGGAGCTATGTTGTCAGGTGCTTCATGCCCCCGGTAGGGTCACCCAAGGAAACCAGGTCCCAGGTGAGGGTTCAGACAAAGTGCAGCCTAAAGACCCCTATGATGAGAGCAACAGATGGATTTAAAGTTCCCTTGCCYGGATGTGGGTCACTGGGGAACCACTCTGGAGCTAGGCCTCGAGGGGGGGCACGTTGGCAAGCGCCTGGTGGCCGGGCTTTCGCTCATGGAGCCTGGCCGGGCAAAGCCTGAAGAGGAGACGTGAGTTCCCCTTCTCATGGGTTCACCAACTGTGGGAGGGGGCGTAGGGGTAGGGTGAAATGTGTGCTGGGCAGTGGTCGAAGGTGAGGACCCTGGCAGTCCAATCCTCGGCTACAGAAGCTGGCTCTAGGGACGTGGAATGTCACCTCTCTGGTGGGGAAGGAGCCTGAGCTGGTGTGTGAGGTTGAGAGGTTCCGACTAGATATAGGTGGACTCACCTCGACGCACGGCTCTGGCTCTGGAACCAGTCTCCTCGAGAGGGGTTGGACCCTCTCTTCCACTCTGGAGTTGCCCATGGTGAAAGGCGCTAAGCAAGAGTGGGCATACTTATTGCCCCCATCTTGGTGCCTGTACATTGGGGTTTACCCCAGTGAATGAGAGGATAACCTCCCTCTGCCTTTGTGTGGGAGGACGGGTCCTGACTGTTGTTTTTACCTAAGCGCCTAACAGCAGTTCAGATTACCCACACTTTTTGGAGTCCTTGGAGGGGGTGCTCCTAACGGGACTACCTCTTTTTGCTGGGAGACTTCAACACTCATGTGGGTAATGACAGTAAGACCTGGAGAGGTGTAGTTGGGAGGAACAGCCCTCCCCGATCTGAACCCGAGCAGTGTTTTGTTATTGGACTTCTGTGAATGGAGTCTTGGTCATGGATTGTCCATAATGAACACCATGTTCAAGCATAAGTGTGTCCATATGTGCTCTTGGCACCATGACACCCTAGGCCGCAGTTCGATGTTTGACTTTGTTGCTGTTTCATCTCATCTGCATGTCTTGGACACTCAGGTGAAGAGAKGGGCTGAGCTGTCAGCTGACCACTACCTGGTGATGAGTTGGCTCCAATGGTGGCGGAAGATGCCGATCAGACCTGGCAGACCCAAACGTTTAGTGAGCGTCTGCTGGGAATGTTTGGCAGAGTCTCCCGTCAGACAGAGCTTCAACTCACACCACTGGGAGAACTTTGAACATGTTCCGAAGGGAAGGTGGGGGGCATTGAGTCCGAGTGGGCCATGTTCCGTGCCTCCATTATCGAGGCGGCTTACCTGAGCTGTGGCCGTAAGGTTGTCGGTGACTGTCGTGGCGGCAACACTCGAACTCGCTGGTGGACACTGGCGGTGAGAGATGCTTTCAGACTGAAGAAGGAGTCCTATCGGGTCTTTTTGGCCTGTGGGACTCCGGAAGTAGCTGACAGGTATCGGCAGTCCAAGTGGATTGTGGCTAGACTGGAATGGAATTGGGGTTGTGTTAGAAAAGAAACGGAAAGCAAATCATCACAGGGATATGACAGAGAGCGGCAGAATCTGTCGAGTGCTCATTTGAAGGGAGCTTACAAGTAAGACACAACAATGATGACACCAATCTCATCAGAAATGAAAGGCCATATCATTTAGAGGGCAGCACGACCTAACTTTRAATGGTGGACAGATACACAAGACAGTTCTATTACACAATGAGGAAATCTCAGAGTCCATCAGTATCTTATCAGTAAATCATATTCTTCTACAACACTAAGCTGACAAAAAGTGTATGTTGTATTGATTTTTGATCATGCTGGTGCTTGTAGACTTGTACCTTCACACTGTTTCCTCCAGCTCCTCCCGTCACTGTAACCTGTCAGTCATGTAAGATATGAAGTTGTAAAATCTGAGAGCCCAGGTGTTCTGATGTTGAAGAAAAAAATCAAAAATGTCAAGCTTTAATCGACCTCAAACTGATGAATGAGTGAATGAATGGATGAACAAATAAACAAACAAATAAATATCAAGAAAAATACAAAACATTTGAATTTTTAGATGCTTTAATAACACAAGTGAAAAAAACTATTTTTGTAAATGGGGAAGATCTGTGGTGATGCAGTTGGGTAGGGCCATAGGCCGCCAGAAAGTCTTGAGTTTGGATCCCCTGTGCTCATGGTTTTTTTATTTTTATTTTTTTGCAGGGTAATCCTTTCTTTTCAGTCCAGAAACATGCTTCTTAGGGTAATTAGTGATTTTAAATTTACATTTGTTTTGAATGTGTGCATACTATTGGTCCTGTATTTTTCTGTGTGGGCCCTGAGATGGACTGGTGACATCTTGTCCATTGCCTGCTGGGTGAGACATCAGTGACCTGCAACCCAAGAAGGATTCAACAGGAATACAAAACAGATTAATCGAATCAACACAGCCAAGCTATTAGTGTCAGTCTGTTTAGGTAATACCAAGTAAAAAAATTTTCTTTAGCTTGCCTAGATTGTACATAAATTGCAGTGTTGTAAAACACAATGTGTTTCATTATTAGTAAAATAATAAAATAAAATAGTCCATAAACATACTATGCAGATTTAAGAACAGCCAAAATGTTTTAGCTTCAGGATGTTAAATTGTTTGAGTTCTTATCAATAATTATGACATTACAAAAAGGAAAAAAGTACAGGACAATCCATTTGTCCCATATCTCAGTTATTCTGAAAATACTCAATTTATTTATACTTAACAAAATCTGAGCAGACATTTAGCTCAGTGTGGGGGAGTGTTCCAGAGCCTTGGTGCTCCCACCTGAAATGCTYGGTCTCAACAGATTTAAATGGCTTTGAGGCACCACCAGCAACATTTGAAGATCTCAGACTTCTCAGGGAAGTTGGTACCACAAGTTATTTGTGTACACACAAAAAAAAAAAAAACAGTGTCATTTGAGATATGAGTGGTGGTTGTTTTTTAGATAGTATTCTGAGGCCTGTGTTAACTTCTGGATTAGTCCATTACTGTCCAGGCCCAGTCGGTCCATGAGGACAAGCGGGGCAGCATCATTGTGTTTGCTTTGAGAAGAGTGCTGCTTCTATGTGGGTGGGGATCATTATATCATTGTAAATCTTAATGTAATGTCATTTTTTAACACAACAATCAACAATATTAAGCTTGTGGTACTTCTCTTCATTTTCTATATGGAGCAAGATGTCACAGCAGCCACAGCAGCCCAGCTTGAAGAGGATACAAATTCTCTGTTTAGGTTGGAATTGGGTCATAATGGGAAATGCAAAATCTCAGAACCCAGGTTTAAACCCATGCCAGTCGTTATAATGCAAAAATGCCATTAGTTCTGTCATGTTTTCAAAATGTTTTCTGACCCACATGCAGAATCAAGTTGGGACACAGTCATAAAAAGAAACCAGAATTAATTAATAAAATTAATTAAAATTAATAAAAAGTTATTAAAGTAATAGTTTGTATTGACAGACAAATATGTTTGTCAAATTAAAAAAACATTATTTTCTTTATGTAGGCCTAAAGTAAACATTGCATAATGTTAATCTTTTAATTGAGTACATGTGAAACAGTATAAAAATGAACAAAAGTGAATATTAAAATATTTTACAGTGTATACATGTACTAAGAAAACCAGATATTGATTTTTAAAATCTATATTCATATTAAACAATGTCAAGAGGCAATTATTTGCTTTTTACCGTGACTGATGTTGTTGACAAATCAAAGTAATGACTGGGAAAATGTCTATTTTATGAAAAAAAAATGAAAAATTGGGAGGTCGCACCAATACACTGTTTAATAGCTAAGACCTTGGTGTACAATGATTTACCTTGAGATTCAGTAATTTAACAAACTTTTTTCCCCAAAAATTAAACCTGTTTTATCCAAATTCCCAAGAATCAGTGACCTGATGAATTAATGATTGACAGGCTTCTGCATAACTTGACAAGATGATTCAAAGAATTTCCTCAACTTGACTCTACCAGGTATGGCAATCATCAGGCGCTGAATGGTTGTGCAGGAGCTCCTTATAAAGCCACAGCAACTATAGGGCTTAATTCGTGCCAGGTGTGGATGCTGCCTCAGGTGGATCATTCTCTCCTGCAGACCCTCTTTTCAGGCAAGACTCAAACACACAAATCCTAAAAGGTTCACTCACAAGTAGATCGTATTCAAGAAATTCAGTGGCATCTSTGGGTCTGCAGTAGCTCAGTGGTCAGAACTGTATCCTGTGGATACAGGTTTGAGTCCTGTCAAATAACGATCCACGACAGCAGAAGACTTCGGTGGCTGTGGAGCGGAGGGAAGACTGGAAACCAATGAAGCTCTGGTCAGACTAATTTGAAGACTCAGCCTTTTGGTGCATCGCAGTTTGAGTACAAAGGTTTGAGCTGAAGGAGGACACCACACCAAGAATTAATAGTGCCGGATCAAAAACAGCATGGCTATGGTGGACAATCTGCAGGGGCCATGACAGRAACTTTTTCAGCAGCATCATGAACCACCACAAATGAAACAAACTGGTGAGTGGCTTTTTATTAATAACAGGCATAATCAGGCCTGACTCGTACATTAAACAGATTAAATTAGACAGACCCCCCCCCCCACACACACACACACACACACACTTTTTGCACACAGATGCATAGAACTGTTATAGATTTTTTTTTCAAAAAGTTTGATTTTTTTTATTATTTAAAAAGTTGACATATTTGGGCCAAAAAAAGAAAAAGAAAGGAAAATGAAAAACCAGCAATAAAAAAATAGTAAGCAGCATAGAGTACAGCCTACCTTTCACACAAAAAAATGTCACACAAATTTTAAAATTTGTGTGGTTAATGATTCAGGAAATAAATGTCCACCCTGTTACCTAGGAGCTATCCAAAATAAATGTAACCTCTATGTGGTCTACCTGCAAAAAATAAATAAATAAATAAAAAATAATAATATAATAATAATAAATAATCCTTGAAAAAAATGAATGTTTGATGTGAAGACTGAACTTTTTCCTTTATATTAGTAAAGTCGAGTCTGAAATCTTGGTCCTTACAAAACCAGACATCATAAAGTATATCTACGCTAACTTCCTGCTGTTTTTATCAGATATCAACAGCTGATAGCTAGGGGTCAACCGATACATCGGCCGGACAATATTTTTGGCCAATATTTGTGTTTTTTCCTTGTATCGTATCGGCCGATACACTGTCCGTTCGGCCGATCCGTTCTTTGGGTCATGCGAGCGCATGTGTCCGCCCCTTCCTCCGGGGAGAGYGCAGCAGCTAATGTTGTGAGACAGAGTGCTAACAACAACAAGGGTGAGTTATGAACTATAAATGTGTTTTAACTGTCTAATTTAGCTGTTTCTACCCTCTGTGWCGGAATATGAGGGAATATAGGACAGCTGCGTTTAAGTTTCTTTTCCAGACGGGAGCGCTACGACATGTTTTACTTTCACTTTCGCACCGCACTGTAATCAGCGTGTCCACGCTGTTTTTCTTTTTAAAAATGCTGGAGCTGCTCACATGAGGCATAGAAAAACACCTCTATTGTTCTCCCTGCTGGATTAAAATAAAAAAAAAAAAGCTTTCGGTCTTTTCTCGCTGAACGTTTTAGCGAGCGCAGCCGTCCACCATCATTTGAACCAGACACTGCTCACATCACGTTTGCTGTGACCGCAGTCGTGATGCTGGTTCTCTTCGGTTCATATTTCAAACTGTGATCTAAAGTTAACGTCAGCTGTTTTAAATGCATTTTTTGCCTGGTGTTAAAAACGGGAGCAGCAGACTGAGGCAGAGATGCTGTGAGCGCTGTGTGTGTGAAGTCCTCACAAAGATAGCAAGATGTATGTGTGTCTCTTCTTTTTCTCTGTGTTGCTCTGACAGTTTTATTTAGGCTTGTTGCTGTTTTAGTATCAAAAATGCTGGGATATTAAAAATAGTAATTTTATGTAAAAAATATATTATTCTTATTAATATACAAATAAGAAGAGAATATTTAGCACTAGATAAAATAAATAATGAATTAATTTATTTTTAATTTTTTTAAAGAAGAAATCCTGTGTGGTAGCACTCAATACAGCCTGCATCAGACAAGGTTTAGTTAATAAATGTTTTTTTTTTGTTGTTTTAAATTAAGACTTGTGTAACATTTGTTATCATTCTTATTTTTATCATGTTAATGGAGGAAGAAAAAGCAGTATYGGCTTCAAGAATCGGCCAAAAAATTTCAGCTGCACGTATCGACGWATCAGTTAGACTGATRWTTAAAAAAATCGGTATCGACCTTCAAAAAGCTGTATCAGTCGATCTCTACTGAAAGCTATCACACAGCAAACATGTGCTTTTAAGCACTCACRTGAATGTTGCTGTTCAACCTCTCTTTGCACACAGACTCACACTTTTTTAAAGTTCTGCTCTAATTTCCATCTTGTCCATGAGGGTTAATATGTGGACATGTTCCACTGCCCTCCTCTTTGTCTCTTTCCTCCTTTTTTTCTTTTTCTTCCCTTCATCCCCCGAGTGCATCAATAGGCTGTTTCCTGCATATCAACACTGAAGAGGGAAAGCCAAGAGGCTTCCTCTCTGTTTGGCCGGATGGCTGGAATGAGACTGAAAGATGTTTACTAAATAGCCCCCATGTCCCTGTGCCTGGCATTTACTAGTCAGAACTATGTGTGCCCAGTTTATGTAAAAYATGGAGAAATGACTAGTAACGATCTTTGGTGACATGCAGCGTGCATAGTGCATACTCTGAAAGTTTTGAAAGATTTTAATAAGTCCATTAAATTTTAGCACTCAGTTTTGAAACATGGTTTTGTCTTGGGAAACACCAGAGCATCATTTTGCACTTCCTGTAACACCCTGCTTCACATTCACTCAGACGAAATTTCACACCGGATGCCATTTGAACAAAAAACAGCACCTCCTAGTTGCTGAGGGGGACCATTTCAATATCCTTGTTACCACAGCTTTCAAAAGGTTCAGAAAATTTTTTATTTATTTATTTGATAGAGACAGATACAAGAAACAGAGATCAAAACAATCTGATGCCTGCATCACAATGTATAAAGTCACAGGTAATTTGCACTGTCCCTAGCATACTCAGCACAGTCTCAAAGCATTGCAAATAGAAAAATATGTTAAACTTTTTGCTGCTTCAAAATGTGAGTATGGTCAAGCCTCAAAATCTGACCATTTGCTATAAAACATCATGGTGGAATTACTTCCCCATACAAGGCCACAGATGTATGACAATTTCTGTGTCATTACAGATCAGCACTCATCACATTCACATGGTAAATTAGTGACATAATTTTAGCCCCGCCCCCTTACAACAGAAAGTCATTTATTTTGCTGCTGGATGTCTTCCTTTTACTCTTTGACTTAGACAGATTTCAACCTCTGTCTGGTGACACAGAACAAGGTGATGCTGAATGCTTTACTTAACACTAAATGGTAGCTGGACTGTGTGGGTATAGCAGAGTGGCCAATTCCAATGCCTCACTGTTTGTATAAGGAAGGCTCTAAATCTCACTGTCACTTTGACCAGCAGATGCTCAATGATTAACAGGGAAGCATGACAATTAAATTAATTTTTAGGTGGATTTATTTGGGTTCCGCAGGTCACATGTACACCATTATACAGTAAAAGAAATAAGCTGGTGTTATACCTTGACTGATTTACAGAAGGAACCATGAAAAGCTGTGATGGTGAAAACAAGAAATAAACATTATTTACACAAACCTAACACCAAAACAATCAGAATCAGAAACACTTTATTGCCATTGTCAGTAAACGAGTTACAGACTAAGAATTTGCTCTGATGTAATGGTGCGCATTAGCAAGGAGTAAAAGAGAACTGAAGCTAAGTTCTGGTACTAACTTACTGRTACTAATAAATCTTTACATAAGTACAAATCATTACAACTAATGTTGTGTATTTTTATTTTTTWAAAAAGCTGCACTTTCTTTTAACAAGTAATGTTATACTGTTGATCAGTGTTCTGTGTTCATAAGTAGTACAGTGTGGATATAATGAATAAATGTTTTTTTTAATTAACATTCAGTTTGAAATGGTCATGTTCTTCAGTTGTGTCACTGGCGTTATGTCGGCAATATTAATAGTTTGTGATCTGTAGTCTATAATCACAGAGAAACTCAGTTTAAATTACTRGTTGTTTAGCAACAAAATGGAAAGWAGACCAAAAGTGCACGTGGTRTGKTATCCTACAAAAAGATTTGTTTCTGTGATGTACCAAAAGAACGTCAAGTGCAAAAACCACTTTAGACTTTCCTAACTGTAAAAAGGACAAACTAGGTTTATCATAAATCACAAAGATATATCCTGATCACGAGTCAGTCATGCTGCCACCGGCCTCTGCAGGCTGAGACATGCCCTCAGACTACAGGGACAATGGTGACACCTATCACCTTCACATGTCACCCAGCTGAGACACTAACACACACTCAGAGACTTCTCTGTCCACCCACCACTTACCATCTTGTCCTTCAGATAATGAACCAAGGACATGACTCACCCAYAACCCAAAGGTAAATAATAAACTAGAATAAGAAAATACATAATGTCTAATTTCGTCTTTTTTAATGAGAACTGCCTTAGTGTAAGACAGAAACTGTTACAGCTATTAGCCTGGGATGACCTTCATTAAAAGATTATTGTTGATTCCATCTAACAATCTGTTTACATAATTAAAACTCAATTCCTTGCATTACTTTGACTAAATAAATGTCAAATAAAACTTGTCATCATGTAAAGTTCATGCACGTGTCTGTTGTCTCATTTTTTTAGTTCTGTGCTGCCAGGTTTTGTGTTAAGACCCAGAGTTAAATCACACTCAGAGRAGCGAGTGTTTGACAGACCTGGTCCTTGTGCCACTTGTCACGCACATTTGATATTTTGATAGCTTCCCTTCTTTTCCCATTAGCCCCTGGGGTCCCAAAACCATTTTAGATGTTTATCGCCAAAGCGCTGGGGGTTAATTTTGTGTCTCGTCAGAAGCGGCCAGCAAAGAACGATACGGTGCTGTCACCCATCGTGGTCAGGCGCCGCAATCGGCCAGCTTATCAGGGAGAGTTGTGTTACACTGACTGACACATGACAATGACCCTGGTGACTCTCAGCGGGCTGATAGCATCTGGCTTTTTCTTTTGCAACTCTTCCACCTGCCTCTCACCTCCCGTCTTTTCTCCTTACTGCAGGCGATGGAGAAATTGGGACTTTGTCTCTGGGGAAGYGARGAAAGTAAGAGGAGAGTGTATGGTGTTTTTGAAGGAGTGTTTCACACACACACATGCACAGATAGGACACAGGGTAAAGCTCATTATGTGAACACATCAAAATACGTGTATTCTGCATGCTTATCTGCAGCCATCTAGATTTATCAGTGACATGAAAAAGATTGGTTTCACAGTTTAGTGTTGAATGACATGGTGCCACAGGGCATATGGCTTGATATTCTGCTGATACACACATAGCAGATTGCATTTCTATCCTTATTAGGACATCCATTCATTTCTGTAGCCTAACACTGGCCATAGCCCTAACCATTATCAGTATGTTTCTAACCCTAATCTAAACTCAATTGACATCTCAGCAGTAAAGGGGGTATCTCACTGGGCTGTGACTATTTGGCAAGTGGCCTCCATGAAGAAGTCTCCAGAATGTCTCGCAACATTTAGGTTCTCAAAAGTATGAAAATAATAGTGTAACAAACTTAGTTAAAAATGGTCACAGAGTTATTGCAGGTGTATCCAGTTAATTTCAAACTCACCTGAATTGTGTTATAGGTGACTCCAACTCCTCTCAAGAGCACTAAATCTGCACAGGAGCTCTCCTCTGACATAAAACATTTGAAACTAATATCCAGGGGCCTCATGTATCAAAGGTGCRCATGCACAAATAGGTTGCCTACRCCCTTGTTCATATAAAACTTCAGATGTATCAAAAAAGAAAYGTGCACAGCCCYGCACAAACTTCATGGCTGGTGTACACAAGTTTTTGTGGTTCTGGTTCCATTGGCAATGCTTAGAGGTGATACTCAGAAACTGTTAATGATGTGAACATTATTATTGTACACACCAGACACACRTGATTAACAATGAATACATCCTCATATATGYAGTTAGATGAGTGGAYATAAAATCAAGCTTAAWTAGGTGCCAAAAATACCTGGCTTCAGCCTTATTGGAGGATATAAAATATGGGTAACATGCAGAGTATGTATTTAGACAAAGAGAATTTTCTGCTCCATGATGATGATCGACTCATCAGCCATCTTCAGCTTCCAAGACAAATATTTTGCAACTGTKCGTAGAGCTGCTGTTGGTCTGGGAGCGCGACACAGCAAGGAGTCGTTTGTTGCCCGTTCACATACAGCTCCTGGCACTGCGGTTTGTAGCATAGAGACAGCAACATGGGCAATCCAGGGGGAGCTGGCAGACCCTTCAGGACTGTGCCAGTCCACCCTGAGCCGAGTCATGCCAGCTGAGTGGAACAACCTGAAACACAAGTCCCAAACACTGCAGCAAAAACACTCCATTGAGGTGCAGTGATTCATTACTTTACAGCAACTATTTAATAAATGAAAATGTACGATACACCAAACTCCAACCAAAATGCGTCGATGTCCAATGACAGCAGCTTCACACATACGCATGTATGCACAAAAATAGCAAGAGATACTTAAAAACCAGCTGCTTAAAATACGACTTCATGTCCTGCTGCTCGTCACCAATACTCAAAATTTAGAGACTACTACAGACATTTTGTAATCTTCCTCTAATTTTCCTACAGTTTTGAGTTTCCATCCAATCCCCCAACAGTCATTATTTAGCTCACATTCTGAGCATAAAATTCTTGCTAAAAATGTTTCATTAACATTTTAATCCCTTCACTTTTCACTTCACTGCAAATTTTCACTAAATGTTACATTTAATRATTAAATGTTATGTCTAAATGTATAATCCTTATTCTAAATGTGTAAATCCAAGGATTAAAATAAATGTTACTAAATATTAAAGTTTATGTTGAGTTATGTTGCAGTTAGCATTTGCTTTTGTCACAGGATGATGACATCACAACAAAAGCTGTGCACCAACAGCATWAGACTGTTCTATTCTAAAATAAAATTAAGTGTAAGGTTTATCATTTAGCTACAACATTCAAGACTTATTTTTTACATTTAGATTTACATATTTAGATATAGGATTTAAAACCTATAAAATGTATTATTTACATTCAACATTAGTAAAAATGAACACAATGTAAGCACAGTGAGGTTAGTAAGATGTCAGTGAAAACATTTAACAAGAATTTTACGCTCAGAAACTGAGTTAAATGATGGAATTTTTTAATTTTATTTTTACATTTAATTTTACACCTGGCGCCATATAGAAAACTGGGTTGGGGTGTGATGTGTGATACAAAAAGTGACAAAAGCCTCCTGACAGTGGTCTTATTTGAATTTCTGTCACAAGACTTGACCTCAGGTTCTTTTATTAGCAGTCAAGCAGATGCAACATCTTTGTATAAGACATTAAAGGGCAAACAAAGCTTTTAAATATGATAGTAAGATCTCCTGACCAAATATGGCAAATTGGAGGAAATAATAAAAARCTAATAAAGGTTTATTWTGGACATTTTGAAGTGAGATTGTCTGAAAAGGTTTTAAACAGCTACCTGTTGTGGATAGCTTTTCTAATGGTATTATGAAAAGTTAAAGTTTGATTTTGACTAGACTGACAAGCTATGAGCTAAATGATATCAAGCCAAGACTAATATGGATACAAGTAAAAACAAATCCCTAAAACTTCATGGTGCATCATGTTAAAAGTTCTTTGTAGAGCGTTAAGCTGTCAGTGTAGCATTACATGTTAATATCAATCAATTTTTATAGTTGCTTGCAAGAGCAAATAGCAGCAGTAGCAGCTAGCTGTAGCAGCCTGGAGAACTTCYTGCAAGATTTATTTTTTTTACATTTCTGCCGGCATTTGAATAATAGCATTTTTATTAACAGATATGAATTAGTGAAGTGCTGATTCAAAACAACAAAACAAATTTGTTTTGGAAGTGGGTCAGCTTAATACCACGGTCAATGCTATTATTTGAACCCCTACACGGCTGTTGACTTTGCTGTTGCATTACACCAATATTTTGTTAAAGGGGCAATATCATGTAAAATCAACTTTTTTTGAGGATTTTATCTTGTTATTATGTTATACTCTCATCAAAAACATACACAGAATATTGCTTTCACTCATTCATGCATGTTAATGATATCCTGAGGCAGCCAGGCGGGGGAGCAACAATGACCAGTTGGGTCTAGAACCACCTTTTAGGAGCAGCTCCTCCTCTGGGCTGTGTATCCAAGCTGAGCTTCCTCATCACAGAGAACGCCTCCCCACGACTCCTGCAGCCTATAGGCAGCAACAACCTTTGACACCGCATGTCCATGTCTGTTAAGCTTATTCTCAGTCCAGTCCTTTTCGTATTAAAAAATGTCTTTGAGGAAATGTATTTTCAGATGCCAAGGAGACTACCCTCCTTTTAAGCTTCACAAGAATTACATGGTTCTTAAAATATGGTTGGACTTCAATTTTGTAACCTTTTGTAAATTTTTATATTTGTGCGAGCCACTTTACAGATGATAGCTGTCTGAACAAAAGGGAATTTAACAGTGAACTAATGCATTTCCAACACTCAGAAGTACACAACCACCATTGTCGTTGGCCCAGGTAAGGCCTGTGTCACAGGGCAGGATAATTGTTTTGCTCTTCCAACGTTCTGAAGGACATCCAGATTGTCATGATGGCTCTAAAGATAATCATAGCAGATACTGCCATGGGTGGGGAGTTAAATGTGATCTAGTCGGCTCAGAAGGACATTGGGTCCGTTCCAACCTCAAATTGGGGATATTTAACGTTTGATTTTTTTTAGCCCAACATCACACTGTGTGTGTGGTCTTCACAGTTCACCCAAGAACAAATGAGCTTGCAGCCTGTTGAATGTGACGTGTAGCCAATCAGAAAGCAAAGTACCGTAACCACTGAGACAAATCCAAAATACAGAAGACATGAAAAAGTCTTAACTCACCAGAAATCCGCTGGATGTTAAAAGTCTTTATGAATTGATTGATGACTCGCATTGTTTTGTTCTGTTGTTTGCTCTATCTGTGATCTACGGTCACCATTCTGAACGTATATTACGATCTGTGTTCTTTAGTTGGCTTGCACCACATTTTAGTAATAAATAAATTAGCTTAGCATTGATGTTTGTGTCTGTGAAGATGACTGGAAGATATCTTACCAAGCTGAAATGTCATCTTTCCACTCGCTCTGGTTCTTCAGAAAATGTACTTTTCCCGTCTGATGTGGGATCATTCAAGCAAGGTTGAATTGTGTACTGAGTTGCCATTTTCCAAAACCGATATTATATAAAGTTGCTGTTTTTCTTAAATATTATTACAACAAAATCCATTGCTCCTAAAAGTAAAGGCATGAAACATTGTTGTGATGATGTGCAGAAATGGGCGTGACAGCATTGGAAGGAGGYTCTTAAGGAGACAGAGGCCAATTTCAAGGTGTTTGTAAAATGTTTATGATGCAAAGTCAAATTTATTTTTGATTAATACAAATTGACAGCATTTTCATAACTGAAGGTGACATAAATACTTTAGTTTTGTACAGAATTTAACAATATGCCCGAGCAACATATATTATTGTCTCTTTAAAATTAATAGTATAAAAAGATTAACAGGTCGATAAAGTTCCTACTGAAAGTATCATAGCTGGGTTGCTGCCTCCACCTATTGTGCTCACAGTCACAGAATTTTCTTTAAATAACCATAAATAATTGACCTTGGTGTAAAAGGTCAGTTGAATCATACTGACAGGAACTATTGTGAAATTTTGGATACTGAAGCTGTTTTAGGACGGGCACAATCCTCTTTGGTTTCGGTCTAGCTGTTAGCTCAGTCTGGTCAGACTTACAATTTCTTTTTCCAAACTTATAGGTCATTTAGTTTTCTACAGTCTGTTAGAAAGAAATTATTTATAACCTTTTCAAAGACTTTATAATGATCCAAGTATCCCTTTGAATATTTAGAATATTCCTAGTTAATTCAGCCCAACCTCGTAATGTTTTATATACGAACTCAAGTTTATTTTTATCCTTCCCTTCCTGAACTGCACTAATATTGAATGTGTTACAGTCAACAAATAATGTTTTTTGTTGATGTTTGCTCAAATAAAAGTGTGTGTGTGTGTGTGTGTGTGTGTGTGTGTGTGTGTGTGTGTGTGTGTGTGTGTGTGTGTGTGTGTGTGT
This sequence comes from Austrofundulus limnaeus, assembly GCF_001266775.1. Lineage (NCBI taxonomy): Eukaryota > Metazoa > Chordata > Actinopteri > Cyprinodontiformes > Rivulidae > Austrofundulus > Austrofundulus limnaeus. Next base: position 365,639 of record NW_013952456.1, read on the forward strand.
GTGTG
>NW_013952456.1:365763-372931 GCF_001266775.1 Austrofundulus limnaeus
GTGTGTGTGTGTGTGTGTGTGTGTGTGTGTGTGTGATTCTTTGGGCACTAGCCATGTCAATCAGCCCCCTGCAGCGCCCTGCCCTTCACACTTCTGTTTATCTACTGCTGCTGAGGACTGGCAAGACAGATAAGAGTACATCACTCCCTGTCTGTCTCCTCTCACACACGCATTAAAACCAAACACACACAGATTGTTAGCTGTCCCTTCCAGCTGTCGTCATTATCAGTCGAGTTCATCCAGAGTATGTTTCAGCCCAGTTTTAAAGAACATTTGTTTGAAGCAAGACCTGCTCATTGTTCATATTTGGACCCTGCAGTTCACTTTACTCCAAATGTCCCATCCGTACATTTTCTGCCTCCAGTGGCATTTTCATGTTTATTCTTCAGCTGTTGTGAAAATGATCACAATGACTCATCTGAGGAGAATCAATTTTCAAGTTTCAATGTGCTTGTTTAATCTTCATGTAAGGTTGAGCCATTTCAGATGTTCCTCATAATATAATCAAGAATCAGAATCCATTTTCCCTTTCAAAGCGCTTGCCAGCGGCGCTTTTCATGAGAGACCCCAAAATGCTTTTTCTGTTCTTTTTTGTTCTCTCTGTCACCTGAAATGTTCTYGTATTATGTCAAAGCTCCTCACTGCTCAGGAGACTGGCCTTTGTAACCACAAACTGGTGATTGCTGGTGTCCATATTGCCACCCATATCCAAAGTAACACAGAAACAGGCTACTGGCATTGAGATGAGTGTACAGATGTAGTTCCGAAGTTTACATCATTGTGTGTGTGTTTCAAAGTCGTGTGTGTGTCCTCACTCAGTCAGCCAGCTGAGTCTGCAGTCAGTTTACGTTTGTCTGCAGGGCAAAAACTCGAGCAAGAAATGAATTCTGACTCGCCAAGCACTTCACATAAATTCCCATTCTCATATTCCAACACAAAAGAAAACATATCTGCATCGCATTAGCCCTGGGACTCCTTCCTCAGTCTGATGATGATGATTTAGGGACGTTGAGGTCTCTTTATGAACGTCAAAACAGAACCGGAGAGAAACAGCAAGATGACTGAACTGACAAAATGATTTTTGGTGTGGGTAAAAAGTGCTGAGAAATTAAAAGAAAGACTGAAATTATATTAAGGTTTTACCCAGAAATTTATTCAGTGTATTTGTTAACAATTGAGATTATACATGGATATAACTGGAAGCATATATATTTTTAATATGAGTTATATTATTGTTACAGGTTACAGGTTTAATCCCACAGTAACAAAATGATAAATTTATAAAAATACAGAAAGAACAAGTAACAGCAATGAACATGATATGCAGCGATTGTCATTCAGTTTGTGTCTCTTTAATTTTCAAAAACATCTAATACAGAAGGTTGATGTTCGCAATAAAAACTTATTGCGTTGTGTTGTGGTTTGTTGCTGGTAGGTCGTGAAATTTGTTTGAGTTGTGCTTAAGACGCCTTTTATCTTTCAACACATCTTGGTTTTATTGGTGTATTGGAAATCTGCCACTTGTGTTACCCTAGCTACTTCTTCTCTCCTGGCTCCTTGTGTCCTCACTTGCTCCATGTGTCATGTTTAGTTAGTTCTCTAYCTCCTTTAGCAATAGCCAGTGGTGGGTAATTTATTCCTCTAGTCAATCCAATGTGGGGAGATTTCTGATCCAAAATGTCCAAATCTAAAATGTCCATAAGACCTGCAGAACTGCTTATGTTCATTGTTTGCTGTTCACTGTTCAGCTAAATACAGACAAATATTGAGATTTCAAGTAACAGAAAATGATCAAGAATGAGAAAGAATTTAGTCAAATTAAATAAAATATTTTGTTAATATCATTCTAAAGCCAAAATATGCTATTTTTTCTAAATTCTGTTGTATTTTCACACTAAAATCCTTCTCTTGTCAATTACAGTGGAGATGTTGTGAAATTAATATTAATAATTTGTTTTAAAACAATGTTATTGTTAGGTGTTTTTTAGGCCCAGAAAGGAAATCAACAAAAATATTATTCTTGACTATACTCAAGTGAAATGCATTGTTAAAAACTTCAATATTTTAAATTCTTTCAGTACTTAAGTATTTTTGAAAGCGCATACACTAGTACTTTAATCTAAATAATAATTTGACAGAGCTACTTTTATTTTTATAGGAGTAATATTTGACCAGTAGGATCAGTACTTTGACTAAAATAAGAAAACTGAGTACTTTGTCCACCACTGGTTATTGGTATCAAAAAGGAAAGATGCAGTTGTGAACCTCTCATTGAGGTGACATGTGGTCCCATCACCTATTCATTGTTATTGTCCATATTCACATCTGAACTCTTTCACATTACTGTTAACCCCAAATGACATCATTCTGTGACACGCACACATTCACACAAAGCTACTTGCACTACAAGATGTTGGTTTGTCACTAGTTCTTGTGCACTCGATTTAGACTGAAGAAGAAACTGTTTTGCAAAATGCTGTTTTAACATAATTTTACTAATCCGTAACAGATCCATAAATTTATTTCTACACATGAACYATAATGAGTTAAAACTATTAGAATCTGTGAACTTTAAAAATGTTTTAAAAGTAAAGGGTGATGGCAATTCAAAAACACGAATACAGCCATGTAACTTGTCCAGATCATGGTATTGAATTTATTAATTATTGATTAATTAAAGGCGCAATATTATGTGTTTCTCAGGCATATATATACATATAAATACCATAACATAATAAAGTATCTATGTCACCTTTAGTTGTTATTAAAATGATTTTTTATGTTTAAATAGAAAATAAACTTATCTTCTCCACACTTCCTATTCTAAACACCTTGAAATTGGCCTCTTTCTCTTTAAGAACCACCTTCTGCTTCTGTCCCACCCATTTCAGTGTGGGGCGGGGGTCGCACACGTGGGAGTGGGTTGTTTCGTGCGTGCGCTATGATGCAATTTACTTGGCATCTGAAAATACATTTCCTCAAAGGTACTTTGAATCTGAAAAGAGCTTCACTGAGTGAGCAGTAGTGGATCACAGCAAACAGTTTGTTTCACTTTCAGTTTCACTCGTATGCTTTGTTACTGCCGAGAGCCTGCAGGAGTCATGGGCGGGGTGTAMGGGGTGRGGGATGGGGAGGTGTGCTCCRTGATGAGGAAGTTCAGCTTAAAGACACATCCCAAAGGTGTTCCTGGTCCCTACCTGTCGTTTTGCTCCTCAGCATGGCTGCCTAAAAATGCTGCAGGATTTCTCAAACATGCATGAATGAGTCTAAGCAAGCCTTTGGGCATGTTTTTATGAGAGTATAACATTATTACATTATATAAAACTCAAAAAAGTTGATTTTACATGATATTGCCCCTTTAAGATGTGAGACTTTTTTTATGCTACAGCATGAAATCAGTCTGATTCTTTCAGCCAAAATCTGTTGTTGCCCAGATCAAATGAATTATTGCAGTGAGAAAATAATTTAGAACCTGCACAAACACTATTTTGTGAATTTGTCAACAATACAGAGAACCTTTGGGACAGGTTTTGGTTCTTGAGGCATTGGGTGGGAATCAACCTTTGTACTTTAGTGGTGGATTTAAGAGAAAGAGAAATGGGTAGTGTGCAGTAGAGAAGTAGTGACGGGGTATTACACTGTGCTGTGCTGTATGGATCATTTCATGGGTGACAGAAAGCAGAGGGTCTCCAGAGGATGGCTCCTTGCTCTGAGAAGCCAGAGAAGAGGAAGACTTCAGGGACTGAGAGAGTTAAGAAATGGAGAGACGGAGGTCCTGCCATCACATGGGACAGATCAAACCACAGCTGGATGATTTCATTCGTCCCTTGCCTCCTACTCTTCACACTCGACCCTCATTCAAGTGCCTCCCTCCTATGCTGTGTGTTTTTAAGAGACACCAAGAAACACATGGAATCAGTGTGCTTTTCAGATACTTGAACTTTAAAGTTCATTCTCTAAAATGTAGTTCATGTGTCTTTGGTCAACGTGATAATAAAAATTAGTACTTTTAGACAAATTCTACTAACTTTCTAAAACTATTATAACATTGTTTCCAATATGACTGGTTCCTCTGTTTGTATCTTGTTCCTTATTCATGTAAGCCATAAATTCAATGTAGTATTAGCTGAAAACTATTGTCAGCTTATACTCTAATTTCGTGTATATCACATTAAATTTCCCATGATGCTATTTTTGAGGTTTGACCAAAATGGTTACATTTCTGTCATTTGTCAGTCTAAACACAATTTCATCCAAGTTTAAACATTTGTGACTGACTCTGTCTTTCAAGGAATACTAGCCATTTAATTTTAATCCATGAGGAAAAAAACATCCAAAAAGCTATCCAAGAAGCTTTTGTGCTGTCTTTTTTCCTTTGCTATTTGAAAGACTACATTATTGTTCTTCAGCATTGCAGGGATTTTCATAGTTGACAAAGTTACATTCATCAGATATCAACTGTCTTCTTTTAAGCTGTAAGTACCGGATACCTCACTCAAGGCCAGAAAAGTCCATATGACTACCAGCCCATGACTATATTTCAATCAGCGCTGTTACCCCCCACCTCCTACGCTTCCTGCTCTGTGTTCTCCTTTTTTCCATGTAGAGATGGTGCAGAGGACACAGAGAGATGAGACCACACATACAGAACCAGACCTCCACCCCCAACCTCCTGTTCCCCCCACCATCTGTGCATGTCCCTCTGCCTGCAACTCCACAACAACAAGGCCCTGAACCTCTGCAGAGGAGTCAATCCATCACTGCAGAGAGACAGCAGAGAGACTGAGAAAGGAAGTAAAAAAAAAGGTGGGTGGGTTATGGGGGGATGGGGYGCGGGGTTGAGGGAAAGTGAAAGTGAGATACCATGAAACTTAATCATAGAAAGGGTCGTGTTGGGCAGAGGAGGGGAACAGATTAAATTAGCATAGCATTAGATATGGAAAATGATCTCTGTCAAAATTTCCGCTGCACAATTATAATATGTTAATTACTTATTTCATTAAGGAAGTTTATTATGGCCTCGCAGATGAAATCATGCAGGCCAAAGACACCTGGAGGAAAAGCACTGATGCCTAAATCTCCCTCCCTCTTCCTTGTCAGTCCTCAGTCTCGTCTTCCTCTCATCCCCCTTCCTCCTCACCCTCTCATTTCTTCACACATCTCTCTTTGTTCCTCACTACATAACTACAGTGTCACATTTAAAACACTGTGTTTAATATTCACATTGATCAGTGCAGTTGTGTTTTACAGGCAGAGAAAATGTTTGATATTTTCTTGTCTGTCATCTGTTGTGTGGTCCATCCGGTGGAAGCTTGCATATAAATAATCTGTGGAAACAGCCAAATACACACATGCGGCAACTGCAAAAACAATTATCCACACAAAACACACTCTTGTTTTATGCAGTTCTTTATTTTTCCTGAAGTGAACTATCGTGTTAAGGTTATTATTTTTTTTGTTACAATTTTGAATTTGGCAAGTGTGTTGGCAAGTGTATTCCCAGAGTTACTTATTGTGTGGTTATGCCATTTTTAACCATCTTTAAACTCCGTCCATCCATCTATTATTTACTACATGTTGTAGAGTTGGGTCATGGGACCAGCAGCTTGAGCAGGGAGGCCCAGACCACCTCTTCTGAGAGGATTCCAATGTGTTCCTAATCCAGACAAAAGTCATACTTTTCCTGGATCTGCCCAGAAAACCTCCCTGGGGAGGCATCCAGGGGACATAGATGCCCCAAACGCCTCAACTGGCTCCTCTCGATGTGGAGGAGCAGCAGCTCTATTTCGAGTCTCTCCCTGATAACTAAACTTCTCCCTTTATCTTTAATGGACAGCCTAGCTGCCCTGAGAAGAAAACTAATTTTGACCACTTGTATCTGTAAACTCATTTTTGTCATTACCCTGAGTTCATGCCCAAAGGTGAAGCTGGGACTGTAGATACACTAGTAAACTGAAAACTTTGTCAGCTCATCTCCCTTATCACCTTCACCTCTTTTCTTGTCTTTGAGTAAAGTCAAAACCAAACCCACAACAACAAGTTGGACACATCAATTTCTTCCAGGTCCATGTTTATGGAATAAATAACAGAGATTATACAGTTTAAAGAATGACAAACATTTGGATAATATATAATAAGTTATTTCCAATAATGAATTTAAAAGTTTTACTCATGTGACTGGACAGTACTAAACATTAGTTTATTCACTATAACTGGGGGGTTAAAAACAACCCAAACTATGACTGAGCCAACCCTGGGTAGTTTAACTCTAAATTGGGTTATTAGAATTGTTTTCCAGCCTAAAATTAGGTTAAAACTACAAGTTTGTTGAATTAGAGCTTCTTAATGGTTGTGTTAAAAGAAAACCCTAATATCTGCCTTATTAGGTAGTTACAGCTAGTGTWACAGCTAACTACCTGGCTATTAGAATCATCTAGCTTAAAAACTCAAACTTACTGTCAAGTCCAAACTAAAGTTAATAACAAAGCCAGTCATGTTGAATATGTTTTTACCATCTTACTTTTACTTATTACATCSAAAAGCAGAGGTCCAGTGAGGTTCTTTGTCTGGCTTAAAATGGCAGACTGTGGAAAATGACACAACTCCTCCCCGACCCAATCACTGAGTCAAAGTTTTTGACCAAACCTATGAGCCAATAGTGTTAACTCAACAACTGAGTTATAATAATAACTCAGCAGTTTTTATTGTGTATAATCATGAAAAATTCCTTTTCCATTTGACTTCAACAATGAAAAGAAAACAATAATAAATGAACATTTCCATACAATGCAAACCCACCATTTTGTTTTAATTTTGTGCCACATGACTTATAAAAGTTTGCATGCTGTCACAATAGTTGCAGTGAACAGAGGGGCCACAGGGCGATTTGCATTTGTTTCCCCGGCCCCACTGCCTGGCTTCCTGGCTCACTGCCTTCCTGGCTCGTCAGCACTGCTTGGACAGACAGACAATGATGATGACAGTCATCAGGGATGAAACAGCCTTCCACCTGTCCATCTGACCGTGGGAGTGAAGGAAGCAGGTGCAGAAAATTAAGAATTTAAGAGGACAGTGTGTGTGTGTGTGTGTGTGTGTGTGTGTGTGTGTGTGTGTGTGTGTGTGTGTGTGTGTGTGTGTGTGTGGACATATTTAGAAGAAACTTAGAAGA
>NW_013952456.1:373676-381384 GCF_001266775.1 Austrofundulus limnaeus
GTGTGTGTGTGTGTGTGTGTGTGTGTGTGTGTGCAGACACTGATCAAAGAAGGAAATTAAAAGATCTTTTTTTTTTTCCTGGCAGTAATGTTTTTGAAGTTACTTCATATAGAAGTTGAGGCCAAAGAGGAGAATGCTTAATAATGGCTGAAAGTTTGAAGAAATCCTCAACTTCAAAAATGTACAGAAATGCATTTTGCCGATGTTTATGATTCAACCATTCACAGGTATTGTTGGATAACGTACATTAACTAAATCTGCTCTAAACTGTTGTTTTAACAAAGTATGTCCCACAGTCATTTCTGCTTTTCTGACATGCGTGCACGTTATTGCCTGCCACTATAGGATGCTGGTAATTATTTAATTGCCTGCAAATGTTTATTTCTCTTTTTTAGCGAAATGTGTAATGAAACACTAGATAGATTTGATCAAAACTAACATAATGTAGTAGATTCACAACTTATTAATTTAAACAAAACTTCTAATTTATTTTACACTGAATGGTCTTGTTTTAAACAAACACAAAAAAACAACAAATGTCTGATTTTATATTAATCCATGAATCTCAATTTTGCACTTTCATCTACATTCAACAGAATATTTTTGCTGTMAATAAAGTTTGTGTTGCATGAGAGTACTAAGGATTTTTTTGTGAATTTCATGGAAGGTAAGTGATAGACATCATGATTGACATGTATGTGTAACCCAGGTGTAAAGCACTCAACCAGATGGGGCTAGTGAGAAAGGGAGTGTTTGTTTTGTCATTTTGTTGTTTGCATCGTAGAATGAAACGAGAAACATAAGGTAGATCCTGTTACTGCACTGTGTTACACCTCAAACTGTTGTCTTGGTTGTGTTCTGTTTGCTATAAAGTTGTATTTCCATCCATCCATATTCTGTTTAGCCATAGTCGGGTCGCAGAAGCAACAGGTCCAGGAGAGAAACCCAGATCTCCCTCTCTCCTGCGGCACTTTCCAGCTTGTTGTGGGGGACCCCGAGGCATCCAGCCCTGTCACCAGAAGCTATTTGACCAACCGAAAGTCCTTCTCCATGACCTACTCGAATTCCTCCAATGCCCAAGTTTTTGCACCTGCAACCATCGAGGWAGCAACCCTTTTGCTACCCTGTACCTGTCAGCTGCTTTAGGACTCCTCCAGGAAAGCCAAGTCTAGAAGACCTACTTCTTCAGCCTGATGGCCGCCATCACCGCTGCTGTCCACTAGCGGTTGTCCACAAACAACAGTCAGGACCTTCCCTCCTGCAGCACGAAGCTGCAGAAAGACAACCCTCTTGTTTACCGGGATGAACTCCAACACCAAGGCACACAGCTTTATTTATAAACAATGAATACCCAATGAAGATAAAACCAAGTTTGTCTTTTGGAAATGTATTAAAAAATACAACAGAACACATTTGTAAAACAACATTCAGGAAAAAGAAAGAATACAGTGACTTGTAAATTATGCAGTGCTTTACCTTACAGTCAATCATCCATTCACACACATTTACACACTGATGGTAGTAAGCTGTAGCTAAATGTAGCTTACATTGTAGCCCTGAGGCACACTGACAGAGGCAGGGCTGCCATGCACCGGTGCCACCGGACCATCTGACCATCATCAGTAGATAAGGTTGGTGAAGTGTTGAAAACAATATTTTCATTACTTACAGTGCTATTAAAATAATCTGATAATCTTGTCATATCTGTCCATACATCCATACAAATCTCAAAAGTAAACTCATACATGTCAACTCCGTCAAACATTTACTTGTATCTTGACCCTCAAAAATCAATACCTTTCACAAAATTCTGTTGTACTCTCAGACAATTCAATTGAGGTCAGTTTTGAAGCAAACATGGGAGTGCAGATAACCGCGTCTGTGGTGGCAGAGAAGCAGGGAGGGAAGGATTTGGAGGTGGCAAAATTACAGTATTTCCGTACAACYTGTCAGCTCTGAGACCGAAATAAATCTGAAGGAAAGTTTTTGAGAAAATATGTAAGATTGCTAGACCTCTGTTTACATGCAAAACGAGGAAAAATCTGTGTAATTCATGGDCAATCTGGTCAACTTGACATGAAAGTCAGAACAAATATTGAAATTTATACAAATTCTTGTATATAATAAAACCCCAATAATTTATGTCCAATAAATTAATTTTATTTTAAGTAAATGAGAATAAATTCTTAAATAAAAAATGTATTGCTTTATAGATTGGTAAACCATTAATTCTATGTAGTTACTTTACAACTATGTATTCAGATGTTATTCTTCAATTTTATATTCTTATTTATTTTAAGTTGTGCAGATTTTTTTTGCTATTGATTTTATTTTTTATTTAGAATATTTTTGTAATATGTTTTTGAAAGACTCATTTGGCCTCCCCCTCCTTTTGGAAAATATTTATTGGTTACAAGTGTGCCAACTCCTCAAACTGTGCCTGGAGTCAACCTACTTCACGTACGGGGGGCAATATTATAGGCAGAAACATGGGTGTGCCATGGGATCCCCAGTATCTCCTATTGTTGCAAACCTGTACATGGAGGAAGTGGAAAAGAGAGCCTTGATGTCCTTTTCAGGGGTGCCACCGAGCCATTGGTTCAGATATGTTGACRACAMCTGGKTTRAAATTAAAGCCCAGGAAGTCCAACATTTCACTGATCACATCAACTCTGTGGATGAATATATTAAGTTCACACGAGAGGATGTTAAAAATGGCAGGTTGGCGTTCCTGGATTGCKATGTCTCGGTTTCGGATGGAGGACGGTTGGAAACTGGCGTATATCGTAAGCCCACCCACACAGACCAATATTTACGTTTTGACTCCCACCACCCACTGGAACGCAAGTTAGGAGTGATCAGGACTCTGTACCACAGAGCAGACAGTGTCCCTACAAACCCAGGAGCCAGGGAGAAAGAGAAATCACACACACGACAGGCCCTGGAGCAGTGTGGTTATCCTGACTGGGCTTTCCTGAAAGCAGACAGGAAACACAGACAGGATTCCATGCAACCTTCAGGTGAAAATGAAGACCCCAAACCCAGACCCAAACCAGTGGTTATTCCGTATATTGCGGGTGTTTCGGAGAAACTGAGATGCTTATTTTCTAAACATGATGTCCCAGTGGCTTTCAAACCCCAAAACACATTACGGCAAAGGCTGGTTCACCCCAAAGATCCGGTGCCCCGGCACAAACAGAGCAATGTTRTATATGCTGTTAAGTGCCAGGAGGACTGCGACCAGTTATACATCGGGGAAACAAAACAACCACTGTTCAAAAGAATGTCCCAACACAGACGAGCTACGTCTAATGGCCAGAACTCTGCAGTTTTCACTCATTTACAGGCCAGCGGTCACTCTTTCAGAGATGAGGATGTTCTCATTCTTGATAGAGAGGAACGTTGGTTTGAGAGAGGAGTAAAAGAAGCCATTTTTGTGAAGAAAGACCGTCCATCATTAAACAGAGGTGGAGGCCTCCGTTTTCAGTTGTCCCCCTCCTACAGTGTGGCTATTGCCAGTATCACTCCACCCCCTGTTAACAATAGGTGTTAATTAGGTGTCAATGATGGCCATGTGATGTGAGTATCAGTCACATGGAGGCAGTGCTTAAAAGCCTGAATTTTGCCTGAAACTCTCAGACTGAAGAAGTCTCTTGGAGGAGAGACGAAACGTTTCATTAGAGAAGAACCCGTCCAGAAGACCCATACAATTTTTTTCTTCTTTTTGATTTTTTTACCTGGATTACTGAGATGCATCAGGGACATTTATTGGTTACATCTCCATCTCCATTTTCTGCCACTTCTCCGTAGTCAGGTTACGGAGGCAACAGGTCCAGGAGAGAAAACCAGACATCTCTCTCCCAAGTGACACTTTCCTGCTCTTCCTGCGGGCCCCTGAGGCGTTCCCAGGCCAGAGAGGATACACAGTCCCTCCAGCGAGTTCTGGATCTTCCCCTGGGCCTCCTATGGGATGTGCCCAGAACACCTCAAGGAAGGTGTCCAGGAGGCATCCTAATCTAATTTATTAGTTACAGCACAAAGTATTTAAACTAATTTCAGCATCAGTGTTGAATTATGATTATGAAAAGGAAGAAAATATTAACCGTCCACTTACTGGTTGGTAAACCAACCCATACCCATAATTTTAAGAGCACAAATAAAGTGTATTGAAAGGGGGAACAAGTGTCCCCCTCTCACTCCCTCACTAGCACTTGCTACAAGTATGAAGCATTGGAGAAAAATTTAGCATACTGATTTCAAAGTAAATTTTTTAATTCATAAGTATGCACATCACATCTTCATTTAGTAACTATAGCCGTTAGATTACTTATTTGGTGATCTACTAATATACTGAAATGCTTGMAGTAGAAATGTTATATAAATCTCTAAAGAAAAACATCAAAGGAAGCTGATAAAAAGCGCCAAMGTCTGATGCATGTACAGTAAAGCAGCTGGAAGCTTAGAAAAACAAATTCAGACATTTAACATCCCTCCAATGATTCCAAATGTTCAAAACATCTTTGCTGTTTAACATGTTTAGAATTCTAACTTCAAAACTCCCACGGCGCCTCTCACRTTGGACAAGACTCTTCAAGAGAAAAATCGTATTGATTGCAAAGTGAAAAAACTTGCAAAAGATAAATAAAAAGAAGAAAAAAGAAAGGAGATGAGTAGATACGATAAGGAGATGTGTACGGCAAAAAACAAATAACAGAGACGGAGACAGGCCAAATAAACCGAGGGCAATTTTTGGTATCTGGGGTTCTGCTCTGTAAGAAACACAAGGAGGAGGGATGGAAAGAAAAAAAGAGGAGAAAAGTGGAGGAGAGCAAAAACATCTTTGGGAGTGTGTACAAAGAGAATAAAAATACACACACACCCGAAGGCTGGGGTCACAGTCAGAATGCTGGAGAGGTGCAGCGGGGCCTGGCAGCTATGCAGGAACACCTCGCTCAGCCTTAATATTGCCTGCCCACCACACAGATTTCAAAACAGATAGTTGAAAACAAAACAACGCCCCCAAACACGCACACATGCTTCTCTCTCTCTCATACATAAACTCTAGACCCCATACAGATGCAGAACAGTCTTGTTAGGTCGAGCTCAGAGGGTGGGAATGGGTAAATCCAACAACGGCAGCCTCTGGGGAACCGCAGGGTAGTCTCACTGATACACTAAACTCTCCCTCTTTCTTCATTGTATTCACACACACACACAGGCAGAGAGCTGAACTGAAAGGTAAGCTTTTCTTGGGATTTCATGCATAATTCTGCCTTACAGTGCCAAACCCTGTGATACTTTTTTGTTGTTGTGTGCCTCAAGACCAAGAGGTAGCATTATGACACAATAGTTTAGTTGGTTTGGGCAACAGCTTGTTTTCATTTAGGACATTTATGAGGGGTTGAATCATTTATGTACTCRGCGTCCTGGGTGTATGACAGATCCCTTGGAAACACAAATTATCATGTTGACTCGCAACAAACACGGTGTAATTACATCATGGCCTGTCAAAAAGCATTAAGGAATCTTCTCCCTATCTCAAAAGTAATGAGACGCTAATGCAGCTYTACGACACAGTTGGTGGCATTTAAACGAGAGTCACCCAAATACTCTGCCACTGAATAATTACAAAACATTGCAATTTCAGAATGTTGGGGACAATGCAGTTTTTTGGTTCAGTTTCAGAAAAGAATTTATTAATAAACTGAAAATCAAGGACACTTGTTTCTGYGAATTGTTTCTACATTTACCCCTGTTTACAGAGTGGTCCACAGTTTTGTTTGGATAATTCTGTTCTGACTGCTAAAGTAATTGGAATGGTCACCCATAGCACAGTCTGAGTGTATTCACTCCAGGAAAGTCCTTTGGTCCACAACCGAATGTGGACTTTATTTTTCTCATTTAGTGCAGTTTGCATTCAAATAGTGCTTTTTCACAAGCTGACTATAATATATATAATTTAGACACAAAGCCATGCGAGTGACAATCAATGCTTCCATTGGACAGAAATGACGGGGACGAGACAGAAAGTAAGTTGGTGCTGTGAATACAACTGCAGTGCCATTTGGAATTTYAAGAGCAGCTCATTCAGCWGTGGGTTCATGAWGATATAYGTCTAATTTTAAGACGGTGTCAGCAAATRCTTGCTGCAGCCCAAARGAAACRRGATGCTCTGCRTTCCCTGACCCACAACAGCTCATTGTTTGTAGCATCCATGTGTTAGCAACACTGAATGGTTAATTGTTRCCATGTTGCAACAGTGGATCATGAAGTCCAGGCGCATGTTTCCTGTAGTCGGTTTGGTTGGAGTCCAATCTTTATTCACACTAGAAGTGAACCGCACCAGAGTTTGATTTRAAGCAGACTGAAACCCTGTCAAGAAGTAGTCTCACTGTGGTTGTTTGATCCGCATCAGGGTTTGCATTGGGTGTATTCACACCTGCATAAAAAGACCAGACCAACAGGGGAAATGAAGTCTGGCCTTAAAATGCACCAAATGTGTCAGGTGTAAATACACCCTTAGTTAACAAAGTGAACATTTATGAAGCCCTCTTGGTAGGTGCCACTTGCTGTCTTTGGCTACTGTTAACATTGCAGCAAAAAAAGATATATTWTTATACTAAAATAAAATAAACCACAAAACCTTCATGATTTTGCATTTATTGCTCTAATTAAATGAGGCACCATGTGTAAAATAAAATTTGAAAAATATCCCTAACACATTTTCATTATTTAGCTTTTTCATTTTTGTAGAGTGTAAAATCCTAGTTTAAAAAATTCCACTAACATTTTATAATTTAGCTCACTGCTCCACGGGGCGGCCATGGCAGAGTGGTTAGGGGAGTCGTCCAGGAAACTTTTTACATATACTGTATATGTATTAGCTCAGTGCTACACATTCTCCTCTCATCACTGAGGATTTGCATTATCTGACACCTGCTCTCAATGCACAGGCAATATACCTGACAATTACATTCATGCACTCAGGTTCTGTCCACCTGTTCAGAGGTTMTGGGTCAGGGTTTGTGAAGACTTGTCTAAATGTCTGAAATGTAATATTCCACTTTCTCCGTCTGTTTGTTTATTGGCTATTTTAGATGATGTCACCTCAGAGACAAACAAATCTCAAATGATTTTCACTGCCTTTTCTATTGCAAAGAAAACCATACTCTTGAATTGGAAAAATAAAAACGCTATTAGTATTAACCAGTATAGAAATCTCTTATTAGACCACATTAGTCTTGAGACAGCCTCTGCCGCTACATCCGATCAACATCTCTGGGCTCCTTTGGTCGGCTTAATCACATTGTTGGGGTGAGGGTCCTTGGACTGGGTCTTGTGGGGCAGTGGAGCTGATGTGGGGGGGTTTCTGGGTTTTGGGCACCTGGGCAGGGAGGGGCGTGGCTCTCACCCTGGGTGGTCTGGGGGATATCTTCTGGTGGCTGCATGTGGGCTCTTAGGTGGTCTGTGACGGCGGTCATGGGCTGCTGACCCGGTGGCCTGGTTGTGCTGGGGTGGGTTCGGGGTGGGCATGGGGAGCTTAGGGTTCTGGGGTCATGCCGCCCCTGGGCTGTGGTCCTGGTGGGGCTGTGGGCGCTTGAGTCCTGGTGGGCGGGTTGCGGGCTCTGGTTATGGCTCCAACAGTGCTCACTGGGACCTTCAGAAGTTTAGACATTCTTCTGTAACCGATGCCATCATTATGCTTTGC
>NW_013952456.1:382377-386118 GCF_001266775.1 Austrofundulus limnaeus
CTATTTTTGCTCATGTCTATGTATGTGCAGTTGTATGTATGTATGTATGTATGCATGTATATGTGTGTAAGTATGTGTGTGTGTGTGTGTGTGTGCCTGTAAATATGTATTTATACAGTATATGAAGTGGTCCTTCATTTTTATTTTTATTTTTTGTCATGATTTTGTCAGCTGGAGAAAATTACAGTAGCTCAGCTTAACTTTGTGCCAAGATTACATATGCCGCTCCTGCTCTGGTTATACAGGGACCAGATAGCTCTTAAAAGCAACTCGGGCACTCAATACTCCCACAACGTCTTTCACAGAATGTCTTGGGGAACATCATCATAAGATTTCTCCGGACCCACAAAACACGTAAACAAGAGAGTAAAACTCTCATGACACCTTTAGTAACTATGCAAGGGTGAAGATCTSGTCCACTGTTCCATGACCAGGAAGGAAGCCCCACCACTCCTATACCTGAGATTTGAAAAATGGTTGGAGCCTCCTTTCCAACATCATGGAGTTAACTTTCTCAAGGAGGGTGAGAAGTGTCATCCTACAATTGTAGGAACACACTTGCCAGTCTCCCTCTTAAAAAATAGGAACAATCACCGCTGTTTGCCACTCCAAAGGTGTTGTGCCAATCCTCCATGTGACATTAAAGAKATGTGCTAAACATAACAGCCTCACAACATTCAGAGTCTTTAGTATCTTGGTSCAAATCTTGTCCATCCACATCACTCTGCCAAAGAGGAGCTTTTTGACTAYTTCAGTGACCTTTGCCATGGTAATGGACATGTCTTGAGTCCTCAGACTCTGCCTTTTCAAGGATGGGCATGGTGGGTGGATTAGATACATTTTTAAAGTGGTCCTTCTATTGCTCAACTATATTTTCAGTCAAGGTCAGCAGTTCCACACCTAAACCAAGCATAGCTGGGGACAGGATTAACTTTCCTTTTCTGAATGACCAAAAAGTTTGCCAGAACCTCCTTGACTAACCAAAAGTCTTTTTCCATGGCTTCCCTGAATTTCTCCCTTGCCCAGGTTTTTGCACCGTAACTGCAAAAGCCACATTTCTTCTGGCCACCCTGTACCCATCAGCTGCTTCAGGAGTCCATAGGGACAACCAACCCCTGAAGGCCCTCTTCTTTAGAGTGATCACATAATCTTCAGCGGGACCTTTGGTGGCAGCCACGAAAAGTATTAATGACCACCAGACCACAGCTCCTGCAAGCTGCATCTACAGTAGAGGTTCTGAGCATCTGACGACACAACTAGAAAACTGATCATCAAACTTTAGCCTCAGGTGGCCTGATACCAAGTACAYATATGGAAAACTCTATGCTTTAACATTGTGTTTGTTATTGATAGCCCTTGCTTAACACAAATATCTAAAAATAGAATGCCATTTGGGTTCAGCTCAGAGARGTCTTTCCTCCTGAACACCCTCTTYCAGATAATTCTGCTATTATTCACATAGGCAATGRAATCATGCAGTAGAAAATGGCAATCCCCAGGTGGCACTCCTTCCCGGACACTATCTAGAGACTCCAGGAAGGTCTGGTAGTCTTAACTGCTATTTTATGCATGAGCACAAACTCTAGTCCTATAACAGAACTTTCCCATCTTTCCAACACTGAGGCACAKGGCCAAGGAACTTGTGAGTAACCCCACACCCACCTGACGCCTCTCTGCCTCCAACTCTAGAGCATGCAAGAGTCCAGTCTCCCTCCAGGAGATGGGTTCCAAAGCCTAAGCTGTGCATAGAGGTGAGCCTATCTATAAGTAATTGGTATTGTTCACCCTCCCAAAATAGCTCCAGCTATTTACCAGCCCATAAGGTGACTTTCCATRTCCGTAGAGCTTGTCATTACCATCAGTAATCAGCACTGCGAAGAATCCTTCTTCACCTGCCTGCTGACTTATGGAACCTGACCTTGATGGCCTTCTTTACAGATGGTGGGCCCATGTGGAGGTGTCATCTTTTCTTCCTTTCAGACTTTGCCCAACTGTTCTCCAGGAGCCAAAACTTGACCACCAGGCTCTTGTACTCAAAGTGTTTTGAGTAWAAGCACTCTCAATACAATTCTCCTGATGAAAATGTTGTTTATATTATCAAGTGTTTTTGAATCGGTCTTAGCGTGACCTATCTCCACAGGTTTGTTTGCAATGTAAATGTAAAAAGCTAATGCCCCAGACAACATAGTTCCCAGGATCATGGGGTACTCAAACCCTTCCACCACATTAAGGTGGCAACTCTGAAGTTTTTTTTCCTCAAAGTTTACCCAGTTCTGTAAAGCTGTATTTTTATTGATATTGATATGTTGGCCCAAATTTCACAAAAACTTCAAGCAAATGTGTCATTAAGTTTAATTCGTAATAAAATTTACATATATAATTTTTACAACTTTGTGTCCCTACCTGTCACAGCCAAGTGAGATAGTACTTTGAGTGCCATTGGAAATTAAGTAGGTTTGATTTGGAACGGTATTCCTGCATCTATTAGGCGTCTATCYATTTACAGAAGTACCTTTAGAAGCTGACTGCTCAGACCTGTTTGCCTTTGCAATCTAAGCCTGTGAAAAACTGGGAGGATCGTAGCCCCTAATAGTGTTGCCCCATCCCTAGCTAACCACCCCAGCCTCCTGTCCTTAAATCTGTACGGAATAAAGAGTGCTGTTAAACCAAACTGGAAGACAAATGGTTTTGTTCAATGTGAAGCTGCCCCCATAAATCCCCACTTAATGTGTTGGAGGAAGGATGAAGCAGAAACAGGTGAATTTGCTGCAKTGAGGAAAGCCATTCGTTACTTGTGAAGAGAGAAGCAGAGCAGGATAAGAAAAGGCTGAGGTGATGAACAGATGAATGTCCATGATGAGAGCAGAGAGTGGATGAAGGACAGCTACAACGTGCTCTTCTGAAAACATTTTATTTAAAACACTTAATACAAATACAAAAATTGGGCAATCAAAACTCAGAACATGTTATTCAATGGATGCAGACACAACCAGTACTGGAGTAAAACAAATCTGTATGATTTGTTTGCTTTGTAAAATGCAACTCATAAGAGGATTGTCTAGTGCCATTGCATGAATGAATATGAATGTGAATCGTTTGTCCACACCCTAAATTATGTCATTACATTTGAACAGAAACAAAGCAACTACAAGTTTTTTTTTGCCAAATCAGACTGAAATGAAGAAAAAGAAGATTTAGGATTTTTAAAATCCTTTCTTATTCCATTTTGTTAATTATTTGATATAATTTAGAACAGGGGTGTCCAATCCTGGTTCTCGAGGGCCACTGAGACAGTAGCACAACCAGTTTCAAGGTTTGATAAATCACACAGTGGGTGTAAAATGATATCTTCATATCCTCTGCCCAGTATTTTGCTTGATCTGCTAATCATTATTTAATCTGCATATTCAGGAAGACAGACATGCTGAATGGGTTGCGGCTGCTGTTTTGCTAATCTGACAAATGCAGTCCTCCTTCGCATCGTTAATAAATTAACTTTGCATGCAAAGGGAAAGGCTGGGCGATATGGCAAAAAAAGTTATCACAATTAATTTTTTCAACTTCAAATATACTTAGTACACTTTATGTGTTTAGACAAAGATATGCACTTAAAGTGAACTAAGTATATTTAAAGTTGTTCCATTTTAGTATTTAAAAGTATACTTGATACACTTAAAATTGAAAACAACTAAAGTATATTTAGTATTAAATTAGTTGTTCCAAAATAGCACTCTTTAAGTA
>NW_013952456.1:387144-389380 GCF_001266775.1 Austrofundulus limnaeus
AGTATATACAGGTGTACATAAGCAGATAGACTAAATAACAGAAATATTTGGTGACTTGTGAATGTAAATTATAATAAATAAATATCAGAGTGAACTTGGACTTAATGTTATGATTAAAATACAGTTTAACTGAATAAAAACAACTCAGTTATAGATTAAATGCTTCTCCCAAAAGTCTGTCTGAGGGGTCTGCCCTCAGCTCATTCAGCTGTGTCTGGGTTACACACTTGCTGGTTGGTGTCGGGCAGACTAAACCATTTTGCACCTCCAAGAGGGGGCCCCCAGAATGTCCAATGTTGGGTGGACAGTAAAATAAAGTTCATTCTCTTTGTTTATGTTATCAATATATTTGAAATAAATTACGGTACTACACCAATTAATGGAAGGGCCCATTTCGTTTGGTAAAAAAATTAGTATCAGGACTTCCATGTACCCCTCTCCGTTCTTGGGCCCTGGGTACTGAGGTCCAATTTCCCCCACACTTCCACGCCCATGGTTGGAACACACTCTGCAGTCCCCCTTTTTAAATAAGGGTCCGCACAATGTCCACGCAATATTGTAGAGTCGCATCATCCAATGAAACCCCACAACATCTAGTACCTTAAGGAACTCCGGGCGAATCTCATCCACCCCCGGTGCCTTGCCACCGATGAGCTTTTTAACCAACTCGGTGACCTCAGCACCAGAGATTGGAGTCCAACCCAGGGTCCCCAGACTCTTCTTGCTCATGGGAAGACGTGTCGGTTGGATTGAGGAAGTCTTCGAAGTATTCTGCCTACCGACCCACAACGTCCCGAGTTGAGGTCAGCAGCGCACCATCCCCACCATAAATAGTGTTGGTGGTGAACTGCTTCCCCTCCCAAGATGCTGGAGGGTGGACCAGAATCGCCTAGAAGCCATACGGACATCGTTTTCCATGGCCTCTCCGAACTCCTCCCACTCCCGAGTTTTTGCCTCATTAAATTTAGTATTAGACCTATACTGGTAAATTTACAACATTAAAACAATTAAAAAATAAAAAAAAAACTGAATGAAACACTATTTTTACAAATTCAAACCAATAATTTACCAAAAATGTTACCAAAAAACATTCATTATGTTGTCCGATTTGAACTGACACAACTCCCAGGCAGCAGTGTATCATGTAACAAAGAAGATCGACTTGGATGCCAATCCACAATAAATAAATAAATAAAGTTTTTGCTCTTATATTCACCATCCAAATATTTTGCTTGTGTTTACGATTTGAAGTAGCTGCCCCTACCGTCCCACTCCTGGTCTATTTTGGTAGCAGTGTTACAGCACCACATATAGGTCTGGCATAGTTACTACAGCATCTTCAGTTTGCTTCCTGTGTTTCCAAATGAATGAAAACAGTTTTAGAAACAGTCCTGTGTTTACAAGGATATCTTTAGAAATGGCAAATAAATGGGCCTTGGCTCTCTGCTCTTCTCCACCCCAGAATGAATGGGTCTACCTCTTGGGTCTGGATGTGGGCTGCCCTCTGTCGGGGGGCGGGTGCATGTCCTGGACCTGGGGGGTATGGAATGTGTATGGGGAGTGTGAGTGGATTATGGTGTCAGTCTTGTATGTCTTTGAATGAGTGGGTGTGAGGATGAGGGCAGGATCATGTGATTGTGTTTGTGTATGATTGGATGTTTGTCAGGCTGAGACTTGAGTTGTCCCCTCCTCCGGTTCATCTGGGGGACCACTGCTGGTGGTGGGCTTCGCACCCCTGCCACTCTGCCCTCTGGTGGGTTCTGCCTTTGCCCACCTGTGCTCTGGTGGCTGTCAGTGTCTGGGGCTGGGCGCTCGGGCATGGGCATGGGCCGGCTCGGGCCTTGGCCTGGGGGTGGTGGGCCCTGGGGACCTGGGCCTCTGTGTCCATGCCTGGATCTGATCCTGCACGGCACATGCCGGCTGGGCCTGTGAGCTCGCCACTGCTCTCCTGGTTCCCTCCTATGGTCCACTCTGTGGGGTGGATTGGTGGTTCCTCCTGCGCTGGTGCCCTTGGGGGCTCCACGCTTGGGGTCCCTCTCRGGGTCTTTGGATCCGGTCTCCCTTATGTCTGCTTCAGGTCTTGGAGGTTGGGTCTGTGGGTCTCTTGTAAATACATGCATGCTCTCAACCGCACACAAGTAGGTGTTTAGATCCTGGGGTTTCTGATGGTCACTGAATGTGTGTGTGTGTGTGTGTGTGTGTGTGTGTGTGTGTGTGTGTGTGTGTGTGTGTGTGT
>NW_013952456.1:392423-396238 GCF_001266775.1 Austrofundulus limnaeus
ATATTATTATAGAGAGACATTATTTGTGCAGAAAAAACTTAGATTTTTTTGCTTTTTGTCAAAAATACTGAAAGTGATTTCAACTTAATAACATACATATGAAAAAATAAAAAGTTTATATTCTCTGAAGGAATGAGGCAGATAGGACACAACAAGAAGCTGTGAAGGGTAAGGTATTTTGTGTGGAGGAATGTAGGACTAACAGTGGAAATGAGAAACAGTATTGGAGTTGTGAGTGAGAGGTGAGTGAGTTATATTTAAACCGTTAGGCTGCTTATTCATTCAGTACAAATGCAAATGAACAGGCATTATCATCATGGCCTCTTCCCTGGAAATCGACTCCCTCTGTAATACCTCGGCAGAAGTGGACCGGTCGTGAACCCTCCTCCTCTGCAGTGCCAGCTAGCCCTCAAATGGCCTACATAGACAGCTTGCTGCACACACACACACACACACACACACATATGCAAAGTACCCCTCCTCTCCTAGGCACCCACCCAAATCAGAGATCAAAGGCTGGATTTGTAAAGCTAATGGCTGCTGTGCTTCAGCCAGGGACAGTGAATGAGGGAAAAGAAAAACAGAAGGAAAGAGGGGAAAAACAGACAGAAACAGCAGAGGCAGAGGGACACAGAAGTGCAGAAAGAGAGAGGGAGAAAGAAAGTCTATGTTTGTAGCATGCACAAAGACTTAACACCATGTCACGTGTGGACACGGACTGCAAATGCCACTGTGTTTAAAAATAAGGCAGAATCTAGTAGGAGGTATCTCCAAAAACACCTAGACGAACACGTTCACACTTTAACTTTTGCTTGGTACAGTTTTACTTTTGGGCAAAGTGATGAGAAACACATCCACAGATGGTGATTATCTCTCACTCATCACTGTGTGGGATTGCAGGATTGATGGTGTTGAAACAGACCTTTCTCTTTGTCTCACACATGGCGAAAGTGCTGCTGCTATTCCCACAGTGCACTGAGGGGCCATTGAGATAAATGGCATGAATACAACAACAACAACAAAAAGAAGGAGTGAGAAAGAATAAAGGAAAGGAGGAAAAATGTGTCTCTGCCTTTCAGAGAGGGAAACAGCAAGCATTCAGTCTACCAGTTTGTATTGTCCCAACATTTATAGTGCTTTAAGCTTGTCAGGAGTGCTCTGTCACTCCCACTCATTACACTGAAACGCTTGCTGTCATGAAGATAAAGAGCCGGAAAACAAAACCGTTTTTATCATGTGCAATGGTTTCAGTGATCACAGGAACATATTAAGGAGCATATTTCACAGTTAAATTTAAAACTCACCAACATGGTTGCTGAATTGCAGGGCTTTCCTCTCAGAACTGTGCATTTTACCATTTCCAGCTAGTACAATTAGGAGCCATGGAGTCAGTTTTGATACAGAGTGAGTTGCTGACAGTGATGAGAGATGGGGGGGTGGGGGGGGGGGTCATTCTGGTATACATTAGCAGTGGAACCAGGCCAAAAAGCTCCATTTCTCCTGATGCCAAAAACATTGTGACTTCATTATCATGACAATAAACAAGGAMAATAAGCAAAAGAACCTGAGCAGTGAAAAATCATTAGCTACTGGCTAGAGTCGTGATGCCAATATGATGTTAAAACAGCTGCTTAAACATTTGATAGTTATGGCCTGCTCTCTGAAGGCAAAAGGACAATGTTTTTGTCTGTCTGTGGTGGGCTTGAGCAAAATATTTTTGTATCACAGATTAATATATGCGACATTACGATTATTATGATTAGTGTCATATGATAAGAATGTATTTTTGTGTGGAACATACTCTCACTAAACTGTCACCCACAAGCCCACATGTAAGCCCATAACAGAACAACAATGGCAAAAGGCAGTTTGACACAGCTAATCGCTAAACAAGGTTCAACTTCTTTATGTGGAACTGGTTTGGCTTCAAAGGGTCTGTCCTTGTGCAGATCTGGGTCATTTGCAAGGTTTGCATCAGCAAAGTGTAGACAAAACACAGTAACACAAACCTATTTAATCACCTGTAACACTAAACTGGAGTACAACAAAAGCCGGATTGCAGATCAAGGCCACGACAGCGATAGCAAACTCTTCTTCAGCAAATAGTAAAAATAAAATGTTTTCTCAGTTTGTGTGAGATGAAGATACCCTTTGAGTTCATTGTCATCCCTACCCTCTTCTCCTCTGAGACTCCATCATTCATCATGATGGGGTGCAGAGGTCCCCTCCATATCCCCGTGAGAGAGAGAGAGAAGATGTGGAAGAGGAGGATGCAGAGGGATGAGGGCCAAAGCCACATCTCTTTGTCTGATGACAAAAGCTTTCCAACACAACAATAGCTATCAGTCACTCCCGGAGCCGGTCGGATTACACGGATCTGCGCTGGAATGTGGAGGTGTCTGTTTAAGGGCTGTGGAGGGTTCAGAGGTTTAGAGGTAGCAGGGATGGAGGGGGTGGAGATCAGAACAGAGAGATYCTTCTCCCCTTCAACACACTCAACATGACCTACCAGAAGTAGATCACCAGTATTTTACTTACATAATAGACAAATCCCCTGAAGTCACACCTGGGGGCAAATCTGATGTCACTAAAAACCAAGAAGTAGTTTCTTTCTAATAGTCCACTGTTGAAAGGCCTGCGTTAGTGTATTTGTTTATCTGTTAACAAAATGTTCCTTGAATTCTTAGGTATATTTTAAAGAAGCTCTCAGAAGGTATTAATTTGATGTAATGGTAAAAGTTTGGAATCTACCTGATTTAAGATGGCTGCCACAGCTAGACCAGTTTTACAAAATTTTATTGCTGTGCACGTTAACATGTTATTATCACGTTAACCCAGCTGATGCTTAACGAGAATAATATTTTTATGTGTGTTAACGCAGTTATTTATTTCTTTATATTTCTCTGTCAGATCTCTGTTAACTGGGCAGCTAACACACATACAGACACACACAAACCCAGTGGTTATGCCAGGGAGGCGGGATCTTGATCACTATTGGCTTTAGGTGACCTTCATTGCGCGTCTGAATCAATGAGAGCCTTTGTTGTCAAGCTGTTGCACGGCAACTCGCAGCCTCTCTCATGAACCCGCCGGAGCTGCAGCTGGGACATAAACAAGGTGGAAGTCACCAGATTCTTCAGGACATTTCTTTATTTTAAAAAGTTTTCCCGACAGCGGGCTGGAAAGAAGTAAAGTTATCTATAAGCGCAGCAATGTTAAACTGTCTCACCACCAGTGCAGTTTCAGCCTGAAATATCACTTCAGTTTAAAACCTTCTGCAGACGGGGCTGACCAGCATGTTGGGAAAAAAGTAAGACCTGCTTGTTTTGCCTTTTTTGTTTTTGAAAATGCATTGCCCCTTTTTATATAAAAAGTACCTAAAACATACTCCAAACATCTTTTGAGTCATAAGGAAAAAAAATTGTATAGTTCCTCTGGACAGGTTCTTCTTTAATGAAACATTTCGTCTCTCTTCCAAGAGACTTCTTCAATCTGAGAGTTTCAGGCAAAATTCAGGCTTTTGAGTCCTGCCTCCAGGTGACGGATACTCACATCACATGGCTATCGTTCACACCTAATTAATACCTATTGTTAACAGGGGGTGGAGTGATACTGCCAATGGCAGCGCTGTAGGAMGGGGACAGCTGAAAACGGAGGCCCCCACCTCTGTTTAATGATGGACGGTCTTTCTTCACAAAAATGGCTTCTTTTACTCCTCTCTCAAACCAACGTTCCTCTCATCCTCATCTCTGAAAGAGTGACCGCTGGCCTGTAAATGAGTGAAAACTGCAGAGTTCTGGCCATTAGATGTAGCT
>NW_013952456.1:396248-398553 GCF_001266775.1 Austrofundulus limnaeus
GAACAAATCTGTGCGTATGAATGGTTCTTGCATGAGGCCCATTGTAAGTGACAGAGTTGATCATGCTAACAATGGGCCTTATCGGTACATCCTGTTTGTGAATTTTGGGAAAAAACAATACAGACTAGGAGTGGCCTCACCTGGGTAAAGTCTATGATACAGAATCCGATTAATAGCCTTGTCCTGCTCTAAACTTTTCAGGCAATCTATTAGTTTCTTTTTGTAACCACTTCCTGGATCTCTCTTCAGCGGCTCGTATGTGGTCGTGTCGCTAAGGAGTGTCATGATCTTATCTTCATAGTCCTTCTGGTTCAGAATCTTTTGAGTCATAGTTAAATTTTGTGAATAAATGAGAATAAATTATGAATTCAAGGAATTATTTTTATTGCAAATGACTTAATATGAGAAATGAAATATACTGAGATCCCAATTGTTGACAATAAAAAACATAATAAGCAATAAGACTATAAAAAGAAAAACACAATAAATGGGAAAAATGTACAATATGTGGACTGTATTTCAACATACAAACCTACAGATGTAGTCATAGTAGTGTGATCATTTCTAAAAAAAATTTAAAAAATGATATTAATCGCAATTACAAATTTTATTCTATGCCCAGTACTACAAATTTTGCATAAACTGAATGTGATAGTAACCATACAAGTCAAGTTGTACTTATTATCTGTAATTTACACATATTTTTCCTCATTTTGCAGGTATATGGACGTATAGAGCAATCTCACTATTTATTTAGATTATTTGTTTACTATTTATTTTATATTTATTTCAAATTTTATGATTTTTTTCAAAAACCCAGTTTCAAATTTATTTTACATTTCAGAGCCTTTAGGACATACAAAAATCCCAATGACATCAAATAACCGTTTTCTAACCAGCTCTACCACTAGAAATAAGTTCTCCATTTCTCCCATCCTCCTTTCCTCCTGCTTTGAACTACAGGTGCTGTCATCCTCATGGCCGACAGTCCGCCTGCACTCCACCCCCCCTCACCCGCATGTGATTAATACAGATTTTTTTGCAAAAATTATGGATATTTGAGGCTCATTGGTAAACATCCAAAAGGGCTGACATATTAGTATCTGAAAAGTCATTCTCAACATTCCTAACTTCAAGCACTAAAAGGTCACACAAGATATTGKGATATTGCTCTACACTGCACCATCCTGGCTACACCACTGTCATTTCTGCATTGCACAGGATATTAGTTTAAATGTTTAAGGACTGCAAGGCCTTTCATTTTGTACAATTGCCAGACATAAGTCTTTTCTTTTTTTATATTCGACACTTGATAATAATTACATTAAAAGCATGATAAAAAAATAAGTGATAGATTGTCTGTTTACAGCCAAGATGACCTTAAGTACTTTATTTTTGATTTAAAAYATCAAAAAATTAATTCATGGTAAGCAGTGAGACTTCTTCTCAATCAGCCACCATGACAGCTGCTCCAGATGACCACTGGGTATGCTGGCTGTCAAGCCATCGGTATCATCAAAACTCACAAGACCCTGTATGTTCAAAGGGTCATGGGTGGCCTCTGTGGGTTTGTCAACCTGAAACACTATGGAAAATATATGAACATCTGTGGCATTTATATGTTTTCRAATACCTTGGAACATGTTTTTTTAAAGTATTTTTTTCTGAATGTGGAGAAAGATGCTCTGTCACAAGTCTTTCAGGAATAATAATTTGAGCATTTACTGTACACGGCTGCTGGAAGCTCTGTGTGTCTTTGAACAGTAGATGACCTAGGTGAACTCAGCAGGAATATCAGCCTGATGAATCCGAGGTCTTTGGGTCATGACAGGGTTAAGGGTTACACAGAGGAGTCCTGTCTTACCTTTGGCTCTGTACTTCTTTGCTTTGGAACCAGGAAGCAAGTCAAAATAAAATGTTTAACCAGTACTACAGCACCTATCACTTTTCATGCTTGTTTTTGGTGCTAGTTAACACTACTTAAAAGGGTTGTTTGAATCCTTTAAATTTTTGTGAATTATGTCTTAAATTGCCTCAGTTTGGAGTAACAAAATTAACAGACCAGATTGGCAAGTTAATGTCTAGTCTGAGTAAAAAGTAAGAGGGCCAGGATGAGTATGACTAAAATCAGCCAGGCCAGAGACAACATGGACCAAGCAGGATGAGTCCAGCCAGCCATGGGGTCAGGGTCAGGCTGTTGAAATCAATGGAAATTAATGCAATGTCCCCATGGGCATAACCACCATAGGAACAGGGTGGTACATGCCCCACCCCACTTCCCACATCTGTGCCCCCCCCCCCCCCC
>NW_013952456.1:399485-410480 GCF_001266775.1 Austrofundulus limnaeus
ATTTCAACCGAAGCAGGAAAAACAAGACCTTTAAAAAATGTGCCCCCACCCACTTTTAGGATGGTGATTATGCCCTTGAATGTCCCCATGAAGATAGCTGTACTGGACCCTGTGCGTGTGTAGAGCTTTTCTTGTGTATTTGTATTATAACACGGAATTCTTTGCAAAAGTGCTGTAAAATGTATCATTGTTGCAGATTTTATTGTTATAAGCAGCTGAAAATGCCTGTGTCAGTTGATGCAGAGGGTCAGGATGATGCCAGTCATATGACTGAAGAGGAGGAGGAATGGACAGATGAGGAGGGAGAGGAGAACGACCAGGAAATGGAAGAGGAGGAAATGGGAAATGAGGAAGAGGAAAAGAGAAATCAGGAACGTGGTGTGGGCATAGTTTGCCCTAATCGTGATTGGCAGAGTCGGTGTGTGGGTTGAGTTGATGCTAACCGTGATTAGTCGTGTAAGAGTTCAGTCTTACACTCTTATAACAGGTTATAAACCAAGTTATAAGGAACATAATCTTAGCAATGATCACTTTTATTTTGTTATTCTTTTATTTTATTTTGGGTAAACATTCCTCTAGTGCAAAAATGAATGGACACACAAGAATTGACTCTCAGTCAGTGAATATTGATTTGATCCATAATATACGATCATTTATTTTACAAATCATACAGAATCACTAGAGTACACTTGATTGTGAACAATTAATTTCCTATAAAAGTTTGGGACCAACAATAACAAGCTTTTAACTTCTTAACTGTTAAACACAGGCACTTTTAAATAGAAACACAAACGTCTAGCTTTGATGTTGAATACCAGACAATTTGAGGCAATTATCTTAGGGTTGGCAAGGAAGACTTTAAGAAAAAGGAGGAAGAAAGGTGTTAGCTCTCCTATACTTTTAGCTTAAATAATGTGGGTTTTAACCAGGAGGGCGAAGTGTTCTACTTGGCGTCGGCCAGACAGAGAGGTTCATAACAGCCAGCTTTTTACCTTAAAGATGATGTTCTGTCACCACATCCAGGTATTTCGGGGGTGCTGCTGGAAAATCTGTTTCAGGACCATCAAACAGGGAACCCCAAGGCATGTTTTTGTCTCGCGTCTGCGTCAAGTCGTAGAAAGACGGCGACCCCAAATTGGAAACCAGCTTAAAAATAAAACTTCCATCTTTAAGTTTTCTTAAGTGGATCAACCAGGCGTTGGTCATCCAGGCTGTGAGGTTTCCTCATTGGCGATGAAGAGGTAAACCTGACACAGTTCAGCTTCTGACTCTGAGAGTCTAGCTGACAGAGTGACTGATGGCGGTCCATCACTTACTGTCCTCAGGGCGGAAACTGTTAGTTACCAAGAAGCTTAGAGAATCTAAGTTCCGCCCTCCAGAAGGTTAGATTAGTGAAGTTATATTAAGGAAAAGGTTAGTTTCAGAGATTTGCCATGCCTCCGGAAACTAAACAAGATTATTGTTTCTGTGTGATTCAGAACAAAACATTTCATGACCTGTAGATGAGTGTAAACTGCAGATTCCTGACCCAATGAAGTAGCTAGTCTGTGCTGGCTCATTCTTTTGAATAGTAGCTGTTTTGTTTCCCCAATGTATAACTGATCACAGTCCTCCTGACACTTAACAGCACATTACTCTGTTTTTGCCAGGGAACTGGATCTTTGGGGTGAACTAATCTTTGTTGTAATGTGTTTTGGGGTTTGAAAGCCACTGGGATGTCATGTTTAGAGAATAAAGGCCTCAGTTTCTCTGAAACTCCCACCACATACGGAATGACGACTGGTTTGGGTCTGGATTTAGGGTCTTCATTTTCACCTGGTTGCTGGCTGGAATCCTGTTTGGGTTTCATGTCTGCTTCCATAAAAGCCCACACTGCTCCAGGGCCTGTCTTGTGTGTGACTTCTCTTTCTCCCTGGCTCCTGTGTTTGTGGGGACACTGTCTGCTCTGTGGTACAGAGTTCTGATGACTCCTAACTTGTGTTCAAGTGGGTAATGGGAATCAAAACGCAAATACTGGTCTGTATGGGTGGGTTTGCGATACACGTCAGTTTCTAACCATCCTCCATCCGAAACTGAGACATCACAGTCCAGGAACGCCAACCTGCCATMTTTTACATCCTCTTGTGTGAACTTATGTATTTGTCCACAGAGTTGTTGTGATCAGTGAAATGCTGGGCTTCCTGGGATTTAATTTTAACCCAGGTGTCATCAACATATCTGAACCAATGGCTCGGTGGTGTCCCTGTAAAGGACATCAGAGCTCTCTTTTCCACCTCCTCCATGTACAGGTTTGCAACAACAGGGGAAACTAGGGAGCCCATAGTACACCCATGTTTCTGCTTATAGTATTGCCCCCCATATGTGAAATAGGTTGATTCCAGGCACAGTTTCAGAAGTTGATACAGTTCTTCTGTGGAAAGAGTGGTTCTGCTGCTAAGAGTGGTGTCTGATTTTAATCTTACACAGACCACATCCACCGCCTTATCAACAGGAACGCATGTAAAGAGTGATGTGGCATCAAAGGAGATCATAGTTTCATCCGTCTCCATGATGACATCCCTCACCTTGTTCACAAAGTCCATGGTGTTCTGTATGTTATGATCTGAAATGCCAACTAATGGACCAAGTACTGATGCTAGATATTTGAAACATTGTAAGTGACAGAGTTGATCATGCTGACAATGGGTCTTACCGGTACATCCTGTTTGTGAAATTTGGGTAAACCATACAGACTAGAAGTGGCCTCACCTGGGTACAGTGTGTGGTACAGAATGCATTTAATAGMCTTGTCCTGCTCTAACTTTTTCAGGCACTCTGTCAACTTCTTCTTGTRTCCACTTCCTGGATCTCTTTTCAGTGGCCCGTATATGGTCATGTCACTAAGGAGAGTCATAACATTCTCATGGTAGTCTTTCTGGTTCAAAATCACTGTGCACCTTCCTTTGTCTGCTAGGAGGATGATGATRTTCTTGTCCTTGCTGAGGGTGGTGTCTCTCTTTCCCTATTTGTGTTGGGTATTGTTGCGGCCCTGATTCACACCTTTTGCTCACAGGGGGCTGAGTCATATTTGCAATAACAGCATTGTAAGYGGACAACTGGACACAAAGACCTCCATCTATGTTTAATGGTGGACAGTTTTTCTTCACAAAAATGGCTTCCTTTACTCCTCTTTCAAACCAAAAGTCCTCTCTATCAAGGATGAGAACATCTTCATCCCTGAAAGAGTAACCACTGGTCTGTAAATGAGTGTAAACTGCAGAATCCTAACCTGACGATGTAGCTCATCTATGCTGGCTCATTCTTTTGAATAGTGGCTGTTTTGTTTGTTTGTTTGGTGTGTCATTTAAAGCGAAGAGCTAATCAATATGAATCTGCTCATACCTTGTTTGTAAAATATGGTTGGTTTATAGCAAAGTCTTTGGCAGTTAAGGTTCATGTACCCCTAATTTTGATGGTCACAGTGGAAAAGGTGTGTGGCCAAAGCAGTCCCTGGGGGCAGTGAGACCCAATTTTTTTCTGTTAACATGCTTTTTTTTWAAAAAGTGGACCCTGGGGTACATGAAAGTACCAGAGACGTTCAGTAGTGGGGTGTGCATGGTGACCCACCCTAACCCACAGTCTAAAAAGATGAAAATTGTCATATTTTGTTGGGGTAGTGACATTTTGACCCCMTGATGATGTCATTGTTTGCATATTTGTTTAATGAAATGTCATTTAAATCGAAGAGCTAATCAATATGAATCAGCTGATACCTTATTTTCAAATTTTGATTGGTTCATAGCAAATTTATTGGCAGTTAAGCTTCCTATCCCACTAAATTTGATGGTCACAATGGAAAAGGGGTGTGATCACAAAGTGGTCCCTGGGGGGCAGTGAATCCCAAATTTTTTTCTGGTAACATACTTTTTTTGAAAGAAGGGACTGTAGGGTACATGAAAATACTAGAAAAGTTCAGTAGTGGGGTGTGCATAGTGACCCACCCTAATCTACAGACTAAAAAGATGGAAATTTTCATCTTCTTGGGTTGTGAACTTTTGACCCCCCCCTCCCCCACCCCACCCAATGACATCATTGACCACATATTTGCTTAAGGAAATGTCATGTACATCAAAGAACTAATCAATACAAATCTGCTGATACCTTGTTTTTAAACTTTGGTTGGTTTATATCAAAGTTATTGGCATTTAAGTTTTTTGTACCCCTAAATATGACCACCACACACGAAGCATAAGCGGGAGTCATATTGTTTTCATACTGTTTTTTTCAGTGATTTTTGGTCAACTGTAGCACAAAAACGGCTGGACCGATCAACATGAAATTTGGCAGGGCTGTAGATGAGTCCGACCTATACTGCGCCAGCCAACGGTTTTACAAAAGACCCCATATTTGAGGAGAGGGCTCCATCCAAAGAGAGGGTGTCTGCACATGTAAAAATGCTTATAACTCAGAAACTGTTCAACATAAAAGCTCCAGATTGCTTTTGTTGTTTAACACTGATGAAACTCTATCCATCAGGCCCAACAATCAGTGCCCCCACCCCCAGACCCCTAATTTATCCAAAAAGGGGTGTCTGGACATACAAAAATGGTTGTTGCWCAAAAACTATTAAACGTAGGAGCTTCAGATTTCTTTTGTTCTTTAGCTCTGATGAGGGGCTATCCATCAATCAGTGCCCCCACCTCCCGGACCCCCAATTTATCTGAAAAAGGGGTGTCTGGACATACAAAAATGGTTATTGCTCAAAATCTATTAATCATAGGAGCTTCAGATTTCTTTTGGTCTTTTGCACTGATGAGGGGCTATCCATCAGGCCTACCAATCAGTGCCCCCCCCCCAAATAAAAAAGACCCCCACCCAAACCACTACAATTTTGGGATGGACCTAGTAACATGACATTTATTAGGAATAAATTATTCTGAGTTCTGGTGCAATTGTGCGTGTGGGGGTCATTATTTTAYCGCTATGCGGTATCTAGTTTTGATGGTCACAATAGAAAAGGGGTGTGGCCAAAAAAGGGGTCCCTGGGGGGCAGTGCGACCCAACTTTTTTTTCTGTTAACAAGCATTGTCTGAAAGAATGGACCCTAGGTTACATGAAAATACCAGAGAAGTTCAGTAGTGATGGGGGTGAACGGTGAGCCACCTTAGCCCATGGACTATAACYTCACCAGACTGTGTGTACCAGGGAAATGGTCAAAAATTGTACCCATCATGAAGCAAAAACCTGTACACACAAACACGCATGCGTGCGCACACGCATAGCGAAACAACTGTAGTTTTTTTTTAAACCCAGATCGGAGTCTGTAACCCTTTTTTCTTGTTAACTGTGGAGATGAAAAGAAGATATGGACAGTTGCTCGCTCTTAAGTTCATCTCGCTAATTTAACAGTCGGGGTCTACTCTGTGAGTGCAGCAGATCATTTCAGCAGGACGAGGAAGCTCACGGGAATGGCAGGCTGCTTTTATACTTAATTGGTTTCACCACAGTTACATTTCAAGTATCTGAAATTGGTTCTTCTTTGTCTCAGGAGGGTAAGATTACTGTATACATATTAGATATTTAAGTGAAATAATATATAAGATATAGGATTCAAATAATGTTAATGAAATTGCAGACTTTTGTGTGTTCTGTTATTTTTTTAAAAAGCTGCACAACCTTTTAATAAATATCAGACAACAGACAAGACACAAATCTCAACAGTACCTCCCCCTCAACGAATTGTCTCCTGATAATTAACAGAAAGTTTATAAAACACAAAGACGGGACAGAGGGCAAGAAACAATTAACAATGAGGGAAACACAAAAACAGAAAACAAATGAATTAA
This sequence comes from Austrofundulus limnaeus, assembly GCF_001266775.1. Taxonomy (NCBI): domain Eukaryota; kingdom Metazoa; phylum Chordata; class Actinopteri; order Cyprinodontiformes; family Rivulidae; genus Austrofundulus; species Austrofundulus limnaeus. The sequence continues at coordinate 405,311 of NW_013952456.1, forward strand.
GAAAACAAAACCAAAAACCGACAGGAAAGTCCTGGGAAAAAACAAAACAAAAACAGTCACTAAGATGGCCCTATAGGCACATTTGGAGAGAACAAGTAGTTCAAGTGGGCGCCCGGCGGTCCAACACAGGTGAGGCAGGGTGTCAGGAGGGCGACCGTAGACCTGGCYGCAGCAAAGGCAGAGCTCTGGAGGGTGACCGTGGGCCCGGCAGCAGTGGAGGCGGAGTTCTGGGGGGTGACGTGGACTCGGCCACAGCAGAGGTGGAGCTCTGGAGGGCGGACTGGAGCCCAGCCACGGAGGAGACAAGACTCTTGTGGAGCAAGTGGAGAGAGCTCACTGAAGGCTGCAGCTGGTGGTGAGAGCTCAGGTGAGGCTGCAGATGGCGTGGAAATCTCAGCTGCAGATGACATGGAGATCTCAGCTGCAGATGGCGTTGAGMTCTCAGCTGCAGCAGGCAAAAAAGGTTCAGGAAAAGAGGCCAACATGGACTCAGGGGCAGAGGCCGGCTTGGACTCAGGAAACTCTGGTAGACCCTGGGACTTTACAATTCCACATGGGAACTCAGGAAACCCAGGCTGGCCCAGGGACTTAACAATTCCACCCAGGGACTCAACAAACTCAGAATGGCCCAGGGATTATACAATCTGGCCCGGGGACTCTGGAGGAGTCTCTGGAGGAGACRGCTCAGGAGACTCTGGAGGTGCTGGTTCTGGCTCTGAAGGCTCAGCAGCCCTCAGGTGGAGCTGTAGCAGGTGATGAAGGCTCAGCTGGTGCAGGTAGAAGGATCTCCACTGGAGCTGCTGTGAATATTGAGACCAACATCGAAACTGCAGCAGAGGTGGTCACCACAACTTCCGCCCCCCTAAGACCCTCCACACAGGAGGTAGAGACATCGACCCTTGCTGGAACGCAGGAAGTGGTGGAGGCATTGACCCTCGCCAGAGCACAGGGAGCTGTGGAGGTGTCGAGCCTCATCGGAGCGCAGAAAACTGTGGAGACATTGACCCTTTCCGGAGTGCCGGAAGCTGTGGAGGGGTTGACCCTCGTCGGAGCGCTGATGGCTGTAGATGCGTCAACCCTCTTGGGGCCATGGAAAGCGCAGGAGGTGGAAGCATCGATCCTCTCGGAGGCAAGAAAAGCGCAGGAGGTGGAGTGACCTGATGACTCGGCAGAGTAGGGACCTAGTGGTTCGTCAGAGCAGGGACCAGGTGGCTCAGGGGTGACCACTGCCTTTTTCTGGTGGCGGCAGTGAGAGGAACTCACTGGAGGCTCTGAGGCTTGATCCTCCTCCTCCGGTGGTGGTGGTGATGGTGGAGGAAGATCAGCAGGTGACTGGACTGTTGAGGTGAGAAGGGCTGCACGAAGGAGTTCTTGATCCCGCAGAGCCTCCTCGAACAGCTCCAGCATGCCTGGGTGGTTGGCAAGGCTAGAATGCTGAATAAATAGCTTGACGAAAGCCTCAGTTGCCACCCACCTCCTCCATGGGTCTCCCGGCATCAATGAAAGTACTGGTGGTGCTCCGGATCTCAAGCTTTTCTGCGGGGGAAAAGTCTCAGAGGATACGTCTGCTGATTCCTCATAAAAATTCGTCCTCCCGGTGGGTTCGGTTTGTGGCTGGATCATTCAGTCAGGTTGTGTGCGAGGAATGAACCCAGGTCCAGATGGAGGATGTAGTTATAAATAAAAGGATTGAATAATATAAAATAATGAGCCGACAGGGCAGCTAAAATAAACTGAAACATTGAAGAACACGGAGGGGAACGAGACAGAAGGCATTATAATGAGTCAGCGGAGAATGAAGAGATGAGAAAAGTATTTAAGCACACAGAGGAAGACAGAAGATGAACAACAGCTGAGGAAACTAAGTGGAAACTACTGACAGGTGAGAGATAATTGAACAGGTAAACAGTGGGAAACAGACTGAGGGGAGATGACGAGTAATGACGGAGGACACAAGAGGGAGACAATAGACAAGACACAAATCCCAACAGCGTCTGGCAAAAATAGGATTGGATCTAATTTAGCAGATAGCCATCTGCTCACCGCCACCCTGCACAGTTGTGCGGAGCCAGTGTAAATGCTCTTGTTGATTATAATGGTTGCATATTTGCTGCATAAGTCAGACCGCAGCAGAGTGGAGCCACATCTAGTGTAAATTAGGGGTTAGGAGCTCAGCTGATGCAGTTTCACTCGGTGTTTGCTAGTTGTTGCTGCAGGAGACATGGGGGAGGTGTTCTCTGTGATGAGGAATTTTAGTTCGGAGACACAGAGGAGGAGCTGATYGCAAAAGGCGGTTCTAGGCCCAACTGGTTGTTTTTGCCTGGCTGCTTCAGGATATTATAGCATTTCTCAAACATGCTTGAATGAGTCAAAGCAAGACTCTGCATATGTTTTTGATGAGAGGATAACATTATGACATAATGTAAAGCTTAAAAAAGTTGATTTTACATGATAATGCCTCTTTAAAAGAAGAAGTAATGGTAATAGTAAAATAATATGATTTATTGACTGTCTATGGACAGTTATTTATTGACTTCAAATTTTGTCTCAAATTATGACTATATTCATGTTCATATTAAGCAATTTTCTTACAGCTAGTTTAGGACTGTTTTGACTGAGCCGAGTTGTTACATGTCCCACCACATGTAAGGCATTCAAATTTTATGCAAGAATCACTGAACACATACATACACACAAAGCAGTTTTGACTGTTGAAAAAACATTGTTTTTCTACCACAAATCAAGTATTTGCATTAAAATTATGGTTCCACTTGTCCATTGTGAGATCCGATAAAAGGTCTCTCCATACCAAACTCTCAGGCAGAATTTCAACCCCAGTCTGCCCCTGGCCTTGAATGAAGAATGTTTCTGACTTTTCATGTGGCATTTTATACTAAACCTAAATCATGATGTTCGTCACAGAGTGYAACAGTTACTCAAATCATAACATTTATTCAAGATGATGTTTAATACGAACATATTCATCTATGAAGTAGCCTTTAAATCTGACCCAGGTCTATAAAGTGTCATTACAGTCATTTTCTAGTCAACAGGCTGCAGGAACAGTTGGCCCCCCCTCCAGATAAGAACGTTATTATGTGATTGGTCAGAAGTTCGTGGGAGTGTTTGTTTGTGCTGAAAGTGCTCAGATGCTGTGTTTTGCTTCAACCACTCACTTAAAAAAATGAACAAAAAAGGCAACTCGCTTTATGAGCCGACTGTACCAGGAAGCAGTTCATAAAGAGAGTCAAACCACTAAAAACTCATAAAAGAGGATAAAACAGATGTTTTACACAGTGGAATCTGACTGATGAAAACTTTGGAGCTTAATCCGGGACAAGTTTGTGGATAAATAATGTCGGGTGACGAGTCTCTGACTTTTTTTTTTTCGCATTGGACTCCACCGGGAAGAAATCCCTTGCACACTCCCTTGCCTGCTTAAATGTTCGCTACGTCAGGAACTTATTCGTCAAATGTGTTTCCATCTCTCCTTTTGTGCATTAACTCTATTACAGGATGGGGGAAATTGGACTTGGCGGAGGTTTACACTCTCAGAGTGCTTCTAGTTTTATTTTTATTTATTTCATACACTTTATTTATTATCATACAYTGATGGGACACACAACAGAGACAGTGGAGTTCAGTGTCTTGCCCAAGGACACAACAATTGAGACAGCTGGAATTGGGGGATCCAACCGGCAACCAACCGGTTCCAGGATGACTCYCCTAACCATTCTGCCACAGCCGCCCTAAATATTAAAAAATCAATAATAGTGTATTATTTTACACTTAACAATAAGGCTCCCTTTGATAATTGTGGATATGTATAATGCAGTAATACAGTACAATATTATATGTAATATATGTGTTTCCAATACATTATTGTGCTTACAAGGTAGAAACCTAGTCTGAAATGTTGAATATAGCACCTTTAGATGTAATATGTGACGCATCATGTCGAAATGAGGATACAGTCAAATTTGGTCAAAATGATCTCATCACATTTTCAGATTTCTGGCTTTAAAAGCTACATTTTGATACCTGCATCATTTAGATAAAATTAGCTCATCCAGAGATATGACTTAATTTGTCTTATCGGTTACGATAATACAGTACTGTTTGGTCTGAATCCTAATTTTATGTAAATTTATTGAGTAATTTTTGATGTTGATTTAAAGAGGAAACCTCAAATATTATTTGTATATTGAGATTTCTCAGTTGGAAAGAAACAAAAACATTGCTAGCTCACGGGGAAAATTCTAAATTTTAAGGCATTTTTACTGAAAATCTTTTTTTTTTTTGTTGCTACTTTTCAAAAAATGCTTCAAATTTTTTTTCGGATTATATTTTAGACTGTTCATTCAAATGATAGATTGATAAGGCATTAATTCATTATATTTTGACAAAATGCAATTTTTGCAGATGTTTAAATCAAAACCTTATATCTGCCYATTTTTCCACATCCCACTTTTGGCCTTAAWCCTCATTTCGATGTGATGGATCACATATGTACATGAACAGATTTGGCTCCATGACCAGACAGTTTTGTCTCTTTCACTTTCTTGTAATAAACACTTATTAATAATTTATAAAGTGGTTACAGATGAATTAATGACCTACAGCAGGTAAAACAAGTATTGAACATGTCACCATTTTTCTCAGTAAATATATTACTAGAGGTGCTAATGACATGAAATATTCACCAGATGTCGGTAACAATCCAAGTGATCCATACATACAAAGAAATCAAACCATAAATGTCCAGAAATTAAGTTATTTGTAATAATGTGGAATGGCACAGAGAAAAAGTATTGAACACATGAAGAAAGGGAGGTGTAAAAAGGCATGGAAAGCCAAGACACCAGCTGAACTGTCTCAGTGATTAGAAAGCAAGCCTGCCCCTTGTCAATGGAAGTTAATATCAGCTGGTTCAGTCCCAAATGATGGCCAGGTATCACACAAGAAACATCTGATGATGGGTAAAATAAAGAGCTCTCAAGACCTTCACAACCTTATTGTTGCAAAGTATAATGATGGCATTGGTTACAGAAGAATGTCTAAACTTCTGAAGGTTCCAGTGAGCAMTGTTGGGGCCATAATTCAGAAGTGGAAAGAACATTATTTCACCATAAACCGACCACGACCAGGTGCTCCTCGCAAGATTTCTGAC
>NW_013952456.1:411093-424187 GCF_001266775.1 Austrofundulus limnaeus
GTGTTCAATACTTATTTTACCCGCTGTATCTATAAACTATTCATAAACCTGTAACTGTAGGACTAAGTTCTTAAAAATATATAAAAATAATACCATCTTTTATTTTATAAGTGGCAGCTTATATTTTAAAAGAGGATGTTCTAGTTTTGTGTGGCCAGATGGGACAATGAGTAGACTGCACAGTTGTTATGGCTGAGTTGTTGAGGATTTGTGCAAAATTATTATAATGAGGTTAAATATGTGTGTGTTTCTTCTACAACATGACACAGCTATCACTATCTTTACTTTGATTAAACCAAATCAGAAAAAAACTTTGGTTGAATTTGTAAGCAATATACTGTGTGTTATTGGTATTTACARAAATACGTAAGTGCTTCTGAAGCTATAAAATCCAGTAATGCTAAGTCAGTCAGTCAAACTACAAGTTGTAATAATAAAAGGCAGTACAAATTAAAGTAGTGGCACCTTTGACAGACAACTATAATGATATATTTTCAGTTTCCTTTGCAGCATTCTAGTGATTAAACACAATGAGGGATCAACAGCATGTTTTTATGATTGCTGTCTGTTTACTGCCTCGCCTGGTCAAAGACTAAGTGTGTGTRTACGTAAACATTATGTGCTGTGTTTTCTCACACACGGCTGTATGGGAAAACAGCATTTGTGTAGGAGGGAATGCAGTTGCAGAGCGTCTGATGAAGCCACAATCTGACACGACCCTCTAAACAACAGATGCAGCCGTGCACACTTCGGGAAATTCATGCACAATGAAACTYGCTTGTCTCTGCTCTCTGACTAACACGAGTTAAAACATCCACACACATGCACACAAACTAAATACATGCGTTAAACGTGACCTTGCCCTGACAGTGACATCCTCCTACGCTACAATCTGTGTGACAGAGAGAAAGAACAAGAAAAGAAATAAGATTCCCAATTTCTTCTAAAAAAAAGGGCATTTATTTATGGATTTCTTCTTGGCAGCATTTTGTTCAGTTGTTGAGTGGCTGCAATGAACAACTAACAGAAAAAGCTAAAAGTAGGTGCTAAAAAGTGATGGATGTAATGAGGTTTGAATCAATTTGCTGAGGTTTTACTCTATTTGTTACTTATTGGGTTAAATTAAAACTATAAACTCCTTAAACAATAATTTTTAAGTCTGTTAGAGTAGAAAGTTTGAGATTTGGCTTCTCTGTAAAGTTTTTAAAGTGTTGTCTTTAACCAATAACAAAAAATATGTCAGAAGTGGTTTTAATGCAATAAACAAGAAAATTAGTCAAATCTGCATTGTTCAGTTAAAAGAAAACAGGAAATTAAACAGCTTCTTCTCAAATTTTACAAATTAACATTAGTTTTTAGATTTTTTTTGTTACCTGTGAAACAAGAATAATAAAAAAAAGGTTTGCACAACAAAAAAACCCAAAGACTGTTGAACATCATTTGTCTCTCAGACAGCACCTATAGTCTGCTCTGCCAACAAGAAAAACAAGGAAAGAGCAACTAGGCGGAGGGGGGCTGTTGTATTATCCTCCTCACAGAGGGGTAGATGGGTGGGGGTTCATCATGCCATGTTATTGAAATCTTCAAGTCCTGGAGCACTCCACTGTACTTCTCATTAACTGGTGCAATGTTTGTCAGGGTGTCTCTTTCCTCTTTAATAATAAAACAACGCGCCCCTCTTTTCTGCCGACTTAAAGGATTTCCTAATTTAATCAACACAGGCAGAAACAATAACAACAAAAGCATCAACAATGGTAACATGGCCTCCAGTGTCTTGTCGTACTTCTGTGGAGCAGGGACCGTGCCTGGATGAGGTGGGGGGAGTCATATGTGGATATGTTTGTGTTTCAGGTTCTGTGAAGCTGAGGATGGGGGAGGAAAAACTAGAGAGGAGCTGATATTTGGTTCATTTTCTTCTAATAATTTGACTGCCAATCTTTTACTTGCTTACAGAAAATCTGGAAAAGACTGTTGTCTGTTTGAGCAGAAAGATATTTACCTCTGTTCAGACATATATGTGGGGAAAAAAAACCTCAGTGACAACTGATCGACTCCCACAGCCTCAGAGTACACAAGCAACCTGACCTGACTCTCACCCCAAGTACCACTCCCCCTCTGAATACATAGACACACATACAAGGACACGTGGACAGAAACAGACAGCTGAGTTTCTAGAGTCTGATGACCTCATGATCACCCTCTCATAGTCCAGCTGGCCTCTCTTTCACCCATGACCTCTGGATTACCCCAGACGGCACCCTGAGAGGTGGACAGGGCAAGGGTTAGGGGTGAAAGCCCATCTTTATTTTCCTCTCTGCGGGTGTGAGCAAATCATTTAGAAACGTAGACACATAACAAGTATTTACTTTGATTTCCCTCCACCCAGGGTTGTTTTTATGAATAAATCCAGAAGCTGAGCTGATTTGTCAGAGGAAAATACATGTTTTTCTTGTCGTTATGTCTCTAAATCACATCCAGACTCCTCTCACTGTATGCACCACACATTTGATCTGATGTGGAAATAGTGTGGACAAGTTCTTACAGTTTAATGTGAGGTTAGTGCAGAAATCTTGCAATGAATAACTTGAAGAGACTTTTGATGATAAACTTTTCAAATAACCAAAAAAAATCCTTCCTCATCACTCACTGGTGCCCATGTCAGGCAGTCACTGTGTGCGGGGCGGGTCATCACATGCTACAGAGAGTCAAACAACCATTCATGCTCTCACTCACACCGAGGGACAATTCAGAGTTACCAGTTACCCTGACATGGATGTTTTTCATCCGTGGGAGGGAACTGGAATACCCAAAGACAACCCATGTAAGCATGGAGAGAATGTGTAAAGTTCACCCAGAAACTGCTTATCAGGGATATGATCCAGCAACCTATTTGTACTTTGATCACAGTATAATTTATTGTACAACAGTTTCTTCCAGGTCTGTATTTATGGAAATAATAAAATGCAGAAGGTGTTGGTCTTATGTACAACATGGGACTGAACCCAACTAGTACTCAAACAATACAAGCTATTATTGATAATCTTAGAATGACATATTCTTGTGTGAATCAGAAATCATGCTATTGTGCACAACTTTATGTTTATATGGCACGTACACTAATGGTGCGTTCACACCGAACGCGATTTCAGCTTCAAAATCGCAGCCAACGCTGAAGTTTGAAGCTTGTGCACTTTGAGGTCAGACGCAGGACAGCTGCGCTGCACGGCGACAGCCGCCCCGCCCCTCCCTCCTCTGTGGGGCTGTTTAATGTCGGACGAGGAAGTGGCTTTGCTTTATTTACAGAGAGCCAGAGCATGTCACGTTCATCAGATAATTAATTCATAATTAATTCACCAGATAATTCAGAGAAGAGGCTCACAGCTCGCTTTCAGGACTATTTTTTTCAGTCTGATGAGTCGCTGCCACGCATTGCTGCGGATCAGGACACGACTGCAGCACTCATTTCAGCTAAAGAGCAGGAGCTCTGTCTGTTTCAGGTTAGTGGACCTCATTCAGTAAACTGTCCCGTCGGGAAATATGTCACTACGTCACACAGTGGAGTCTCTCTGATTGGTTGACGCGGCGCGTCGAGCTGCAAAAGTTCAGATTTTCTAACTTCAGCGATTTGCGCCTCAGCGAGTCGAACGCTCAGATCGTTCAAATCGTTCAAATCGCGCTGCTCTAATCGCGCTTGAGGCGCCGCAGCACTTCCCGACGTTGCTTGAAGCACGTCCACCATAGACTTTGTATGTAAACCTGCTGCTCCTGACGCTGAAATCGCGTTCGGTGTGAACGCACCATAAGAACACAAAGATGTCCATCCATTTGTCCATTTTCTTCCACTCATCCTGGATCAGGTCACAGGGACAGCAGCCTAAACAGAGAGACCCATGACTTCACTCTCCCCAGCCACTTGGGCCAGCCCCTCTGGGGGAATCCCAAGTTGTTCCCAGGCCAGCCAAGAAACAGTCCCTCCAGCATGTCCTGGGTCTTGCTCTGGGCCTCCTCCCAGTGGGACGTGCCCAGAACACCTCACCAGGGAGGCATCCAGGAGGCATCCTAACCAGATGCCTGAGCCACCTCAACTGGCTCCTCTCGACATGGAGGAGCAGCGGCTCTACTCTGAGTCCCTCCCGGATGACTGAGCTTCTCACCCTATCTCTAAGAGTGAGCCCAGACACCCTGCGGAGGAAACTCATTTCGGCCACATGTAGCTGTGATCTTGATCTTTCGGTCACTACCCAAAGCTTGTGACCATAGATGAGGAACGTAGACCGACCGGTAAATCTGGTGAGACTGATGTTAAATCAAGCAGTGGCAGTGCCTTTAATTCATACACTATGCATAAAACAGTGGGCTTTCCCTTACACAACACCAAATGTGAGTTGTAGGATTTGAGCATGCATTAAACTTCCTTTGTGAGGACGTTGTGGTTTTTTTTCATTGCAGTGGAAGCGTGCACCATGTGGCCTCGTCACAGAATTTGAAAAAGGGTTGTCCAACCTCCAGACATGATCGTTGTCGACACATCTCGTCATCTTGTAGTACATGGCTGCATTCTGACACAGTCCCGGGGTGGTACTGGGGTTGTGCCTTGGCTGGGGGGATGATTGTGGCTGTATATAGTGGGCATGTGTGGCAACTGAACTGTAAAGTGTTTGGGGACAAAAGAAAAACCAAGAAAATATCTATTTGCAGAGTACAAAGGTGTAGTTCAGTGGTTCTCAATACTGGTCCTCAGAGACCCCTATCCTGGGTGGTTTAGTTGTTTCCCTGCTCTTCAGTAAATCTTTCAGATCTGCAGAAGCCTGTCAATCACTCATTCATTTAAATAAGTTGAGCCACAGCAGGGAAACAGCTAAAACATGTAGGATAGGGGTCTTTGAGGACCAGAATTGAGAACCCGCATAGTTCACTAAAGGAATTTTTGCAAATTTACCACGTTTTTATTTTAGGTTATGGAGATTGTATCCAGGTCGGACACATTTAGTTGATCAATAATAACAGAGTATGATTGACTGAAGCCCAAGAAGACTCAGAGAGAACAGAGTTTTAATGAAGGTGAGTGGTTTATTTACTATATTTACAACAATATTCAGCTGAAGGAGAGATACAGCGGGTAAAATAAGTATTGAACACGTCACCATTTTTCTCAGTAAATATATTACTAGAGGTGCTAATGACATGAAATTTTCACCAGATGTTGGTAACAACCCAAGTGATCCATACATACAAAGAAATCAAACCATAAATGTCCAGAAATTAAGTTATTTGTAATAATGTGGAATGGCACAGGGAAAAGGTATTGAACACACTTACTGAAATTTATCTAATACTTTGTACAAAAGCCTTTGTTGTCAATGACAGCTTCAAGACGCCTCCTGTATGGAAAAAAATAGTGGCATGCATTGCTCAGGTGTGATTTTGGCCCATTCTTCCACACAAACAGTCTTCAAATCTTGAAGGTTTTGTGGACCTCTTCTATGAACTCTGATCTTTAGTTCTTTCCATAGATTTTCTGTTGGATTCAGGTCAGGTGATTGGCTGGGCCATTCCAGCAGCTTTAGTTTCTTTCTCTGAAACCAACTGAGAGTTTCCTTGGCTTTGTGTTTGGGCTCATTGTCTTGCTGAAATGTCCAGCCACGTTTCATCTTCATCATACTGGTAGATGGAAGCTGATTTTTATCAAGAATGTCTCTGTACATTTTTCCACTCATCCTTCCTTCAATTATTTGAAGTTTGCCAGTACCATATGCTGAAAAACAGCCCCACACCATGATGTTCCCACCTCCAAACTTCACTGTTGGTATGGTGTTTTTGGGCTGATGTGCAGTGCCATTTGACCTCCAAACATGATGTGTATTCTGGCATCCAAACAGTTCAATGTTGGTCTCATCTGACCAGATTATATTCTCCCAGTATTTCACAGGCTTGTTTAAATGTTGTGCAGCAAACTTTAAAGGAGCTTCAACATGCTGTTTCTTCAGCAGTGGAGTCTTGTGGTGAGCGTGCACACAGGCCATGGTGGTTCAGTGCATTACTTATTGTTTTCTTTGAAACAATCGTACCTGCTAATTCCAGGTCTTTCTGAAGCTCTCCACAAGTGGTCCTTGGCTCTTGGACAACTCTTCTGATAATTCTTTTCACTCCTCTGTCAGAAATCTTGHGAGGAGCACCTGGTBRTGGTCGGTTTATGGTGAAATRATGTTCTTTCCACTTCTGAATTATGGCCCCAACAGTGCTCACTGGAACCTTCAGAAGTTTAGACATTMTTCTGTAACCGATGCCATCATTATGCTTTGCAACAATAAGGATGTGAAGGTCTTGAGAGAGCTCTTTACTTTTACCCATCATCAGCTGTTTCTTGTGTGATACCTGGCCATCATTTCGGACTGAACCAGCTGATATTAATTTGCACTGACAAGGGGCAGGCTTGCTTTCTAATTACTGAGAGAGTTCAGCTGGTGTCTTGGCTTTCCATGCCTTTTTGACACCTCCCTTTCTTCATGTGTTCAATACTTTTTTTCCCTGTGCCATTCCACATTATTACAAATAACTTAATTTATGGACATTTATGGTTTGATTTCTTTGAAAATTCCGTGTCATTAGCACTTCTAGTAATATATTTACTGAGAAAAATGTTGAAGTGTTCAATACTTATTTTACCCGTTGTATATTTTCTGTGGGTAGAAATTGGTAGTAGGTGAGTATGGTTCTAAGGTTAGAATTTTAAGTGAAGACTTCAGACTAGTTTGCTTACCCCAATTTACATTACTTGCATTCCGTCTCCGCTCTGCTGTACAGGTCGCAGCTGTGCGTTTCAAGTCCAGTTTACACTACCTCCACTCCGCTCCGGTCCGACAGACGTGCAGGAAGCAGGTTGCGTGATAAATTCAGTGGTAAATGTGGAAGTCACAGCAAAAAATTATTAATTCTGTGAAAGACAAACTCCAAACACAGCTGAAAACAACAATATAAAGGCTTTTGGTATCTATGTTGAAAATGTCTCGCTGTCGGCTTTCTGAAACTTCTGATTTCAAAATGAAATCCACTTGTATCATGTGTGTACACATAGCTTCATGCTACGTTTCCATCTGCTTCCCAAACAGAACGATACATTCTGACAGCATTTGTGTAGAAATATATCCGTACATTTATTAATATAGCTGCAATTTCGACATTATTCCGACAAATTATTCCGCCTAAAAGTGTCTTATTTTGAAAATACGGAGGTTGTGCTCATTTCTTTTCCTGTTGGTGCGATGTAATCTTTAAAAATTGACTCCGGCACAGCTTCAGCATCAGTCAAAAATAGGATCTGTTCTAATTTTGACGGATCGCCGTCCGCTCACCGCAGCCCTGCGCAGCCGTGTGCAGCCAGTGTAAACACTCTCATTGATTGTAATGGGTGCGTATTTGCTGCGGAGGTCGTACCGCAGTGGAGCGGAGACAGAACGCAAGTAGTGTAAATTGGGAGTTACTGTGCTTTGTTTGTCTGCAGTTGTGGATGGTAGAGCAGGGATTCCAGTCCAGCAGGAAGAGATCTTGATCCAGGTGACTGTTTTCCCAAGTGGAGAGGGCTTGCTGGAGAGCGGCCGGTCAGACTAAAGTGCAGAGAAGGGATGTTATTCGTATTACCAGGGTACGAAAGGGGTCTGACACAAGGAGCGGGTCGTGGACATGGGAGAGATGAGGAGTGGCACCAGAGTCCAGAGCTGCAGGGATTGCTCACCAAATACTATTGACAATCAATGTTCCAACAATGCAGTTGGCAGCCTTGGACTACAAACCCTCAGACACACATCATTTCCCTAATGAGCGGCTGAGACAGGTAGACTCCTCCCTGCAACTCAGGAGCTGCAGACGGTGGTAAGCCTGGAAAAACAGTGGAACCCCTACAAGTTCATTATTATTTGTGAGGTGTTGTTTCAGCATTCATCAAACAAAAGTTTGGTTTTCTTCATCCTTACATGTTTTTTTTTTCGTTTTGTTCAATAAACTGCTTGGCAGCAAACTCATATCATAAAACCATAAAATAAATTGTACATTGAATTAAATTCACTGGAGAGACATTCTTGAGTTGTTCATGAGACTATTCTAAATCTGTCCTGTTAAAAACTGTTCTCCTACTGCTGACACTCAGCTGGTTCAGAAATTGTTCATATGAGATGTAAATTAGCAGTGTTATGCCACATTTCAGACAGCTTCGAGTACAGAAATGGTTGCAAAATTAAGTACATATTCTTTTCCGTCGTATTCGAAAAATAAATACTAATTTTGTTCTCAAGTCAAGTGAAATGTAACGTAAGGGTATGTAGTGAAGCGTAAAGGGAAAAGGTAGAATTTTGTGTATAATATACAATTGCTCAATCATATTTGAAATGCAAACAGGCTCTTTTGGAGAGAGACTAGAGGGAGTTGGAAGTGCACTGCAATGGCTTCTGGGAGTAGAAAACAAACAGCGCTGTCAAAACAAATGCTTTAATGTCTGCGGAGGCTGTCCTGCACTCTGCAGTTAGGAAGACTGGTTCGTACCAGCCGGCTTAATGGGCTAATATGGATGAGAGATTTTTTTTCTGCTGCTTTTGTAAGCTGAACTTTACATCAAAGACCCATGATTAATTACTGATAAAGGGGTTAATAAAACATTAATGCTTTTTGTAATTAACTACAACTCTGAGATACAGTACACCACCCCTGCACCTCCCCCTTTCTCCTCACTCACCCCCAGCTATGTCTTGTCATCATCTTTTTGTCACATTCTGCTGTATCGTGCCACACTGCATTTTTTTTTCTTCTGAGGTTGAAGCGAAATCATTAAAATATAGTATAGCATAGGCCAGAAGGGAACAAACACAGCCCCAGATTTGTTTATCCTGCTCCAGAGGAGGATGAGGTGGCGGGTTTTTAATTAAAGGCTTTTGAATATTAATTTGGAAGGGTGATGGAGGCTCCAGCAAGGTCAAGATAAAAAACAAGAGCTTCATCACACTGACTTTCACAAGAACCGAGCCTCCAGAAAACAAAACACTTTCATTAATTGTCTCGCATGGGCCAGTAGGGGGGGTTCAGCCAAAACGTAATGTTGCATCAGCTGCACAGGGATCCTTGGTGTTTTGTTCTACCTGGGTCAGGAAAACAGAAACAAACTTAGCTTTTGGTACAAAATGACTTGAAAGCTGAGGGTTTTTGTTAAATGAATGGTATAGACAAGCTTAATTTACTATCTATGACCTAACTGTTTAGTGTTGGTGTTACTTTTTCATGCTGGCATTAGTCACAGTACCTTTAGTGAAGATTTAATTTTGTGTTTGTATATTAATGATATCATTAGGATCATGCTGCTTTGGGTTTGGTATTTCATTAAAATATGGTTACATATACTAAAGTTGAATGAATGAATGAATGAATGAATGAATGAATGAATGAATGAATGAATGAATGAATGAATGAATGAATGAATGAATGAATGCATGCATGAATGAATGAATGAATGTTACCTCATTTATCCCTAAGAGAAATTAGTTTAAATTAATTCCACATAAAAGTATTATCTCACTTTCAGTTGTTTTTAGCTTAACAACTTTCCTTAAAATATTTGTTGTAATCAGAGTGTAAGGTAAATCAGAAATCTAGCTGCACATCCTCAAATGGTCAGGTTTATGCTTGGGGTAATTGCCGGTAAGCTCTTTTAGAAAACCTAGAGTTCAATGCAATACAGTTTGAGACAGTTTGTCTGGTTTGAGACTTTAATTTAATTTTCTACAAAGCAGGCATTGATTGATTGAAGTTTCTGACACATAATAATCTTGAGCAAAAATACTACAGTTTCACTGATATAGAACAATTCAAACAAAAAGGTAATCACACTAAGTTTTTGCTGTTGTTAAAATACAGAAATGCACTATTATTGATGCTGCTGCTCAAATAACACACGATTTCAGAAAACAAACAAAAAAACAATCTAATGTTAGGGGTGAACCAAATGCAGTTTTCTGGCCGATCACAGATCATTAAAAAGTCTGACCTGCCAATTCCGATTTTGGTTGACGCCAATGTTTTTTGTAATTGACACTGTCAGGTGTCTATTAAATATTAAAAACCATTGAACAATACTCTTAAAACTATACAAACTAGTTTTAACTGGACATTAGGTAGAGCTCACAGCAGAGAAAAAGGACACAGTGGCTGATTTTCCAACCTTTGGTAGATAAGATTGGTGTATAAATTTGGCTTTTCATATAAGTGTCACTGGTCACCAACCTCTCAAAATTAAGTAAATCAATGCTGATTTATCCTGCTCAAATGCTGCTGATGTGCAGGTAAAGTGTGCAGCTTCCTACTGACAAACAGCATTAAGAAAGCCATAAGAGAGCGTGGATGTTTCATTTAGTTATTATAGCTCCCACACAATGTAAGCTGCATTTCTGCTCCTAATGCTGGTCAAACATTACAGTCACACCCCCTTCACCTGCCCAATGGAGGAGGCTCTTAACAGCTGTGAGTCATCTAAGAGTTTAAATGTTAACCAAAAATCTCACTATTTCAGTTAATGGAAGCTAGACCTGGGAAAGTTACCTCTGACAAGCTGTTAGTTAAACAGCCAATAAAGCAAGGCTTCAACAGCTTGTTTATTTCACCAACAAACATGCTAAAGCTCACAGCTTGCTGAAAATGTTTGTGATGGGTGTCGCTTCTCTGGTAGGCAAGCCATGTCTGTGTGCTTTTCACTACAGGAAACAGTTTATTTTTAATAAAGGTAAACTTATAGAGGGGTGACAACAACAAGTGAAGGGGAAAATGAGGACCCCAGTTCTGTGCATCTAAAAATCCTGCCTTTAGGCCACATGGCAGAACACCCTAAAACAGATTTACAGTATTTTTTGAAAGAATGTACACAGCCTACAATGCAGTTTGGCAAGCTGTGCACACAAAAAGAAAAGTGATTTTGAAATTGTTTTGGTCACTGCAGGCAGGCTGACACTGCACCTAAAACACCCCAACAGTGAATGCAAAGATTAGGTTTTACTTTATTATAAACTGAAGGTGCTGCACATGCAGTAACGTCAAGGCAACTTAAAGCAGGGTCTAAAATGTTAATACAACATAACAACAGTGATTCTAATGTTACTTTAACTAAAAGATAAAACAGAAAACATGCTTCTTGTTCGTAGAAGATATTTTACTTCGCATCCAGTAGTGAGACAGTTAAATGTTTGACAGTTTAGTTCTTTTAAATGAAGAATGAACAAGATGCAAAATGTCTTCAAGTTAGGTTGCTTTCTTTTCTAAGTTTTGAACTAAAATAAAAGTAGTTGTTAGAAGAAGGTGGTGGGGTTGATAACTAAAATTTTGTAAGATTTTGTGTTGCCTAATGTTACTTAAGGATTTTGTGTGGGGGTGAATAATTTTAGGACCTTCGATAAATAATTTAGCTAATTTATATCGATAATTTTAGTTTCTTGATGTGTATTTTTTGCTAGTGTTTTCAGAATGAATTTTCTGACACTTATTATTTGTTTGTTTTATGCCTCAGTTTCTTAGTAGCATACCACGTCAAAAAATAAACCAAATAACTACATTTAGAATTGTAGGACTGGTTAACAATTATTAACTGTATTTCTGAAGGTGTTTTATTTAATATAAAACTTTAAAATGAATTAGTTGGCCTAAAATATGACACTTAGCATTACAGAGAGATTCACACACGTCAACATAAATAGAGAGGTTCCATCTGCAGCTTCTCCTGCGCATAAACAAACACACACCTTTACGGAGTGGAAGAGACAGTGGGAATGCGTGGTTAATATTTAACAAACAGGAACAGAAATAGATGGGCTTGTGTGTTCAGAGCTGAATGGGTTTCAGCGGAGTGGCCTTGGTGGCACATGAAATATTCAACACACTCCAAACAGTAAATCACTGGAAATAGAAAAGTAAAGTTTACATCAAGATAGACTTGTAAAAAAGCCTCCACTCTGCTAGACGCAGGGTAGATGTGATAATACTTCATATGAAAAAAAAAAACCTGCTGCAATCAAATAGTAAAAGATAAAAAAGTTGATATTTATTCTGTTTTTGCTTTAATGCAGGTAAAGACTATTGGTTCATGTAGATCATATTTTACAGCAATCACTTGCCAGATTTAAAGTCCATAAATTACTGTTCTAACTGCATGTTGTGGTCATGTTGCCTTCAAATGAAACAAGCATCTGGTGTGTGAGTTTGTGAGCGTCTGTTTTTCTTTTTGTTTTGTTTCCTTTTTTTTTTTTTTTTTTTTTTTTTTTTTTCTCTGCCTTTTTGGAGGCTGCACATGTGCTACCTTTGTGTATGATAAATCTGTTCTCTCTCATAATCTATGTGATTCAAAATGTGATATATGTGAGCATGAACTTTGAATTATGACCCAAACAGTGGATCGTAAATCTCTTCCCCCAAACTCTGCCTCTGTATACACTCTTAGACTCTTTGGTTTGGTCCAGCCATAAATCTCTCCAAACTGGAGCGAAGGTACATGCTCTTTCTTTCTTTTCTTTCCAGCACTCTCTCGTACACAAGAAGGGGTACTTTCAGATTACACAAAACAACTGGAGAGGCCAGCTGACTTTTGGGAATTCACGCATGGAGGCAACACAATACAATGTTAGACTTTTGGACAAAGCAAATCCAATGTTGGGTTGATTAAAACAGATAAAACAGCTGTGTTTTGGACTGTTTTATGAAAGTACCAAAACAATCTCAAGTGAAGAAAATGGCATTGCAGTGTAGATTACAGGTACAAAAAGTACAGCAAAACAAAGAAAACTTTAAAGTTGCTAAAAAAACAGCTGTCTTGACCTATAAATGTCACACAGTTTCCAGACTGACCACTGGTTTGCAGACAGGAACCCCAAAGGGTCTTTTACAGACTGTGTTTTCTCTCTCTGTCTCATTTGTGTCGCAGCCAAAGTGAATAGGAGAATCCCAGCATCAGCAGTGGAAACTCAAGTGGTGAGAGGACAAAAGAGTCGTCTGCTATTGTTACCCAGGCTCTCAATAATTTACAAGTTAGCATGGGGTGTGATATGATAAAAAATGTCCTCAAACATTATATA
>NW_013952456.1:424197-425282 GCF_001266775.1 Austrofundulus limnaeus
ACATTGAATTGCTATGTCGGCATTCCTTCTGTCACCTGTGAAGGGAAACACCTGTGATTTAAAAGAGTTAATGTGCTGTGGTGAGTGGTTAAAAATATTTCTACCTTACTGTATTATCACAAGAAAAACAGTCAACAAACGTACTGTAGAATGAACCTGTAAGTTTTCGTCGTGTGAGTCTTTATCAAATTCTTGCAGCATTTATTAGATTGACCTGGATTTTAAAACCGTGAGGCTCAAAAATGGCAAAATCCCAGCATTGTTCCATTTTAATCCCACACACGTTCATTTGTCTACAGTTGAATCACAAGAACAGATCACATTCTGATGTAGCATAACTGCCGTGTTCAAATGTGATTTTACAACTGAAGGTGAGAAAAYTGAAGGTGACTATCACACCTGACAACTGACTTCAATATCCATCTGATCTAAAATATGTTAAAATGTTTAGGTTTAAAAATTTTGTAAGCTACAAATATAAAAGCACTTGATTGGATTTAGGGAAAAAAAATGAAAACAGAAACAAAGTGTTCCATGCAAAATAACAACTACACACTGATTTTCCCTGTGTGACCTGGCTGTACACATCATTTATGAAAGAAAAAATAAGCAGTAATGATGGCCTGGCTGTAGGAGGAGTTGTGTGGAGGTCAGTGCTCAAAGCATCAGAAAGACCAACAAAATGAACCTTGATTAAGTTAAAATAGTTCAACAATAATTACAAAAATATACAGTGTGTTTTAACTAAAACCTTTAATTCTCAGGCACTTTATTCTTTTCAACTTAACGTAAACATAAAGATAAATACTGTATGTTGAAAGTGAATAGGTAAACCATAAATAAACCAGGTAAGGGCAGGTATAGAAAGCAGCAGCAGCGTCCAAAATACATTAAAAACTCGCACAAATGAGCAARTTCTGTGAGATTCTGCGTTTTATACTGGATTCCATTTTGTTTTGTGAAYTCTGTGATTTTTTTACACACCTGGGAACTTTTTCCATGCACACCTTGGTCCTACATATAGGACCGATATATACAGTATATGTGTGTGTGTGTGTGTGTGTGTGTGTGTGTGTGTGTGTGTG
>NW_013952456.1:425726-427083 GCF_001266775.1 Austrofundulus limnaeus
GTGTGTGTGTGTGTGTGTGTGTGTGTGTGTGTGTGTGTGTGTGTGTGTAATGAGAAAGAGAGAGATATGGTCACAAATATGAAAAACAGATCATTTTTAAAATTCCATTACAATTAACACAGTTTTAAAATTATATTTTAATGTATTTTAGTCTAAGTTCTGGAATCAACACAATATAAAACACAGTGATTAAATGCTTAAAAAAAGACCATCAATAAAATACATCAAAGAGGTCATTCCAGTCGAGTTTTGAACAGTCTGTGGTATTTTTTGGTGTGTAGATGTTTCAGAGATTAGGTTTCTTTTAAATAAATTAATGCATTTGTAAAATAAACACAATAATTCATTCAAATGAATTAATGCATTTGTAAATAAAACACAATAATCTTTATTTACATTTATAATGTCATAATATAGAAAAATGAAGCAGCCCATGTAGCCAGTGGAAGAACTCAGTTAAAAGATAAATGTCTTGAAGCAGTGTAGAAAAATGAATCATACATGCAGATTTTTCTTAAAGGCAAACTCTTTTGGGATTAAGAACAGTTTATTCCCAAAGCCTTTTAGTTTGTCACCAAGACATTATATCTATCAGTCATCAGTAATATACTTTCATAAATTTGTCCCCAGATATGTAGGCCTGGTGATTTTTTTATATCTGACACAGCTTGCATTTAGTCAACTGATGCACCTTATATGCTTCATTATGATTGTCATTTCCACTTCTGCTCCTACCGGGGCCGCTGCAGTCATTTTGCTGCTGGTAACGGCACTATATGGAGTAATTAGTGTGAGTGTGTCGTAGTGGGTTTACGGGACGCAGCATCGTCGCCTCCATTACGGCTGACATTCATCGCTCATCAGTCCACTCACAGATGATGATGATCAACATACGGCGCATCATCGCTGCTAATGAGATGCGCTTTGCTGATGAAAGCCATTCGTCGAGATTCAACTGTAAAAAATCGAGGCAGAGAGGAAGAAGACAGAGAGACAGGAGTGGGGAAAAAACACATACACAGGAAGGGGCTGTCGGACAGCTCTCATCTTTCAGTCTAATGGTGTTAACTAAGATTCATTAAGCACCAGACATCTTTGTCCTGCTCTCTGTTTCTCTTCCACATATATTATATGTATGTACAGTATATATATTATTGCATGTGCTATGTGGCAGAATGTGTGTAGTTGTGGATGAAAGAACTGTTTTTGTATGAGTGGCCCATTGAATCAGCACAAAAATCATCTGCTTCAAATGGAAGGTTCACTTTGTGCCATTATCCAGGGTAAAAACAAATTCATGAGTGAGTTGGTCCTGGAATTGTGTGTGTGTGTGTGTGTGTGTGTGTGTGTGTGTGTG
>NW_013952456.1:427228-429400 GCF_001266775.1 Austrofundulus limnaeus
GTGTGTGTGTGTGTGTGTGTGTGTGTGTGTGTGTGTGTGTGTGTGTGGGTGCCTATAATGTAGCGGGGGTTCAGTCAGGCTTGACCACTGACAGATAAAAGCTTTGTGTTGTTGAGCTGCCAGGCCAACATGGCTGCCTGTCAGAGTTTGAGTGAGCAGTGTGTGTGTGTGTGTGTGTGTGTGTGTGTGTGTGTGTGTGTGTGTGTGTGTGTGTGTGTGTGTGTGTGTGTGTGTGTGTGCGTGTGTGTGTGTAGAACCTACAATGTGATCTGGGAACCCACAGCTGTGAAGCTCTTCCAAACTGCTAACATTTAGACAAACAAACCCCGGTTCACATTCATCGAAGAAAAAAGAGAGAAAGAACTCCAGATAGCATCACTTCAATACTAATTTAACACTCTTTACTCCTGCCACCAAACATTGGCAAAGGCTTTACAGAATATAGTGTTTACTGTAAATAACCAATTTAATGGCCACTGGCAAGCTTCAGGCTACAGGCCGGAGGCTCGGAGAGAGATACGGCGATGCAAATGTGAGTCATCTGCTTGACTCCCCATTAGGCCAAATGTAGCAGAGGTACTTTAGAGTGATACTCGTGTGATGTTGTGAATTTTAGAAATGAAATAAAACACTCCAAAGCTCATAGAAGACTTTCTTCTGCAGTCATATGTTGAGTGTTTGAGCTGGACTGAGACTGATCTGTTGCTGCTATAACCTCAAGAGAAACAAGGTGAGAAGGACTTTATTTTACCAAAAATGGCTTTTATGTGTAATTTTTTTTAATAAACCTTTTGGAAAGACAGAAGTTCAGTTACTTCTAGACGAGGAGGTGAGATCGTAGCAACAGGATAAGTGGTTACGACCTAGCATTGTCAACAAAGCTCTCCGCTGAGTGGTGATCTTCAAAATGAGTGTGACAGATTACAAGATGGTAAGCTACATCTAAAATCAATAGTTACAGCTGTCCTTTACAATTACTTTTTAGCCTCCTGACAAGAAATGTTGGTTTGTCTTTTTTGTTGTCTCTGGTTTTGTGATGGTTAATTTCTGTGAAATATAGGTGAATATAAAAAAGTAAAACCTCGCATTTGGCATTTACCAAAACATGATCCCAAGACCAAGATACATAAGTCCCATGTCCTTTGTCAAACTGAGTCACTTCAGGTTCACTACAGGGCACAGAAATCTTTACCGTAGACTTGTTAACATTTGGACATGTGCAGTAGGTCCTCTTCAATCCTAAAGAACAGAGATTCTTTGGACACAGCTGACCTGTRTCTAGAACGTAAATTACAAACCAATAGTGGATCTACATCATATATAGTAAGGCAGGGCAGGTCCCAAGGCGGGATTTGAATGGAGGAGCTAAACAACACAGCTAAATCTCTTTAAAAATCTTTTTAGAAGAGAACACATCAGGAGAAGCTTAAAGTAAAAGAACCTGATRAAAAGCAGAACAAAGACATTTCACTTGTTTAATAAATACACTGGTGTGATACAACTTAGTACATGTTTGCTTGCTTTTTTGAGAAATGTTTATTTTGGGGTTGTAGTCCAACCTGGAGAAAAGTCCACCAGCTTCCACAGCTGTCAAGTCTCACTCTATTCAGTTCATGTCTGTTCAGGTCTGCTCAGGTGTGTGTGTGTCTCCATGTCAGTGTGTCCCTCACTCTGTGGGTGTGATTGTGGGCGGATCATCAGCACACGGCTTCAGCTTTTGGGGTAAACAGGACAAAAAAACTGTTGTGGTTTCCTCGTCTGGTATTCCGACCTTCTTATTGTTGTTGCGGCACTGTTTATAATTACACATGTAACTGTGGGCAGCCAGTTTATCTGAACCCTCATGGTAAATCTTCTGATTTCACATGCTCCGTCCAGTTCAAGCTGTATGTATTGGTCTCCTTCATCTCTCTTCAGGAAGGGTTTGCTGGAGTAGTTTGCAAGTTTTGCCACAGCTCAGCAAATCCAAATGATGACGTCAAAATTGTAAGTATGCACTACTTGGTTCTGCCTGTTTCGAACCACTGTCGAGGTGGTTCTGAAAGTGCGGTTGAAACCGGAAATGGAGACACATTTGGTCAAGGCTGAACTGAGGAGATCCTCATATAGGAATGCCCTTGAAGAGGGGGCTATACTGTCTGTGTACTGTTACACACTTATAAGGTTCTAATA
>NW_013952456.1:436784-460306 GCF_001266775.1 Austrofundulus limnaeus
TATATATATATTGTGTATGAGTGTTAAAGCACAAGTTTCTGAAAACATTTTTTGAATCAAAGAAAAATGTATTTGAGAATTTAGTCATTTACTCTTATTGTGAAGAACATTATTCGATGTGTAGACCTTTGTGTATTTAACAGCCTGAAATATGCTTGTGTATTTGTTTGTGGATCTGTGCACTCACCCAAACATAACTTTATTCTTGTTTTAAATAGACAGACGTGCATCATATATGGGTGTATTTTTGCAGACATGCTTTTCCTGCATTTCCGTGGTAATCGAATGAGGGGCCCACTGAGCAACKTTAAAACATCTAACTTCTTGTCCTTGCCCTTGTCAACGAGCGCTGTCCGTTATCCCTCACCTGGCACACAAAGACACATCTTACAGGGAGGGATCATCAGTCGCCTTTGCAACTCTGCAGATTCAGTCCATAAATCCTAATTATACCCCTCCCAAGCACCACCCCCTCCCCTTTCCCACTCCACAAATAAATGGTCAGAAAGTGTAAAACATCTGCTGCATGGATCATCTCAGTGCCTGCAAAGGTAAATCATCCTCGTCTGTTTCTATTATAAAAGAAGGAGAGTCAGGGGACTTCAACTCCACTGAATGTGAAGCATTAMTTCACTGACTAGTTCCACTGTGTCACTCTGCTTTCAAAACCAGAAACAAATGTCTGTTAATGTGTGTAGTGATGAACATTTTAAGATTAATTAAATTAATAAAACTAAGGGGCACATCATGTTGAACACAAGAATGAAAAATCCTGGTTCAGTGATTTTCATACCTGCCGACATTTGCTGATGGCAATGAGGAAACGGATACATACCTGTATACGTGATCCTAGGAAGGTCCAGATGCATAAAACATACTTAAAATAATGTATTTTCCAGCCATTTGAAGTGCATTTTTTAATACTTATAAAATCCTATAATTGATTTGGGAGAACTTTTTCTTATATCATACTTGAAAATTGTTTTACCCTTATATTGTTGTTTTTCATTAACTATACACCATGAGTCTTTAACAAACACAGAGTAGCCTGAGAAATTTACTGACACAGAAAAACTACACATACTACTTGGCCTACACTGTTTGGTCCTTTCCTAGTGATATTTACACATTCCCCTGGTGGCTCCCTGTGAGCAGTRAAACCTCTGGTTGTGAATAAAAAAAAATCAGATTTAAAATGTTGTTTTCAAAAACAAACAGCAATCCACCTTCACTCTCTCTTACACACTATTTTCTGGCTCAGCAATTAAAGATTAAATTACTCATGTTTCCTGAAACTTTTAGACAAAAAAATTACCCCCACACCACACACAAACACAAATTTGTTTTATATCCTCATGGGGACCATGCATTGACTTCCATTTGTTTTCCGGTCATTTCTATAGCCTGACCCTTTACCCTAAAATTAACCTCACATGTACCTACCTGACCTAGTTAAAACTAGACTCTTGTCCTTTACTTTTGCTTCATACGAGGGTCTGGACTCTCACCTATAGAGAAGTGATTCTTGCTGGAGGCGTGGCCTCTGTTGACATTTAAAACGACTGGATTAGATGGCCGCAATGTATGTGTGTGTCAGCTCCACTGTGAAGGAAGCTAAGCTAAGAAGCTAATCGGAAATTGCGCGCACTGTAAACAACCCAACTAAGAGGAAAGAAGTACCGAGCCAAATGAGACAGCTGTAAATGATGCTGCAGGTTTTGTCAGACAAATTTAATTTAATTTGGAAGCCTTATCAACACAGACTGGCTTCATKTATTTCCTCCACACCCAGTGCTAAACTAACTAGCAGAAAATCAACATTGTTCAAAACTCTGCCTTCTGTTTGCTGATTGGCCCAGGTAAAATAAACTACAAGCAGAAACTGCAGAAAATCGACGTCGTTCAAACCTCCACCTTCTGTTCTCTGATTGGCCTGGACAAAAATTCTCCTCTATGGGAGAAATCCCAGACGGAGCAGTGAAGGGAAACTAGAATTGAGCGGAACTGCGTAGGAAGGCAAGGGCCAGGCTAGCCTGACCCTAAATTTTTACCTAAACTCAGTTCACACCTTAGTCCTAAACCAACACCCCCACCCCACTTAAAATCAGCATCACCCATGGGGACTGGGCTTTGGTGAACGGAAAACTGTGAAGCTTGAATCGAGCGGAGCAATGCTTAGAACGACTTGAGATCTGAGTCCATATTTATCAAACTTCTCAAAGTGGAATTTTAAAACTGACCACATGAATCGCTCAACTGCTCACTCTCTTCTACATGTTTTTTTTGTAATTACTACWATCAACTAGATACCGCATAGCGGTAACATAATGACCCCCGCACACACAATTGCACCAGAACTCAGAAGTCTTTATTCCTAATAAATGTCAGGCTACTGGATACTTACATCCCAAAATTGTAGCGGCTTGAGTGGGGGTATTTTTTTTTTTGGGGGGGGGGCATTGGTTCACCTGATGGATAGCCCCTCATCAGAGCTAAACAACCAACAAAAATCTGAAACTCCTAAGTTTAATAGTTTTTGAGCTTTTACCATCTTTGTATGTCCAGATACCCCTTTTTCAGAAAAAGTGGGGATCGGGGGGCACTTATTGATGGATCTGATGGATAGAGCTTCAACAGAGCTAGACAACAAAATAAATTTGAAGCTCCTATGTTAAACAGTTTGAATTATAAGCATTTTTGCATGTCCAGACACCCCCTCTTTGGCTGGATCCCCCTCCTCAAATATGGGGTGTATTGTCAAACCGTTGGCTGGGGCAGTGTAGGTCAGACTCATCTACAGCCCTGCCAAATTTCTTGTTGATTGGTGCAGCTGTTTTTGTGCTACGGTTGGCCAAATACCACTGAAAAAAAACCAGTACGAAAACAATGGGCCTCATGCAAGAACATTTGCATTCTTATCCTAAATTTCTCTTACTTTTGTTCGTACGAAGGGTTCGAACGAACATGTCACGTCAGATTCAACAAACTCTTCTATCTTCATGAAAAGTGTGTAAATGAGCTGCGTAAATTCCACCTGTTCGTATCCAGCTBCTCGTGCACGCRAGAGGAGATTAGCATAATTACCACCCCAAAAACACCATATAAGGCTATGTTTCCTGCCTCAGATACAAGGAAGTGTCCATTTAGGAAAATGACAGCAAAAATTAAAAAGAAGAACTTTACGAGTTCAGAGATTGAAATCAGTCTGTCAGAGATCCAGAAAAGAAAATCTGTAATTTTTAGCAGGTCAGCTGTGGAATAAAATGAGCTGCTAAAAGTATATACAACTGTGTTAAATCATTTTCATTTATTCAGAAGCCACACCGTCGCGCACCGTATCCCCCACCTGGTCACAAGGGGTCTCAGATGTGGGTCTGAAATAAGCATTTTAAAATGTTTTCAAAATATGTCTGGCACTTTGGAGAAAATTCAGGACTCGCTGGAGGGATTATGTATCCCCTCTGGCCTGTGAACGTCTTGGAGTCCCCCAGGACATGGAGGGTGTCGCTGGGGAGAGGGGATCTCTCTGCTGCTGCCCCTACGACTTGATCCCGGATAAGCGGCAGAAAATGGACGGACAGACAATTTATATTGTTAGTCTAAATTATTACATTTAAAATTATAACTCTAATTCAAGCAGAATAGCCTATTGTCAAGATAATCATAGAGTGTGATTTATTTTCAACTCAAAATATCTTCAAACTAATGAAATATAAAGTTCTTATTTGTCGGAATAATGTCGAAATTGCAGCTATATTAATAAATATATGGAAATATTTCTACACAAATGCTGTCAGAATGTATCGTTCTGTTTGGGAAGCAGATAGAAACATGTAGCATGAAGCATTTGTGTACACAACGATACACGTGGATTTTATTTTGAAATCAGAAGTTTCAGAAAGCCGACAGCGAGACAGTTTCAACATAAATACCAAAAGCCTTTATATCATTGTTTTCGGCTGTGTTTGGAGTTTGTTTTTGACAGAATTAATTATTTTTTGCTGTGACTTCCACATTTATCACTGAATTTATCACGCGATCTTCTTCCTGCACGTCTGTCGGACCGGAGCGGAGCGGAGGTACTGTAAACTGGACTTGAAACGGTGCAGCTGCGACCTGCGCATCGGAACAGAGACGGAACGCAAGTAATGTAAATCCGGAGTTAGAATACGAAAACATTGGTGAATGCCACAAATTCTCCTAAATCACTCGTACGCACAACTTAAGAACAAATCTCTGCGTAYGAACGGTTCTTGCATGAGGCCCATTGACTCCCGCTTATGCTTCGCGTGCGGGGGTCATAATAATGTTTTTTCTTTGTCCCTCTTCCAGAGGAAAATACACCTGGACCAGTCCTTCTGTTTGTCTGTGTCTCTTTTCTGTCCCTAAACCCAGCTCATCRAGGCAGATGGCCATCTGTCCTGAGCCTGGTGCTGCTGGAGAGCAGTTTTTCCTTTCCACTGTCACTAATGTGTTGCTCAGGATGGGAGACTGTGTTGAAGTGTAGATTCTGCTGGCTTCCTGTGATGGTTTATTGTGTATTGCGCTGAGACGATGTTTGTTGTGACTTGGCTCTATATAAATAAATTGAATGGGGACCTTCACTCAGGCTACTTTTAGAACACTAGTCATAACTCAACACTAGCTACGTTTACATGGACATAAGTAATCTGATTAAACGGCCGTTCGGAATAAAATGTGTCATGTAAACAGCCCGTTCGGATTATTCTGATGCGATTGAGCTCGATACGAATGAATTTTTAATCCGAATGGGAGGGGTGGGTTATGCCGATTGATAATCGGAATGACTTGCATGTAAACACTTAATCGGATCATCGTATTCTGATTGTAGAAAACTGACCTGAGTGCGCAGGTCTTCTGACTTTCATTGACCCGGTTCTGCTCTTTAGAGGAGGCGGGACAGCAGCGCTCCAGCTGTGCTGCATTGCGCAGAACTTTTCTTCTATGTTCTCTTAACAGATGAAAAAGGAGACAAACAGCAGACGTTGCTTCACAAAAAATAAATAAATGAATAAACCACATATTGCTTCATCTGCAGCTCAACTGGGAAGTAACTACGTCTCTACCATTATTAAAAGCTGACAYGGGTCCGTTCTGAGTGCACAGAAAAGCTTTGTTTACATCTGTAACACAGAAGTAGAGCTGAAAGTTTACAACACTGCGCATGTCCGGACCTTTATTCTGWATAATAGTCCTGTGCATGTAAACACTTGTCATGATCTGATTGTGTCCATGTAAACAATACATTTGGATTATTTAATCTGAATACATTTCAATCTGATCAAAAAGTTTTGTGCATGTAAACATAGCTAGCGATACGCGTACAAACATGTAGCAGCTCTTTTGATTTCAATGGTGCTGGTTTGGTCTAGCTGTGTTTAAACTTAAACATATTTGGGAAAACACCATCGAAGTTCACCAGGATGACCACAAAACATTGTGCTATGGTTCTCGTACAGTACAGTGACTTGGGATCCAGCCAATCATCCCCACATGGAAGGAGTATTTTTAATCACATGGGATGAGCTGAATTTCACCAGAAAAAAGGTGTAACCAAGGACTTAACATCTTCTCCAAACATTTTATTTGATGTAAAAGACCAACATTGGACCACCTGCACTTTCTGTCAATAAACACACAGTACAGCAAACCTTATTATTTTTACTGTAGCCTACTGCTAGCTTTACTCCTAGCATACATGCTAGCCTCCTACAGCTATCTACTGCAGTCGGTCACACATACGATAATATTTTATTAACATAGTTCCTTTGTATAATTAACACTGACTCTCCGTAGAATCTAGACAGTCTGTTCAATCTTTATAGCGAGCTACATATTGTAAGGGTTTATTCTTACACTTCTTATAACGAGGTTATAAGAGTAATTTAATTAGCAAGGATCTCTTTTATTTTTTGGATAAACACTTCTTTAGTGCAAAAAATGAATGGACACAAAAAGTAACTCTCAGTCAGTGAATGTTGATTTGAACCATAGTATGTGATCATTTATTTTACAAATCATACAAAATTTGACTAGAGTACACCTGATTGTGAACAATTAATTTCCTATAAAAGTTTTGGGACCAACAATAATAAGCTTTTAACTTCTTAATTGTTAACCACACTTAAATAGAAACACAAACGTCAGATTAGATGTTAAACACCAGACATTTGAGGCTGTTTATCTTAGGAGTTGGCAAGGRCAAGGTTAAGAAAAAGGTTGAAGAAAGGTGTTAGCTTTTCYACAATTTATCTTAAATAATGTGGGTTTTAACCAGAAGGGTGAAGYGTTCTGTGCTCAGCTTTGGTCAGACCTCGACGTCACACACAGCCAGCTTTTAYCTTGAGATGATGTTCTGTCACCTGCCAGGTAGATGGGGGTGCTGCTGGAGAATCTGTCTTTAGACCGTCAAACAGGGGACCCCAAGGCGTGCTCTTTGACTCTTTTAGCGTCCACGTCTGCCGTAACCAGAAGACAAGGCCTCGACTGGAACCCAGGTTTTAAATAAAATTCAGTCTGGAGAGTTTCTGAAGGTGGATAAACCAGGCGTGGTTTTCCACACTGTGAGGTTTCCCCATTGGTGTGAAGGGGCCAAACATGACACAGTTTTCAGCTTTTGATTCTCTGGAGAGAATCTAGCTGTCATTTCCTCACTCTCTTTCTTTTCTCTGTATTAGACAGGCGGAAACTGTTAGTTCCTAAAAGCTTAGAAAATCTATGGTCCGCCCTCCAGAAGGTCAGATTAGAAAAAGAAATTAACAAGGAAAGTGTTAGTTTCAGAACTCGCTGTGCCTCCTGAAACTAAAACAAAGATTATTGCTGCTGCTGTGTGGTTCAGAACAACACATTTCATGACCCATTTAAATTATCTGATGGGCACTTATTTAAAACATAACTGAAAGAAAAATGAATTGCTTCAAGTTCAAAACATTTGCAAATATGATTCAGACAAGTAAAACATTGATATTTCATCAACTTAAACCATAAAGATTATTTTAGTTAATTAAGACATTTTCCCACAGAAAAACCATACATGGCTGAAATCATACTGAGGGAGAAAAGAGATCTGTCCTCTCTTCTCCTGTAACTTTGATAAACATTCTCTGATTATCAAAATGCATAATAATTTCAGTTAAGAGAACACTAAATCAAATAAGAGAAGATTCTTCTGTTTTTATCTGATTTAGAAGGAAAGTGGCCTTGGGTGGCCTAAATACAGTTCTAAGTGGAACAGAGTTTTTGTCCATTCGAAGGCCCATCAGAGGACTGAGGGTCCAAGACAGTTCCTTGATAATTTGACTCGAGGTGACCACTGCAAGATAATGCAAATGATATGCATCATGTCACAAGTGAAGAACTGGACTGGAGTGAAAATCATGTGTGTCGTACGTGGGGAAGAAAAAAAACACAATAAATGCACTTATTGGTCTGAAGGCACCACTGCTTCTCCTCTGGATTCAGTCTGATATGGCTAACCTGCATAGGTTCAGCTTTAAGCTTGACAGAGGCTGTTTTTGAAATGAGGGAATCAAAGGAGGGCAGACACTTGAAGTGGACCAGTCCTGTGATTTGTAGTTCTTTTCAAGAAAACATTTGCAAAGTCTATTGTCAATCTTGATAGCTAGATCGATGGAATAAGGGTCTCAGGATCCTCTCTACTAATGGTGAACAAATGTAATTTTTCTAATTATTCACACTTTTGATACAAACTAGAACAGAGTTTATTAATCTTAAATTGTATCCCTTAAAGTGTATGATTTTAGTTTAGACAAATATTTTTTATAAACCATTCATTTCAAAATTTATAAAAAACATGTTAACTTTACAGCACTGAAGTATGTTGCACAAAACATGTTGTTTTGCCCCTTAAAACCAAATTTAGAAATAGCGATGTTAATGTTTTAGCAAAATGAAAAACTAAAAAGAAATATTTATGCAATAAATAGAAGCAAATGCGATGTTGCAAAAATCTCTCTTGAATTAGCAGTTATAGCATAAGACAGTAAGTAGTACTCTATTACTAACCTCGTTGACATACAGTTAATGTGAGACCTTTAACTTCTAACATTGCAGTAATTTATTTCTGTTTAGCATCAAACAAGTGCACTCACCCAGCCCTCTTGGTATTGACAGTGCATAGTTGTTTACTTGTGTTTAAAAAACAGATGGCCTTAACATTTTTATATGGGGGGAGTGGTGGGTGGCAGTGGGTTCATCCTGGTTATGTTTTTGTGTTTCTTGTGCAGGCGTGCAGTATTTTGTTTGCCCTCGTCCTTTTCTGCCTGTCTCTTCTCTTTTCAGCCCTCCTCAGCCTGCAGCCAACCTCACCACAGACAGGAGGTCAGGCCATGCCACTCTGCTCTGCTTGCTGTGAGCGCTGGGTCACCGAGCCAGATAACACCACCAACTGTTCAATATTTGAAGAAATCAAGCACTCTGTTTGTTTGAAATTCCACTATTTGTTCGCATTCTCTCCACCTCCCCTGATAAATCTTGCACTTTATGCAAAACAGCAAAGGGGTTCAAGGTTGGAAAGCAACAAATTAAAGCTTTGTGTAGTGTCTATGCATATGSACTAAGGAGAATGTATAGCATGACTCTGGTATGTTTTTACATTTTAACAGCCGTTCATTTTGTAAGAGAGGAAAAAAGTTACCCAGAGTTGTGAAGAATCCAATAAGTTATTCCTAAACTAAGTTTCAAACTTTCTTTCTCATTCATTAACAGAGAAAATGTATCTCCAGCCATATGCAAGGGATTTGTTCATCGTATCTGTAGAAACACATCTAACTTTTATGTGCCCCTGGATTTTATTTAGTGAAGTAAGCATACTTTGCCTGAGTGTGACATGCTGGCGCTTTGTTGTTGTTGTTTATCATGAATATTCAGAATTCTGATAGGTTCCAAGACTGATGCACCACGTTCACCACTCTACAATCAGAGAGGTAAAGATTAAAGRTATCTAATGTGAATTTTAATGTTGCCGTTTTTTGTCGGTTAGAGTAAGTGAATGCAACCATCGGTGAAAAACAGGGTCACTATTGTGGGTGTGTTTCATATGGTAGTGATCTCAAAGGCACCAAAAGGGTATATGGGCACCACTAAAAAGTTTTTTAAAAAGACTGTAAAGCCAAACAAAATTTTCATTTAGTGCAATTTAAATTACAAACATGTTTTTCTTTTCAACAATTACAAATGTATTTTTTCTGCAGAAAACAGATGTTTTGCATATGGAAACTATTATAACAATTATTATTAAGACTACACTATATTAGTAATAATAGATTAATAATATATGTATTGTGTAGAATATCTGTTTCAGTATATATGTTGTATGCAATGTTATCTCTATTTCACTATTTTAATTTTATTCATTGGCAAGTCAAAAAAGTTTAATACAAGCTGAAATCATTCCATAGCGAACAGTTGTGAAATACACAACAAGCCAACAGAGGCTTGTGGTTTCAAAGAAAATCAATATATTATAACAAATCTGTAATAGAGGTTGGTTTATTTTTCATCCTTTAAGCACTGCGAAGAAAGACTAAGCCATGAACACAAGCCAACCACTCTTTATATGCAGAAATAACCTCAGTCCAGGTCAGCTCAACTGGAGTTTATCCAGAATACTTTGTTGCTTTACATAAGTAGAATTTTGTCAATCTACACTTTACTTGAGTAATTATTTTACAGCCAACTTTTTACTTCTAGTCACATTTTCTCATGTATACTTTCTACTCCATACATCTGTAAAAGAGGTGAGAAGTAAGTTGTTAATCCTATTTCATTCCAGCTTGTTGTTGTTTAAAAGAAAAAAACCCATTCAGATATATGTTGTCCCTTGGATAAAGTGAGTTTAATTGTATTGTACGATCCATCATACCTGTATGACATATCAGATATGTAGTCGAGTACGAAGATGGCCATTGGCAGAGGTTTATATGCAGTTGAAACAAGTAGCCTACTGTATTCTAAATTATTCAACATTAGCATTTTAATATAACATTTTATACAAATATTCAAAAACATTTTGGGGTTCACCTCCAAATAAATTTCGTTTTGGAAATCCTCACTTTTACTCAACAAATTGACTTTTAATAYTTAATTTTATAGCAGAAATTTTCCTTTGATAGTTAAATGCATTAAATGTCAGATACTGTAAGACTATCAAGTAATATTCATAGAGAAGACTTTAAATTTTACCTACGTAATTTTTACTCAAGTATCATTATGAGGTACTTTACAGGATGTATCAGAAAAAATGATGCTCTCAGAAAAATTGCCATAAAATTAACATAGATAATAATTTTGAAAATGTGGGTGCAAACTTTGGTAGAGGGGATCATTCTGCTTCGAATGACACCAAAATCTTGGATAACGCTTCACGCTCCAGTGAGCTGGGACAGTTGGAAATTCACAAAATTCATGTCCTTTGCTCAAGGAAATGTGAGGGTTAAAATACGATCTGTCACATAAAATTAAAAGTTTTGATAGAGTTTTACATGCATGCATTTTTTTAAAATAATTAACCCTTTCATGTCCTAACGTCGAAACAAAAATTTCTCATTTTTTAGTGGATCATAACCAAGGGTTAACAAACACATGTGAAGTGGCCGTGGATAAGTCAATCCAGTCAGCTAATATTACATGTAATGTAATGTACTGTACATTTACATGTGCATGTACATGTATTCAATGGGTATTACATGTAATATTCCATAACCTGGTACAAGATCATTTGATCGTGTGGCCATTTTCTTTCATTAAAACATGATCACAAACATCCTAACCAGATGCCCAAGCCAACTCATGTAATCACTAAGTAAAATAGTTTGTAATTATCATACTATTTTACACTGTATTTTGTTACTCACTATAAAATGATGAAATATGGCATATTTTTGTTAATATAAATAATATACTGTACCTATAGATATAGCTCCATCCATTACCTTCCGGAGAAACAGTTTGAGCAGGGAGGCCCAGACCTCTTTCCCCAGCCACCTCTTCTAGCTCTTCCAAGAGGATTCCAAGCCAGACAAGAGACTTAAGCCCCATCTCCACCGGMGTGCTTGTATGTGGTTCGGCTCGGTTCAGCCTCAGCCGAATGCGTCTCACCTAGGTTCCAAGCATGCTCAACCACGCACAGCCACACTTTTTCAGTACCTCCTCTCTGATGGTTCTTAGTGGGTAGAAGCAAGTACAGCATGCTTACAGTTTTGACGTCAGCAGAGTACTGCCCATGGATTAGCTCTTGGATTGATTGACAGAGGAAAGGCATATGGAGCCGGTTTGGTTTTGGAATACAAGCACGTGGCGTGATACAACAACATGGTGAAAGCAGTGGTAAAACCATGGTCTAACCCTTTTGGTGACCTTGACAGAACTTGCAAACACTTCCTGGAGAGAGGTGAAGAAACTGAAGCTGAGCAGATAACCAGGAGGTTTCAAACAAACTGGCTGCACATGGTTACACAAGCACTTATAAACAGCAACACAACAAAAAATAAATACATAAAAAGTAAAGTCTACAAGGGCTTTTTTACACAACAGTTGAAGCCTCTACGGATGGTCTGCCCATAATCACACCCACAGATTGAGGGACACACTGAAATGGAGACTCACGCACACTGAGCAAAACCAACCCATACTGAATAGAGTAGAACTGTGTTCATAAGATATTATGTATAATATTATTTTAAGTTGCGTTCACCTTTAATATATAATACATATAATATACTATGATTAACAAGCATTACAAAAGTATTATAGCTTTTCTCTTACCTGTTTTAATCCATGCTGGATCAGATCCTGATACTTGAAAAACATTTGTTACTTATTGTAACCCACTACCGGTTGTGTGAGGTAAGCTGCGGGGTGGCCACATGCTACGCCCCAGGCCACCCTATTCTTTTGCATTGGGGACTTACTGCGCATGTCCAAAATCTTACAATGACTTGTCTATGGGAATCTGGGGCGGCAAACAGCTTGTGACCCGGAAGTGACAATACAAAAGAGCTCATGAGTAAAATGGACGTTTACACATCAATAACTCTAAATTTGATATGATTGGTGTTTTCCTGAGTCTCCTCTGGCTAATTGATGACAGCTGTGGATGGTTCTACTGATGAGCTCAGAGTCCTTCTTAAGACTCATTCCACGTTTGGTCCATGCTGATGCATCATTGCTACTTTGGTAGATGCTAAAGCCTTATAGTTTGTTATCTAAATATCTTTGCCTCGTAACCTTGTGTTTGCTCTTGTCCAGGACCAAAGCTTACGTTTGCCATGCACTGCAAGGAAGGAAGCTCAGCCAAGTTCGCCACCTGCACTGCCAAGGAGTTTTAAGACGAATTTTACTCACATGTGTCACTAACCTGTGTTGGGTCCAGGGGTCACTCTGCTGGAGGATTGGATTTTCAGATTGATTCTCACCCCCCATCATGCTGGACTGGAACTGTAAAAGCCTGTAAAGAGAAAACAAACAGTCACTACTATTTGCCATAAGGAAAACATTCTGGAACAGTGGACTTACCTCTCACTCTGCTATGTTCTCGCAGCCTAGGATCAGTAACAGCAGCACCTGTAAATAAAAAAACACTTACATTTTGTAAACAGTTTCTGTGTGAGCTTTCTTAGTTCCGCTTATCAGCTGACAAATCTGAATCTTGTGTCAGAATGCATCAGCCAAGTGAAGAGTCACCAAGCGGAGCTGAGTCAGCTCAAACACGAGAAGTATTAGTCACAAATCAGAAGAATTGATAACCACGAAAGTCTCCTTCAACAGCTAAATGATCAATGACAGATGCCTAGAGTAGTATTACAAAGATTAAACACTTACATTTCCTCCATAGATGCAAAGCTTGGAACTCTTCTACCCCAGAATCCTACGCTTCCTCCCATTGCCAGTCCTCCTCCTGTTCACCATGCTCGAGAACCTGCGTACAGACCCACGGAATTGTTTGATGGAGATATGAACAGTTGTGGTGGTTTCTTCCTTCAGTGTCGTCTGGCCATAACCTGCTCCCCTTCTCTGTTTCCAGACAATTTCTCCAAGATTACCTTTGTGGTCAATGCTCTCAAGGGAAGAGTCTCACAATGGTCCCACTCATTCCTTCAGTCTCACTCTCTAGAAACCATCATACCATCATATCATACCAACGATTCATCCAAGAGTTTCGCAGAGTCTTTGATCTTCCTCTCCAGCAGGAGGTAGCTGGGGTACATTTGCTCTCGCTCCGTCAAGGCCGTAAGTCCATGGTAGATCATTCCATCAACTTCCGGATCACCGTTGAGGAAACAGGTTGGGACAATTTGGCATTAAAGAGTCTTTTTACTAATTCACTCTCCGATTCTTTAAAGGACCAATTGGTGATTCGGGATGAGCTGAACTCCTTGGATGAATTAATTATCGTGGCCATCCGGATCAATAAATGCCTAAAGGAACGGTGCTGTGAAAAGGACTACAACCCCCAGCGTCCCAGCACTTCTGCATTCCAAAACATTTCCTGTAAGCAATCTGCCGAATCTGCTTCACCTGAGCCAGGACCAGAACCGATGCAAGTAAGAAGAGCTTGTTTAAGTCCAGAAGAAAGACAAAGACGCTCAACACATGCCAATGTTTCTACCGGGGAGGAAGTGGCCATTTCGTAACAAAGTGCACCGCTCCGAGAAAAGGATGGGCTCCCCAGAAGATGGGGGCATTCTGGTGGCAATTCTAAAGTTTCCCCTGCAACTCGCCTCACGTTTCATGCTATGATCATCACTCCTCAAGTCAAGTTTTCCATTCACACTTGCCGGACTCAGGGGCAGAACAGAGCCTGATTCTGGAAAATCCCTTACCTGTTGTTGGCATTACTGGACAAAACATTGCTTTCATCTCACATGTGGTCCCCAGACTCCAACTACTCATCTCTGGCAATCACAGAGTTTGGTGAATTTTATGTTTTTCCATCTTCTACTGCTCAGTAGGTTTTTGGTTTCCCCTGATTATTAGAACATAATATAGTCATTAATTGGAGAGCAAGAAGGGCGGATAGTTGGAGTGATTTCTGCTTAAATAACTGTTTAAAGTCAGCAGTGCCACATTCCTGTCATGAGGAAAATAATGCAGAAAAGATCGATCCCACTAAAGTGCCTACTGAATATCATGACTTAGCTCCTGTTTTCGGTAAAGCTAAGGCTCTTTCTCTTCCTCCTCACTGGCCAAACGACTGCCCCATAGATATTTTACCAGGTTCACCATTACCTTCCAGTTGCCTTTATAATCTGTCAGGTCCAGATTAAGAATCCATGAAAAATTACATTGAAGAATCATTACAATCTGGTATTATTCGCCCCTCTTCATCCCCTGTTTGGGCTGTTTTTTTTCTTTGTAGAAAAACAAGGCAAGACTTTGTCCCTGCATTGATTTTAGAGGGTTAAACCAGATAACCATTAAAAATAAGTATCCATTACCTCTCATAGACTCAGTCCATCAGCAACTCCCTTCTGCCACCATTTTTTCCAAATTAGACCTCAGGAATGCTTACCATTTGGTAAGAATTAAGAAGGGGGAAAAATGGAAAACTGTTTTCAAGACACCATTGGGCCATTTTGAGTACCTGGTTATGCCATTTGGGCTCACTAATGAACTAGCAGTTTTCCAATCCTTAATAAATGATGTGCTCTGGGACTTTCTCAATACCTTCGTGTTCGTTTATCTGTACGACATTTTGATTTATTCTAAGGACCTGCCACAACATCAACAACATGTCAGAACTGTTTTGCTTGGTTCACATGCAAAAAGAGGATCCTCAGCCTAACAATAATCATTAGTGCCCTGAATATCCCAATTATTCACAGGGGGCTGAGTCATACTTGCAATAATAGCATTGTAAAAAGGGTACAACTGGACATGCAGGCCTCCACCCCTGTTTTGTAAGGATGTGTGTTTTTGTCATTCTGTGTCATCTCCCTCTWCTGTTCCCTTGTAGGGGTCACCTCGAGTCAAATTATCAAGGAACAGTCATGGACTCTCAGTCCTCTGATGGGCCTTCGAAGGGGCAAAATTCTGTTCCACTTAGAACTGTATTTAGGCCACCTCAGGCAGTCTTAACCTCAAAGAGACA
Source organism: Austrofundulus limnaeus (assembly GCF_001266775.1). Lineage (NCBI taxonomy): Eukaryota > Metazoa > Chordata > Actinopteri > Cyprinodontiformes > Rivulidae > Austrofundulus > Austrofundulus limnaeus. The sequence goes on from NW_013952456.1 coordinate 451,915, forward strand.
TTCTCTTTCCTTCTAAATCAGATAACAAACAGAAGAATCTTCTCTTATTTGATTTATTGTTCTCTTAACTGAAAGTATTACGCATTTTGATAATCAGAGAATGTTTATCAAAGTTACAGGAGAAAAGAGGACAGATCTCTTTTCTCCCTCAGTATGATTTCAGCTACTGTATGTATGGTTTTTCTGTGGGAAAAATTCTTATTTAACTAAAATAATCTTTATTCTATATAATCTTCATTTTTCTTTCAGTTATGTTTTAAATAAGTGCTCATCAGATAATGAAATGGGTCATGAAATGTTTTGTTCTGAACCACACAAGCAGCAATAATCTTTGTTTTAGTTTCAGGAGGGCACAGCGAGTTCTGAAACTAACACTTTCCTTGATAACTTCTTTTCTAATCTAACCTTCTGGAGGGCGGACCATAGATTCTCTAAACTTTAGAAACTACCAGTTTCCACCCGTCCAAGGAGGACAGAAAAGYGACAGACTGTCGTCAGTCACTTTGACAGCTAGATTCTCTCCGGGGAATCAAAAGCTGAAAACTGTGTCAGGTTTGGCCCCTTCACACCAACGGGGAAACCTCTCAGTGTGGAAAACCAACGCCTGGTTTAACCACTTCAGAAACTCTCCAGACGGAAGTTTTACTCTGAAACCTGGGTTCCAGTCAAGGCTTTTTCTTCTACGGCTGACGTGGACGTAAACGAGTCAACAAAACACGCCTTGGGGTCCCCTGTTCGACGGTCTAAAGACAGATTCTCCAGCAGCACCCCCACCTACCTGGCAGGTGACAGAACATCATCTCAAGATAAAAGCTGGCTGTGTGTGTGACGTCGAGGTCTGACTGAAGCTGAGTATAGAACGCTTCGCCATTCTGGTTAAAACTCATATTATTTGAGATAAAAGTATAAGAAATTTAACATCTTTCTTCCTCCTTTTTTCTTAACCTCTTCCATGCCAACTCCTAAGATAAAAAGCCTCAAATGTCTGGTATTTAACATCTAAACTGACATTTGTGTTCTACATTATTTAAGTGTGGTTAACAATTAAGAAGTTAAAAGCTTGTTATTGTTGGTCCCAAAACTTTATAGGAAATTAATTGTTCACAATAAAGTGTACTCTAGTCAATTTTGTATGATTTGTAAAATAAATGATCCCATATTATGGTTCAAATCAACATTCACTGACTGAGAGTTACTTATTGTGTCCATTCATTTTTGCACTAAAGGAATGATTTCCCAAAATAAAAAGAGATCCCTTGCTAATCAAATTACTCTTATAACCTTGTTATAAGAAGTGTAAGCTGAACCATTACACCCTCATTGTTATCACACATTCTCCTCAGTCTGTGTCCTTCTGTTTACCTATTCAATTATCATCCTCACCTGTTCAGTTATCTTCAATCAGTCCTCCTCCCAGGTTTTCCTCGTTTCCTCGTTCCCTCTGTTTGTTTAAATACTGGTCACGTCCTCCATTTTCCCGCTGGTTCATTGTTTGATGTCTCATCCTCTGTTTTGGTTCTCCCCTTCATCTCCTTGTTGTTTCTTAGAATTTTTGTTAGTTGCTGCCTGATCAGCATTTTGTTTTATTTTTTATAATAAACACTTCCATGTTTGAAACTTTAATTCTCCGTCTGGAATTGGGTTCATTCTCCTCGCAAACCTGACAGAATGAACCAGCCACTTAAAGAACCCACAGGGAGAATTAATTCTATAGAGCTCTAGGAGGAGGACTCAAGTAAGTTTGCCTCCTCGAGGACTTCCCCTCCGAAGAGGCGCTCGGGATCCAGAGGAACACCCGCACCTTAATTGACGCTGTCCTGATGCAYCTCAGTAATCCAGGTAAAAAAATCAAAAAGAAAAAAATTGTATAGGTCTTCCGGACTGGTTCTTCTCTAATGAAACGTTTCGTCTCTCCTCCAAGAGACTTCTTCAGTCTGAGAGTTTCAGGCAAAATTCAGGCTTTTAAGCCCTGCCTCCGTGTGACTGATACTCACATCACATGGCTATCGTTGACACCTAATTAACACTTATTGTTAACAGGGGGTGGAGTGATACTGGCAATAGCCGTGCTGTATACAGCGCAGCTATTGCCAGTATCACTCCACCCCGTTAACAATAAGTGTTAAGTGAGTCCAGCTGTTGATCCATGGAGGAGGTGGGTGGCTAGTGAGGCTTTTATCGAGATGTTTTTTCAACATTCGAGTCTCGCCACCCACCCAGGCATGCTGTACCTCTTTGAGAAAGCTCTGTGTGACAGAGAGCTCCTTCATGCAGCCATTCTCCCCTCAACAGTCCAGTCACCTGCTGATCCTCCTCCACCATCACCACCATCACCAGAGGAGGATCAAGCTTCAGACCCACCAACAAGTTCCTCCCAGCATCGCTGCCACCATCGGAAAAAAGTGGTGGTCACCCCTGAGCTGATGGGTCCCAGCTCCGCCGAACTTCCTGGTTCCATCTCCCTCGAGCCACCCAGTTCCATCTCCAGCGAGTTTTCTGGTCCCAGCTCCAGCGAGTCTTCTGGTCCCAGCTCTGCTGAGCCATCAAGACACTATCTCCTRCACTCCCAGCACCTCTGATAGGGTCAACACTTCTACAACCGCCAGCGCCTCAGAGAGGGTCGATGCCTCTACAACCACCAGTGCCTCCAAGAGGGTCGACGTCTCCAGTACCTCCTGCGTTCCGGTGAGGGTCAATGCCTCCACTACCTCCTGTGCTCCGGTGAGGGTCGACGCCTCCACTGTCTCCTACACTCCGCTGAGGATCAACACCACTACCTCCTGTGTGGAGGGTCTTAGGGGGTAGGAAGTAGTGGTGACCACCCCTGCTGCAGTTTCAGTGCTGGCCTCTATATTCACTGCAGTCCTKGTGGAGGTCCTCCTACCTGCACCAGCTGGGCCCTCAACGCCTGCTGCAGCTCTTCCTGAGGCATCCAAGTCTGTTGTTGATGCTGAACCCTCAGAGCCAGAGTCAGCTCTTGAGCCTTCAGAGCCAGCAGCAGAGCTATCAAGATCTGAGTCTGTACCAAAGTCTTCAGAAGCTGTGCCCGCACCAGAGCCTGCAGATTACCCGGGTTGTATTGTAAAGGCCCCGGTTCTGCCCAAGTCCTCTGAGTCTGCGTCTGTCTCTGTTCCCAAGTCCACATCGGCCTCTGCTCCARCTGGGTCCTTGCCGTCTGCAGCTGAGGACTCCTTGCTGTCTGCAGTTGAGGTCTCCACCCCACCTGAGCTCTCACCACCAGCTACAGTTACAGAGTATCCAGTGCCGRTCCCTGCAGTGTCTCCAGAGTCTGCCCCTCCAGAGTCTCCTCTGCCAGCACCTCCAGATTCTCCTCTGCCGGCACCTCCTGAGTACTTCCATGGCTGGGCTTCGGGCCGCCTTCCTGAGATCCGTCTCTTCAGCATCCGAGTACCGGGCCATCCTCTTGAGCTCCATCTTCATCGTGGCTGAGCTTCAGGTTGTCCATCAGAGCTCCATTTTATTATGGCCGGGCTCAAAGMCGCCCACCAGAGCTCCATCTCCGACGCGGTCGGATCTACGGCCGCCCGCCACAGCTCCGCCTCTGACACTGTCAGATCCACAGCCGCCTGCCAGAGCTCCGCCTCCGATGCTGTTGAATCCATGGCCGCCTGCCAGAACTCTGTCTCCAATGCTGTCAGATCCACGGCCGACCTCCAGAGCTCCACCTCCATTGCGGCCGAGTCCACGGTCACCCTCCAGAGCCTCTGCCTCATCATTGTTGGGCCCCTGGGCAGCCACCTGAACATTCTGAAACTTTCTGATGTGCTTAAGGCTACCTTTGTGACTATTTTGTTGTTTTTCCCAGGACTTTTTCCTGTCAGTTTTTGGTTTTGTTTTCTTTGTCTTCTGTTTTTTTTCTTTTGATGTATTTTGTCTCGTGCCCTCCACCCTGTTTTTGTGCCTYGTACTCCTCACCTTCCACCCATGCTTGTCCGTTAAATCGTCAGGTGATGATTCGATGAGAGGGGGGTACTGTGAGGGTGTGTGTTTTTGTCATTTTGTATTATATCCCTCTTGTGTTCCCTCATTATTATCACACATTCTCCTCAGTCTGTGTCCTGCTGTTTATCTGTTCAATTATCATTCTCACCTGTTCAGTTATCTTCAATCAGTCCTCCTCCCAGGTGTTCTTCATTTCCTCATTCCCTGTGTTTGTTTAAATACTGGTCATGTCCTCCATTTCCCCGCTGGTTCATTGTTTGATGTCTCATYATCTTTTTTAGTTCTCCCCATCATCTCCTTGTTGTTTCTTAGAGTTTTTGTTAGTTGCTGCCTCGTCAACATTATTTTTTATAATAAACATTTTCATTTTTGAAACTTTAATTCTCCGCCTGGAATTGGGTTCATTCTCCTTGCAAACCAGACATGTTTAACGATGGACAGTTTTTCTTCACAAAAATGTCTTCTTTTATTCCTCTCTCAAACCAACATTCCTCTTTATCAAGGATGGGAACATCTTCAACCCTGAAAGAGTAATCACTGGTCTGTAGATGCGTGTAAACTGCAGAATCCTGGCCTATGAGTGTAGACTGCAGAGTCCTGGCCTTTAGATGAATATAATCTGCAGAATCCTGACCTGTAGATGAGTGTAATCTACAGAGTTCTGGCCTGATGATGTTTTAATTCTTTGTTATCCCATTTTTTGAACAGTGGTTGCTTTGTTTCCTCAATGTATAATTGGTCACAGTTCTCCTGGTACTTAACAGCATACACATTACTCTGTCTCTCTGGGATCGGATCTTTGGGGCGCACCTGTCTTTGCTGTAATGTATTGTGGGAGTTTGAAAGGCATTGGGATGTCATGTTTAGAGAATAAACGTCTCAGTTTTTCTGAAACTCCAGCAACATACGGAATGACAGCTGGTTTGGGTCTTCATTTTCCTCTGGTGGTTGACTGGAATCCTGTTTGAGTTTCTTGTCTGCTTTCAGGAAATCCCAGTTAGGATAATCACACTGCTCCAGGGCCTGTATTGTGTGTGATTTCTACTTCTCCCTGGCTTCTGGGTTTGTGTGGACCCTGTCTGCTCTGTAGTACAGAGTCCTGATSACTCCTAACTTGTGTTCCAGTGGGTGACGGGAGTCAAATGCAAACACTGGTCTGTGTGGGTGGGTTTGCGATACACGTCAGTTTCCAATTGTCCTCCATCAGAAACTGAAACATCCCAGGAACGTCAACCTGCCATTTTTTACATMTTCTCATGTGAACTTTTTATATTTATCCACAGAGTTGATGTGATCAGTGGAAGTTGGACTTCCTGATGTTTCATTTTAACCCAGGTGTCATCAACATACCTGAACCAATGTCTCGGTGGTGTCTCTGACAAGGACATTCAGAGCTCTCTTTTCCACCTCCTCCATGTACAGGTTTGCAACAATAGAGAAACATGGGAGCCCTTAGTACACCCATGTTTCTGCCTATTCTATTACTCCCCATATGTGAAGTAGGTTGACTCTAGGCATAGTTTCAGGAGTTGGCACAGTTCTGTGGAAAGAGTGGTTCTGCTGCTGAGAGTGGTGTCTGATTTTAACTTTACACAGACCACATCTGAGGAGCTTCTGGTATTGACCTAGTAGAGGAAGCTTACTCGTGAGAATTGTGTAGCTGAAGCTCAGTAGGCACAGAACACTGGAGCTCGATAGCCAGGGGCCTAGTGTTGACTTCTATATTTTGTTATAAGTTTCATTTTATTACTTTGTAAACAATGTGGGTTAGTTTTTTTACAACATTTTGGGCTTTGTTTTCTTCCTTTAAATCCAACTGTGTCATGCACTTTTGTTTTACTGAAGAATGGTAAAAGAAAAGAATAACAAAACAAAGCTAATCTACTGAAGAAAAATCATTCTATAGAGACTAATCAATGCTTTAAATAACACCCATACACTGTTGAAACACACATCAGAGGCAGTGGGTGTTCAGTGTTTTGCCTAGGGACACTTCAACATGTGACTAAATAGCAGTGGAATCGTACCACCAACTCTGTCATTGGAAAACAACTACCCTAACCACTCAGCCACAGCTGCCCAGTAATTTAACCCACTGAGTTGTTTTCACCTTGCCTCTCTCGAATAACATTTGACAGCATTTCAACCAGTTTGAATGGGGGCAGATGATTATGCTAGTAGTTGAATGAAATTGCCTCTTTCTTGGGGAATTTCATGATCATCATTCATCAGCCCTGTATCCAGAATACAGACACTACCTCAAACAAGCCCCCTTGATAAGTAAAACTGCTAAAGTGTGGAATAAAAAAATTGAAGAGACTTCAGAATTGCTTTGACACTACTTATTGGGTGTGTCTAGAGCTGCTGCTTTGAGAGAGGACTCTACTAAATGTCTAGAGAAGTATGCTGCAGCTGTCACTAGATATATACTGTATAAGCACCTTCATTGATGACAGTATTCCCACAAAGCACTTTTAAATCCACTCCAATGATAGGATGAGGTGTACTCTATGTTACATGCCTGTTCTGCTGCATTTGCCTCAGACAATGCAGGGGCATGCAAGAAGGTGAGATATGACCTCTGCAGCTCCATCAAAAAGGCCAAGAAGCAGTGCAGCCAGAGACCGGAAGAGCACCATGACATCACAGACTCCCGATGCATGTGGCTGGGTCTCCAACACATCGCAGATTGACAGCAGAGCTGGTGTCCTGGGGTCAGAATAATCTCCCTTAAGCCAAAAAAGGTTTATATTCAACCACAAGAGGAGAAGGGAGGATCAAATGCATCCTCCTTGACACCAAAGGAACCCAGCTGGAGAGGGTAAAATCATTCAAGTTCACTGGTACTTACATCAGGGAAGATGCACAGAGGAGATTGTACTTTCTGAAGAAGCTATGGAARTTTGGGATGCCACCCAATGTCCTCAGTAACCCCTAATTTACACTAGATGGGGTTCTCCTCCGGTGCAGTGTGCAGTTTTCTGCTGTTCATTTGAACCCCAATTTATGCAGTGTCCGCTCTGGTACAAAGCACAGAGGAGGTCCAATAAGCAGGTGCAGGAAATGCGAGATCACACAATAAATCCAGTGATGAATGTGGAAGTCAGGGTAAAAGAACTAATTCTGTGGAACACTGACTCCAAACACACTTGAAACTGCACCACTGTTTTCCTTTTGAAACTTCTGGTTTCAAAATAAAATCCATGTGTATTATGTGTGTACACACCTGCTGCATGCTGCCATCTGCTTCCCAAACAGAACAATATATTTTGACAGCATTTGTGTAGAAAAATATCCATACATTTATTAATATAGCTAGGACTTTGACAAAATTAGTTCGCGTTATGTGAATTATTTTAAAATACAGAAGTTCTGCTTGTTCCTTTTCCTGTTGGTGTAACATGATCTTTGTAGATTGACTCCAGAGCATCTCCGGCATTCAGCAAAAATAGGGTCAAATCTAATTTTGGTGGATCGCCATCCACTTACGGCCACCCTGCGCCGCCATGCAGAGCCAGTGTAAATACTCTTATTCATTATAATAGCTGTGTATTTGCTGCGGAGGTTGGATCGGACCGGAGCAGAGCGGAACCACGCCTTGTGTAAATTAGGGGTAACTTCTACACATGCACAATAAAAAGCAGTCCTCAGTACAATCACTGTGAGGTATGGTAGTTGCAATGTTCGGACAAGAAGGTTCACCAACAGGAGAATGAAAGTGAGCAGTTTATTGCTGGAGTAGCTTTCCCATTGCCGCGCAACATTTACCTCAGGAGGGTAATCAAGAGAGCCAATAACGTAGATGAAAGCGGTGCCCCCCCCCCCCCCCCCMCCMCMCACACACACACACGTACACAAAAAAAGGTTCACACTTTTGCTGTCAGGAAGACGCTAACAAAGTGTGAAGTTACAGACAGCCAGACTCTCAAAGAGTTTTTATCCACAAGCCATTTTAATCATAAACACTGCATCCACTATTCTGCCAGCATTCACCACCACCACACACGACTGTGAGCAGCTTAATGTTGGTCAGTCATGTGATTCAAGTTTCAATGTTTTCCATAGATTCAGCCAAGAGCTTTGTTTACATTGAGTGTGTACTCACATTTCAAATTTGCATCCAATATATCTGGAAGCTTATTATAGTAAACTTTCAAATGACACCTTGTGATATTGTTCAGGATGATTGTTTTTGTTTGATTTCATAACTTTTAATGAGTACCATTAGCACAGTGCTAAATTCTCAGACCAAGGCAAAGCTGATCCTTAGCACGTTGCTTGATGTGATCAGCTCGTATGTTTTAGGTTTATGAGCAGAGTTTGTTAGACAATATCACATCAATGTCTTTTTTATATGTCTCTCTCCCTCTCTCTCTCTCTCTCTCTCTCTCTCTCTCTCTCTCTCTCTCTCTCTCTCTCTCTCTCTCTC
>NW_013952456.1:460316-461409 GCF_001266775.1 Austrofundulus limnaeus
AAAAAAAGGCAGAAACACAGCGGGGCAGCTGCAGCCCTAACGGACTGAAACTTCAGTCAGACAAGACCCAACACTTTTATTCCTGATTTAAACTAGTGATCTTGTGAGCAGCTGCAGCTGTATGCTTTTATTTTTTCATGTCAGGCTGTTGCGGAGCACTCCACCTCCTCTGTCCGAGGCTGGTGTGGTGTGCGGCGGACAGCTCAGCCGAGGCTGCTGGAGCTGGAGCTCAAGGTCCTGACCCAGGGAGCCAACACAAGTCAGTCCCAGACTGAGCTGACTTGATCAAGTCTCTCTCTGCCTCTGGTGAGGAGGGGGGTGAAAACACACACAAACGGGCTCTTAYGCATACAAGTCTTTAAATACGCACACAAATCATTTTTAGACTGTTTTCACGCTGCCAGAGAGCTCCCAGATTCGTGCGTAAATGATGCGTTTACATGCTGCTAAAAAGCTGGGAAATTTAAACTTCCTTCGGACCTTTTGGTTGAGCTGTCCAACTGATCCAAAATATGTAGCAAAGTAGCGAGACTAGAAATGACAAAAGATGCTCAAGAATGGTTTGAAATGGCTGGAAGACTGGGTTAAATGGCATTTACCCTTTTATTTAGTTGTAACATACTTTTCATTATATGTATTTGAATGTAATTTTGCACTGTTGTACTTTTATTAGGGATTAAGAAAAAAACAGTAGCGGCTAAGGTAGTGTCAGTAAACTGTTGCCTGTTAATACTTTCAAAATCAAACCATCCCTACTTAAATAAAAAATAATAGACTGCAAAAAACAAAACATATTCTGCAGTTAGGACTGCATTTGAACCCTATTTTTCATAACTTGGAATATAAAAGCTATTTTGCTCACGGTAAGATCATCAGCTCTCCATCAAACATTTCCACAGTGATAAGTGAAAAATGCTCCGGGAGTTCATGATTTCCGGTTCAGACAGGAATCCCAAATGGTGTGCTAACAAATTAAAAGCCTGTCTTTGCTACAAAAAATATAGATTTTTACATTTTGCAATTGTTGATTAAAAGAAACCAACAAAGAAAAACAGAGTTAAACAGCAGGGCTGATCAACTCCTCAGATTAATT
>NW_013952456.1:461419-470260 GCF_001266775.1 Austrofundulus limnaeus
ATATGTATTTGAATGTAATTTTGCACTATTGTATTTTTGTTAGGGATTAAGAAAAAAACAGTAGCGGCTAAAGTAGTGTCGATAAACTGTTTCCTGTTAATACTTTCAAAATAAAACCATTCTTGCTTAAATAAAAATAATAGACTGCAAAAAACAGAAACCAGTTCTACAGCTAGGACTGCATTTTAAACCTATTCTTCATACCTTGGAATATAAAAGCTATTTTGTTCATGGAAAGATCATCAGCTCTCCCTCAAACATTTTCACGGTGACAAGTGAAAACAAATGCTCCGGGAGTTCATGAGTTCCGGTTCAGACAGAAATTCCAAATGGTGTGCTAACAAATTAAAAGCCTGTCTTTGCTACAAAAAAATATAGATTTTTACATTTTGCAATTGTTGGTTAATTAGTTTAGTTAAAGAAAACCAGTAAAAACTAAAGATACTATATACTTTTTCTTGTTTTATTTTAATCCTGAAAAACCAAAGAATAAACCTTACATGAATTTCCAAGCCTACATCTCGTCAGCATCAAGAAAAGCTTAGCTTTGGATCAGGAAGATAACTGTACTGAAACAAACAGACAAACAACTAAAGTGGCTCAGCTCACAAGACGTTAGTTTTTGCTAACAGAGAAATTAGAGGAGAAYGATGCATCAAACCACTCGACACAGAAAACTTAATCGGAAATTATCAACAAGAACAAAAAAATACTCATTATAATAGTAAACAAAAGCAAAACAGAGAGACATTTGTTCTATAACTCCTAACTTTATATGATAATAAAGTGYGCAGTCCTTCTACTTACTTCTGAAGGTAAACCATGCCCCGCCATTGCCATCTTCCTCTGTAGCTCTCCTGACTGCTTTTCCCATACCATCTACCATCACCACCATCTAGTGGTCGATTATTTTAACTGTGTAACTATATTTGTTTAGGTCACAAATGCATACATAGCCTACTGTACATACAATCTTATAAAATTAAAAAGTAGAACTAAGGGATGTTGAGCTATTGTTCTTTATTTTTTCTCTCTCTCTTAAACAAACAAAAACAAAAATGTACCACTTCGGCACAAGCAAATAGTTTTTCAAAGAAATAATTCAAAGGTCCAAAGGAAGTTTAAATTTCCCAGCTTTTTAGCAGCATGTAAACGCATCATTTATGCACGAATCTGGGAGCTCTCCGGCAGCGTGAAAACAGTTTAAAAATGATTTGTGCAACCATAACCAGATCTGTGCGTAAATGTAGTTTTGTCTGTGCGTATTTAAAGACTTGTGTGCGTAGGAGCCAGTTTGTGTGTTTACTTATCAGATTTTTGAGGTTGAAGGTAAAAAAAAATTGTGCGTGAAGTTTTAATGTTTGTGTAATTTAAATTTGTGTGTGTGTACTTTTATTTTGTATTTGTAACTTATTAATATTTGTGTGTTACATTGAAATACACACTTAATACCCAGAGTTACGCACAAAATGTTTATTACTGTTACAAATCATTTTTACACACACGAACTTTATTACGCACAGACAAACTTTATTACACTCACACAAACTTTACTATGCCCACACAAACTATATTAGTCTATTTTCTCTCCATAAATAACTTCCATTGCACACTGGCATGGTGTGGATGACTAATGACTAATTCTAAACTATATGGACACTCTCCATTGCTGACTTTGGTTTTCAGTTTATTTGTGAAATATAAAGTTAACAGTACAAATAAATTGTAATCAAAAGTACTGATACAGTATCACGCTAGAATTGATGCAATACCGAAACTCATCTTATCAATAGTATTAATACAGAGATTGGTATACCCATCCCTATTTAAAACCAAACTTTTTGTGGCTGCTAATTCTTCTTTTTAACCTCTATTAAATGAGCCGTTCCACTCCATTTTGTACAGCTCCTCCTGCTTCTCTTTCCCAGTAAGGACAGCTGACAATGATGGGCAGATAGGGTGAGGTGGAGGAGGTGATGGGTGGAAGAGATGAGGGAGGAACAGAGGGATAGAGGGTAACAGCAGGGGACAGGAGGGCTAGTGGGTCGAGCGATGCTTGGTGCCTCTCAAATCAGGTCCATTTTTTTCATTAGCTCATATCCTTGCCAGGCTTTACAGCTGGCTGATCAGCAATCAGGGGCCGTTTGTTTCAATCAGCCTACGACTCCATGGTTACAGACAGGACCAGATTACCCAGAGAGAGAACAAGGGGAGGGATGAAGATGGGTGGAGAGGAAGGGATGCAGTGAGTGTGATGAAAGGGGTGAAGCAGGGGACATGTAGATACAAAATAGAGAGTGAGGCGGTTGAAAATGCACGGTTTGGAACAATAGAGTAAACTGTAGTGGAAATGAGAAAATGCTCCCTGTCAGCGCAGAAACAATGGAGCGAGGCTAATTTTATTTCAGCTGTGCCACTTGTGTGCTGGAAAAGTTAAAGGGGAAAACAGAGGGAGCTGAATGATTGGTACCCTGCACAAGGTGTCTATTTTAACAAGTTCCTTCCGTAATGTCTTCGTGGTATTTTTTTTTATGAAACGAATGAAAAATCAAGCAAAAAGGACCTGTCACAAAGCAAGACAAAGAGGAGAATCCTTCTAGTTTAAAAAATAAATAAATAAAAGTAGTAATCTATGTTATTTTTTACTTTATTTCAAGAAATTGCAGCGTGTTTATAGAAAGATTCCAGTGACGGGTGAGAAGGAGTAATAAAAAGAATGAACTCAAATCATCTTTTCTCACTTAAGAACAAACACCGAGTTTTCTGGGTAAAATATGAGATTAAAAGCTTTGCAGAGAGTGCCTTGACTTTTTTTTTTCAATGAAGGGAAAGTGAAAGTAAATAAAAAAGAATGAGAATAATACAGTGCTCATCCCTCTTTCAGTCACCCAGCCGGTCTCTCAGTCTTGTTGAAGAGAAAGAGTAGAAAAGGATGAGAATTAGAATGAGGGATGATTTAAGGGAGAAAGGCAGCACCGTGCCCAGGGAGGCCTTGTGACTACTGAGCGTGCCCAATGAGTGCCGGAGACTGAGGCGTGTTGGATCCATAAGCAAAGTATTTATCCTGCCAGAGACCCTGAGAGATTAGCCTCTGCAATGGTGATTTATATCGACACATGACCATCCTTTACCTCAGACTCCACTTTTTTCTCCCTCCCCCCTTCCATTCCCTGTGGATTGTGTCTGTCAGTGGGCCCTGATGCCCAGTTAGCCTCCAGCTATGATATTTGATCATAGTAACAAGTGACTCTGTCATCTCCATTTCTTTTCTGTTCAGATACATTTTACAGAATATGTATAAGGCTGCTGAGACTTGGATGTATAGATCAGAAAGCAGGAATCATATAGAGATGGATTAAAACAGTACGTATGAATCCACTATATTCAGTATCTGACATTTTGAGAGTTTATTTAGCTTCTGGACAAGATGTTTGTCTTTCTATGTAAATAAAACAGTATGGCATGGATAAAGTATTACCAATAAATTTTATTCCACTCAAATTATAGTWTTATTAAACGTAAAAGGCTATAAATTGTCCACAATTCAATGAGTACAGATAAAACCAACTAGTTTAGACCTAGGTTTCATGAATTCAGATGGATTTGGAACCCAGGAATGGAGGTTTGACTGGCTGTGCTCAAAGATAAATCAATACTTTATCATGACAAATTAAAAAGCTGACTTGGAGGCAGAACTACTGACAATGTCTTAGAGGAAAGCACAAGGAGGGATCATAACTAGCATCTAAAAGGCTTCATGCACTGACTAGGCCTACTGAAGAGTTACTCAGGCTATTCTGACAATTTGTGTATTTTTATCTTTTTTTTATCCTGATATTGTAAGACTGATTTCTAGGCGAAGCCTTCCCTTCACCTGTTCCCTCTCAGCTGAGTTTGGCTGATCACAYTGAGGACTTAAGCATAGATGAGACCTGAACTCTTCGCTGAGTTTTACATAAATGTAAAAAGTTTTAAATATGATGAGCTATTTAAATTTGGTTGAGCTAATTTTGAAAGGAACTGGACCCATATGCTGCTCTTCTATTGGAGTCACAGGCATCAATTCACTTTTTTGAAGGTTAACCTTATACCCAGATATGTTTCCGAACTTTTGAAGTAAAAGAAGTAACTCAGGAACACTGGACAAGGGATCTGAGATATAAAGAAGAGTATCATCAGCGTAWAAGGAAACTTTATGTTCAGTGCCAAACCGATTGATACCTTTAATCTTAGGGTTGTTCCGTAAAGCCACTGCGAGTGGTTCAATCGCGATTGCGAATAAGAGTGGCGAGAGTGGGCACCCCTGCCTCGTACCACGTTCCAATTCAAAAAAGCTGGATAGATTACTGTTAGTGTGTACTGCTGCCATTGGCAAGATATATATCAGCTTCACCCATGAAACAAATTTAGGACCGAAGTTAAACATCTCCAAGGTCTTAAAAAGATAGTTCCACTCCACCCAGTCAAACGCTTTCTCAGCATCCAGCGAGATTAAAATTTCATTGCAGTTGTGACCGGGCGGAGCAGAAGTATACAGCATATTAAACAACCGCCTGATATTAAAGAAGGATTGACGATTTTTAATAAAACCGGTCTGGACAGGTGCAACAATTGTGGGATAATCTGTTCGACTCGTTTTGCCAACATCTTTGTRAGAATTTTTACATCAGTATTTAAGAGCAATATTGGGCAATATGAACTGCAGCTCAAGGAGTCTTTATCCCTCTTTAAAAGCAACGAAATTACCGCCTGACGCATGGACAGTGGCAATAATTGTGTAGCTAAGGATTCCTCAAAAACTGATAACAACAGGGGAGAAAGTAGATCCGAAAATTTCTTAAAGAATTCTGCCGGAAAACCATCTGGGCCTGGAGATTTTCCATTTTGCATGTTTTTAATTGCAGAGTTTATCTCAKCTAAAGAGAAATCTATTTCTAACTCATTAGATAGATCAGAACTTAGTGAAGGGATTTTAAAATCTTTAAAAAAATCATCCAATTCAGTAGGGTTAGGTGAGGCTTCGGAGGTATACAGAGATTGGTAAAATTTGCTGAAACACAGATTAATTCCTGCATTCTCACAACATTTTACACCATGCTTATCATTTATTGCTGAGATATCCTGTTTAGCTGAGCGCTGCCGTAGCTGCTGTGCAAGAAGGCRTCCAGCCCTCTCACYRTGCTCATAGTAGCCATACCTAGATTTGGATATTAAATATTCGGCCTGTTGGGTAGATAAGATGTTAAACTCTGTTTGGAGTAAGGTATGTTTCTTAAGTGAGTCTTGTGTAAAAGCATGGCAGCATTCCCTGTCTAATTGTAAAATCTGATCTGTCAGCGATTTTAGCCGTTCGATGTTTTTCTTCTTTTTATTTGCACAGTAAGAGATTATTTGACCTCTCAGGTAAGCCTTTAATGACTCCCAAACAATGCTGAGTGGCATCCCAGGAGTCCGATTAACATCAATAAAAAACTTAATTTCAGAAGCAAGCATATCAACTAAGTCTTCGTCAGATAAAAGTATCRGATTAAGTCGCCAAGGAYGATAGACCGATTGCATAACAGGAACGTTCAGTTTCATTATGAGCGGACTATGATCAGAAATGACTATCGCTCTTATCGAGGAGAAAGTAGTCAATCCGTGAATAGCTCTTATGAACAGGGGAAAAAACGAATACCGTCTCAGGGTCGGATTTCAAAAACGCCACACGTCAACCATTCCATAAGTGTTCAGAAATGAATTAAATGACTGGGCCGATTTAGAAAGAGAGATCCTCCCCACTGTACTATGATCGAGGGATGATAGCACACAGTTCACATCTCCCCCAATTATGAGATTATGTGTTGAAATGTTAGGTAAATTAGAAAAAAGCGTATAAAAAAATGTTTGATCATCCCAATTTGGAGCATATACAGAGACTAAAATGACAGGAAGTACATATAGTTTTCCCACCACAATTACATAACGTCCAGCAGCGTCCGTTTTAACACTGGATGCCGTAAATTGCACCTGTTTACTAACTAAGATGGCCACCCCTCTCGATTTAGATTGGAAATTAGACTGAAACACCTGACCAGACCAGCGCCTGCTTAGATTTGCACTGTCTGCCTTACGCAAATGGGTCTCCTGCAAAAAAGTAATATTAGCATTAAGTTGTCTTAAATGTGTCATAACTTTCCTAAATTTCACTGGACCATTGAGGGATTTCACATTCCAACTCACACAGTTAATTGGGTGACTGTTGATGAACCTGGTAATATTAGAACTGCTCATGTATGGTCAATTTGACTGTAGTACAATATCCACAAACCATCACAAAAAATAACCTGAAAAAGACATTCTCAAAACAAATAGATCTGGTATAGTCCCACCCCTTTCTCCTAAAAAAAACGAGGAACCCAACAAACAAAAAATCCACACATTTGTGCTTATACTGGGGGGCTTAACTCCCTGTCTGGACTCCCGCCACAACTAAATAACAATAAACAAAATAATAAAGAAAGGGGTTCTCTTACTTTAAAGTATTATTACTGTTTATGTTCCTTGCAGCACTGATAAATAAAGCACTAACCAAGATCTGGACAGACCCCCTGTGAGACTCTCGTACATAGAACAAAAAGAGGAATGTCGTCCCTGAGAATAATGTCTAAAATTAAATCAAGATATAACGCGGGACATAAAGTTAAAAGGTTCATTACAACCTGACAGTCATAATGGATCGATGAGGGTTGGACCTGCGGTCAACGCCGGTCCTCGTTGTCCGTCACCAAGATGATCCTCTTTAACATAGTCCATTGCTTTATTGGCATCCAGGAATTCCTTGTTTTCCTCCCCATGAGAGATGCGAAGCCATGCAGGAAAAAGCAGGCCGTAGCGAACATCACGTCGGTTGCGAAGAAGCCTCCTCACCTCCGTAAACGCTGCTCGAGCCTTGGCCACAGCTGCCGTGTAGTCAGATGTGATGGTGATCGGTGTCTCTTTAAAACGAAGAGGACCACGACTCCGAGCCCGACGCAGTATTTCCACACATTCTTGATAATAGTGCAGCTTAGCAACAATGACATGCGGCTTACTGCCTGATCTGTTTCCATCTGGAGAGCAATGTGCTCGGTCCACCAGTGGCTCTTTATCCATCTGTAGAACTTCTGCTAGCAGTTTAGCCACTGCTGAAGTGGAGCTGGATTCTGGCGTCTCAGGAACTCCAATAATCCGCACATTGCACCTTCTCATGCGACCTTCCGTATCGTCACACTTCTTTCTGAGCCCAACGACTTCTTCTTTCAATTCCAACACGGTGGTGCATAGCTTAACAACCTCATCGGACCAGTTTGACAAGCCATCCTCCACCTCTTTAACGCTCCGTTTCACGTGGTCCAGGTCTGCGCGCAGTAGCATCGTGCCGTTAGCCACCTCCGCTCTCACCGCTTGAAGCTCTCCTTTAATAAGAGTGAACTCTTCAGCCAAAGCCGCTTTTATTTCGGATTTGATCACAGCTGAGAGATCGGTTTTTACAGCGGCAAGAATGTCAGACTTCCAGGAGAGTGTGTCCGCCTCGCTGCGGGAGGGAGAGGAGGTCCCCAAAAGTCCAGTCCTAGCTGCAGTCTGCTCCGGGGCGGCGTCAGGCCTAGCAGCCATCGAGCTGGAATGTTTGGCTTTCCTCGAGTTTGTCGCCATTCTTCTACTCTTTCAGGCAAGAATCATTCAGGGGTCGAGTCCGGACAGACCAAATGTTCAAAACAGCAAGGACATTTAGTATAGAACCACAAACAGAACAAGTCGGGGCGGGAGCCACGCGACACACGTCTCACTCCTCCGGCATCTTGTCCCACCTCCTAATTAAGTTCAGTTCTATACAGATGATTCATAAGACTCAGACGGAAAGATGGGAGTAGCATTTAGCATTTGTTTTAGTAAATAAAAGGATTATTGATGTATTGTCGGTGTGCACAGGGGAAATGTGCCAACACTTTTAGTAGCGCAAATGATAGAGGACATTAGACCACTTAAAACAACATTTGTTCAGATTCATGTTCATCATTGCGAAGTTTACATAATGGTATCAGTGGGCAGGCCAGGTATTCTTCTAGAGGTACAGCAGACATTGTGTAGAATGCAAAGAATGTGGCTTATAGTAGTGTTTTTGTACATACCAGCACATATGGTCACATTCAGTATATCTGTAGTTTCCCTTTGGGATCAATAAAGTTTTTTTGAGTTTGAATAATGAATAAATGGAAATGTGATACCAGACAAAGCTGCAAAGGCTAAAAGCAGTAAAATTTATATGGAAATGAATTTCAGTAGATTAGAAATTAAAATTGTCCTCAAAATGAAGTTAAAGGAAATATGGCAGAAACAATGGGGGAAAGAATGAAAAGGAAGATCAAAGGAAAAAAAATTGTATAGGTCCTCTGGACGGGTTCTTCTTTAATGAAACGTTTCGTCTCTTATCCAAGAGACTTCTTCAGTCTGAGAGTTTCAGGTAAAATTCAGGCTTTTGAGTCCTGCCTCCAGGTGACTGATACTCACATCGCATGGCCATCGTTCACAGGTGACTCATACTCACATCACMTGGCYATSGYTCACAGGTGACTCATACTCACATCACATGGCTATCGTTCACCCTAATTAATACCTTTTGTTAACAGGGGGTGGAGTGATACTGCCAATGGCAGCGCTGTAGCAGGGGGACAGCTGAAAACGGAGGCCCCCACCTCTGTTTAATGACGGACGGTCATTAATGATGGACGGTTTAATGACGGACGGTCATGAAGACCCCAAACCCAGACCCAAACCAGTGGTTATTCCGTATGTTGCAGGTGTTTTGGAGAAACTGAGACG
>NW_013952456.1:470345-473735 GCF_001266775.1 Austrofundulus limnaeus
TGCCAATGGCAGCGCTGTAGCAGGGGGACAGCTGAAAACGGAGGCCCCCACCTCTGTTTAATGACGGACGGTCTTTCTTTACAAACGGAAGGCAAAGGAAAAGGAAGATGGTTAATAAGATACAAAGGAAAGTAGGAGAGATGAGGGGTTTAAGGTTGTAACACATTCTCACTCCCGACTCATCACATATTGACACTTGACCAGATACCCTCTGCACTTTGCAACCTTTGCAGAGCCACAAAAATTTGGAGATGCACAAYCACATGCCGGGACACCATGCGGGGCCCATGTGCTGGGGCGGGGACAGCGTGACTGCATCACTATTAGTGTGAAACATCATTTATAAACCTAGCTTATCACCACAAACAGGAAAAGAGAAGAGGAGCAGCCATGGTGGAGTCTAAGCTGCACTAACAATGAGCTTAACTTTGTGCCAAGAATACAAGTACAGATGCACCAGTTTCTCTTTTCAGGTGTGGTTTCTTGATGCATATGGTGTTGTCGATCCAGCAAGATTTTTGAATCACTCCTTGTCTGACCCCTCCCCTGAGGCCTGCTTGCCATAGGAGACCCACCTGTGGCTGATGCTCCAGACCAGTGCTTCCCCAAACTGGGGGGGTGGGGTGTCAACCAGAGTGCGTGTGGGGTTGTGCTTCTCTTGCATTAAATGAAATGCAGTTCTTCAAACTAAAATTAAGTAAAACACTACAAAACAAAGAAGCAGAAAATAATTGCAGATAATTATTGATACAGGTAACTTGCAGGTGCAGAACTGGTTCAACAGCTGTAATGTCAGTCTGCACTAAATATACTAAACATGTGTGTCAGTAAAAGAAACCGAGCTTCCCTTTAGCTGATCTACAATCCATTGTCAAATTTATTATTAATGTTGCATTTAGATTTAGACCAACAGAAAGTGAGAAGTGACCAATCATGTGAGCCTGTATTCAAAACCCCCACCTCTTGACTGAGCCTGTAAGTGGCTGAGCTCAGACAAACACAACAAAACAGCTTAAAGCAGCAGACAAGTTGGAATATTATGCTAATTATGATAAATCCTTACATGTTTAAAGGAAATGGCAGGTGGGCTCAGAAAGAGGGAGAATGATGTCATCAGAAACCATAAACAGACTCACAAACTCAAATCATTAGATGTCCAGCTCCCTACCCCTACAATTACACCTATAAACTCCTCCGTTTTAATCTCATACTGTTGACAGTAGCAGCCTGAAGACTGAAGTCAGTTAGTTGTACTCAGCTAAGCAAATGCGTTGTCTATGACATTTTATCATAAAGCTTTACCACAAAATGAAGTGATGCTTCTTTAGATATCCAACAAAATAGGTTGGCAGACAAAGGTTTTCACTTGGAAATATTTCCCCCCAATATTAACCTTTTAAAGGAGCAATATTATGTTTTTCTCCAGCATATATTTAAATTCTAYACCATAATAAAGTAACTATGTCACCTTCAGTTGTTATTAAAATGCTGTTTATAGTTTTAAATAGAAAATACACTTGACTACACATCATATCCGTTTCTAAACACCTTGAAATTGGCCTCTGTCTCTCTAAGAACCTCCTTCTGATCCTGTCCCATCCATTTCTGCACGTCATCACAACAGCTTCTCTCTACCAGGCTTTGCTGTTTACAACTTGGAGCGTCGTAGCATGCTGTGTTGTAATGACAATAAAAAGCAGCAACAGTATACCATATCGGTTTTGAAAAATTGCATCTCAGGATACATGAACCCTATTGTTGAACAAGAAAGTACATTTTCTAAAGAACTGGAGTGATTACAGAGACAACGTTTCAGCTGGTAAGATTATTTCAGTTGCTCACACATACTGATCATTATAAGTTACTAATCTTAACACATAGACCAAAGAACAATGTGAACAAAACAACGTGAATTGTTTGAGGGCTGTGATGTGGAAGCTCGATGTAGTTTTAGGAGCTCTGCATTCACTTCAGCCTTCAGAGGAGCCAGATGTGCTTTCTTGCTCTCTTCAGAACTGCCCCTCCGACCCTGCTTTGCTGCTTTATTAAGCTTTTTTTCTACCTACCATCCGGAACAAAAAGGAATTATGGATTTGGTCAACTGTTCTCTGAATGCTATTGACACTATTTTTTTTCACACTAAGCCTGGAACATGGGGAACGAAGCTGTCCGAGTGGAAAGGTTGCGCTGGGCGCATCAGTGCTTCTTGGGGGAGCTGGAATCTGATGTGTCTTGCACCACTTTCCATTGAAGGCGAAGAAGATTTGTTTAWATTTGGATTTATGATAACTGGATTTCTGCTGATTGGCAGAGACGAATTCCTGATCTATCGGAAAGTGAAAGCGATCCTGACAGCGGTCCAGGCCATTGAGAAGCTGTTGGGTGCAGTGGATGGATTCAGCCGGGCTRGGAGCACACAGACTCAGTTGCTGGGGGAGATACAGTAAATCACAAACTGGATGGGTTCTGATGAGAATTTCAGCTCAGGAGCATGCCTCGGCATGTGGGATTATATCTGGGTGAATCTCCAGAGGGTGAGATGCGAGAAGACTCCGAATCCAGCTGATTGGAATTTTTTGCCACTTCAGAGTTAATAGAATAGAATAGAATAGAATAGAATAGAATAGAATAGAATAGAATAGAATAGAATAGAATAGAATAGAATAGATAGGCTAATACAAATGCCTGCATATCATAACCCATACATCATTTACATCACATGACATTACCCAGATGTGCCTCTCTTCAGAGATGCTCTCAAGTTTCTCCAGGGGGATTCCATGACATTCCCYGGCCAGAGTGGATATATAACCCCTCTGGCAAGTTTTGGGTCTTCTGTGTCTCTTCTTAGGAGGACATGCCTACGAAATCTCCAAAAGTCCCCCAGAAGGCATCACACTAGAAGCCTGAACCACCTCAACAGACTTTTTTGGATACAAAGGAGCAGCATTTTTATCTGAGCTCACCCCAGATGACAGAGTTCCTCACCCTGTCTCTAAGACTGAGACTGGTTGCTCTGCAAGGGAAGCTCATTTCACCTTTTTGAATTGAGATGTAGTTCTTTTCGCCATGATCCATACCTCATGATGATAGGTTAGGGTTAGAGCACAAATGGACCAGTAAATAGAGTGGCTTTTCTTTCTACTAAACTTTCTTCAACACAACTGACTGAAGCGACTCTTTCATTATTGAGGAAGAGCCCCAAATCCATCAGTCCATCTCTGCTACCATTGGTGAACAAGAATCTGAGATACTCCTACGATTAAGAGAATAACATAATTGTATAAAAMAGAGCACGTCATATTATTTGCAAAAATACACATCAAGATAAAGGCTGTTAAAAATGGACATAGACTTGTTTTAAAATCCCAAGTATGTTGATACATGCAC
>NW_013952456.1:474320-480271 GCF_001266775.1 Austrofundulus limnaeus
ATATACATATATATATACTGTATATATATATATATATATTCTGGTCCATGAGCCACATTTTACCCATGTGTGGTTTCAATATATGTTCAAATAAGAGCATCAGTTGCCTTGGATGTCAATTGTTTTTTTTCCCTTAATTGCCATATTAAATGAGAGGAAATCTGATATTTTGTCCTGCAGTGACAACAGGTAAGGTGGGTAATCAGCAGCAGCAGAAGCATCCGCACAGACTCACATTCACACACAGACTCAGTGCATTTGTCTCTTACTAATCTAACCACAGGGATTCCTCACAKTTATGGCCCCAAATAGCAGGAGCTGTCAATATGGACAAGGTTACTGAACTCAGGGTCATAACAAGCTAGACCCCCACCACCCACTAAAACACACACATCAGAMAAACACTGCCTTGGTTGCACATTTCTTGGCTTTGATCACATGACTTCAAAATACCAGAAGTAGAGATGAATGTGTGGTATGTACACGCCCTAAAATTTGATGCTAATTGAATTTTACCCTCCATACTCCAAACTCTGTTGGGGTATAAGTCAAAATGCAACAAACATTTAACCACTGATTTTCAAGAATATCAAACTGTATAGATGTTAACACCAGGGGAAATTTTAATGACAACTCTGTAAGCTCATGTTCAGTAAAAATCTGAATGTAAAATGAAAGTACTTGTCTATCAATGTTTCTTAGTCCAGAGTTGAGATTAAATTAGAGTATAATAATGAAAAAGGAAAGTAATAGGAATAAGAATTATCAAGCCGATAATAGGATTATTGTTGTTTGTTGTGCTTGTTGTGGATGGTGGATTAAAAGGAAAACCAGGGTTAAATGCAGGGAAGATTAGCGCAGCCTGCGCAGTTATCGCCCCTTCGTTTCATAAAATTAGCAAACGCAACAGACTGAGAGCTCATTTGCATGAGGAGATAAGGCTGGCATTGTTGTACGAGTGTTGCCGCTAATTAGAGGTTGTGCGAATGCAGTTATGATGAATTAAACCCTTCATCATTAACACTGAGAAACCTCATAAGTGATTGGACAGAGGGGGGAAGAGCTGAAACTGGAGCTTGAAAGAGTATTTACAGGGTGTCAATTTGACTGACATTCCACCACATTAAAAAAACATCTTCAAAGGGGGAGCAGCCTTTTCAAACATTATCAGTCAGTAAAGCTCCAGATTGAAATATTATGGGGTTTTTATTAAGACTTGGGGAGGGTGTGACCTGCTTCTGTGCAACGGTTTTTGTTTGGATTTGGTTGGTATCCTGGTGGATTTACTCATTTGTGTTTCTGTGACTGATGTGTATGTGCCTCTCTGTTCAGTACTGTATGTGTGTTTGCTTTATCTAAAGTGGTTAATTAAATAGCAGAGTGGAATTGTCATTTAGTTTTAATTACATGCCATAAATGAGGAGAGCAAGCAACTYGCTCGCCTTCCCTCTATGAACTGGTCCTTCAAAAACATCAGTGAACACAAACCTAATACACTGTTCAGTTCCAAGTTATGCAATCTGACGAGGAGAGAGGAGAGTGGTGGCTGGGGAGGTGTGGGTGTGTGTGTGTGGGGGGGGGGGGTGAAAAGGGAGATGGCGCTAATTAAAGTCAGCTCTCTGTCAGTTCTGGTGGATAAACACTTCAAGAAGCTTTGCAGATAGATGAGAGATGCCTTTGTGTCAGGGAAATCTCTTAGGTGGAAACGTATTCTGCAAAGGGTGACAAACCCCCCTGAAAAGGAGCGTCTGATTGTCTTGGTTTTTAAAAAGCCAGAACAGGCCTCATTAAGGACCAATGTCCTGAAGATTAGTCCTTCCTTTTGTTTCAATTGAAGGCACAAATACTCAGTTGTAACATGAAGAACTCCCTGTTCTAACATGACCTCTTGACCCTACAGGCCATGATTTCTCTGACCTGAACTCTGTTCTGAAAAATCTTTCTTAGAGACTCTGGCCTAGCTTTACATTAATCTGTCCTTGTTTTCAGATCAGCTGGCATGACAGTTTGTTTAAATCTATTGTGATTAATYATTTAAAAATAATCATCATCAACAAGTTTGTGACATGATTTTTCCTAAATATTGTCTGAACTGTCATTTTTAACCATAGTGTTAAAATGTTAAATGATGTTTTTTTTTTCTCCCATAAGCAGATGTGTGTGTTTGAAGCCACTGTGCCGATAACAGACACCTTTGCTTTAACGCCGGTCAAACGTCTGTTAGTGTTAACATCATTTAATTCTAAAAGCTGAAGCAGCAGAAGGTTTTAACAAGCAGCATGGGGTTGATCAAATTTAGGCACCACACCTGTCCCACTTTCTTTCAGAAGCCACGCACCTGTTGGTCAGTGTTTTTGTCCTAGCGACCCGTTTAGCAGGAGTGGAAAAGCAAATTGCATTTACTTGCGTTACAGAATTAAGTAAGTTTGGGTAACACTTTATTTTACAGTCCACTAATTAGCACATAATTTTAAGGTAAGTGCATGGTAAAACAAAATATTTTACTATGTAATAACTACAGAGTTACTAAGCAAATACAAAGTGTGGTTCAATAGGATATAAATTACCAACTAATTACTATTATCCAAAAACCATGCATTACCAGGTAATTAATTAGTAAATTTCAATATATTAATGTTAATAAAACTAAACTTAGAGGGTAATTACGTCATCTAATTACCATGTCATTACTAGGTAATTCTTTTGTAAATGACTGTTTATATATATTAAAACTAAATTTAGTGGGTAATTACAAACTACAGTTTAACAGGACCTTAATTACTCACCATTTACCAACATAGTACTTAAAATTCTATTGCCTTAATTACTATGTAATTCCTGAGTAAGTACCTAGGAAATTAAAGTATGTTAGTAAAACAAATTTTAATGTATAAATGCAATCAAAATACTGCTCAGTAGTACTTTGATTACTCATTATTTCCAAAAATTATACAGTTTACCTCAAATGGATTTAAGCAGACGAGGAAGTGCTTTGATATCTTAGAGTTTGCTCAGTTTACATGTAGATTTGTACAAGATTTTCATCTAACCTGTAAAACAGGCAGGAAGGTACTTCATTATTACCAAGTAATACACAACCAGTTACCCATTAGGTAAAGGGGAAGTGTACTGTAAAATAAAGCCAGTCTTGTTTCAAATATTTTAAACAGTTGCTACCAGGTCATGTATTTGATTGCAATCTGCCACTCATCTATCAGAATGATATTTGCAGCTCCAGGTGTAGTTTCATGGCAGACATGGAATATTTTCACCTGGACTCTGACTCGCCAATGAATGGGTTTTCTACTCGCAATCTGGACTCGTAACAAAAGGGAAAAGAAAACCTACACATGGCAGGGGAAATCTCTGAWTACTGTAAAAAGACTTTTATTGCATAAATTGACCACATTTCTCTCAACTGTATAAATGAATGGATTCAGTTAAAAACATGAATCTTCTCATTTAAAAGCTTAACAGTATATTAAGCATGCATTCTAAAATATTAATCTTTTTTTAGCTATACTCTTTTATCCACAGTGAAGKAAATTCATATAATCCTGCTACAACTGCGACAAACTATTCTCCCTGAACATTTTTGAGTTTCATCAAATACTGGATGTTAACTTCCTCCTTGGCTGCACTGCAAAATATGTCCACCTAACCAAGTTTTAAAATCTTATATCCAGCCGAAAAGTATTTTTGATCTTGTTTTGAGACTGATTTACTAAACAAGAACTGATTGTGTAAGAATAATACACTTGTTTTCAGCATGTGTAAGATTATTTGTCTTGTTAGCCTGAAAATTTGACTCAAATTAAGTCAAAAATTTCTGCCAATGGAGTAAGAAAATTTTACATGGTAAGATTCTTGAAATACTCAGTTTGACTCATCTTTTTCTCATTTCAAAAAGTGAAAAAAATGGTAGGTGTTGGACATTAGAAGAAATTAAAGTTAAAACTATGATGTGAAGTTCACAAACAATCCATATCATTTGAACGGCTCCTAACAACAAACAATAAGCTAGATGATAGAAACTCGTATGATTTGCATTTCGTCTTTTTGTCCTTTTTGCAAAGTTTTAAAAATTCGCCCAAAATTTGAATTGAAAATGGATGGAAACACAGCTAATAAGAACCAAGTTGGGGCATTAAAGAGCCGTTTATAGCTTTATTTTTTTACCCCATGTAATATCTTTATTTTTTTCCTTCTTAACCACAGAAACAATTGCTCCTCCTTGGTATTTTCATGGAAAACAGGCAGAGCGGTGGAACAGTTCAGGGGGAAAGAGGGAGGAGGGCTCCACTTGACAAAACTCATGGTTCCGCCCACGTGTCATGATGACGTCATCACGTATGGCATATGTGATGAAGTACAGTATATCACCACAAGATGTTGTATTTATGGCTCTTTTGAATGGCTCTGCAAAACAAACGGCTTGTCAAGAGCCTGACCCCTTCAAAGAGCCATTTATCCCATCTCTAGTTAAAACGAGCTGTTGATTGTTATTAAATTAACGTTTTTTTTWAAATGTGCTACGATTATCCACTCGTTTACTTTTTTAGGTTAATGGAAAATAACTCCCTTCACATGGCTGATTGTCCTCCACTGTCTGCTTCGCTTTGCTGATGTTATTGTATTACTTCCTGGTCAGTAGACGGACCACACTTGTAGATGTTGGTTCAAGGCTGAAATGAGAAGCAGCCACAGCTCCTTCATGCCTGAAGGCAGAGCTGACCCTGTCATCCTCCTCCGACTGCCTGTGAAGTGCCGCAGATCCTGGCTTCAGGCTACAAACAAACATGGTTGAAACGGATGGATTAAAGGGGGAGGGGCAGGAACAAGCCTGCATGGGGCAATGGCTAATTTGCTCATTTTGTCACTAACTTTAAAAAGGGGATGCTCAGAAGTGCTGCATGGTATGCTGTGATTAATCCCATTCTGTCTTGGCAAACTAGGGGCTAATAGGGGAAAATGGGGTGAGTGAGTCGGGGTTGGGGGGAGAATAGTTTTCCCGGAGGTGTTGGGAATTAGTTGACTGGTGGTTTGTCTCTTTCACACAACAAAATCAAACTCATTTACAAGAAGAGGAGTATTTACACATGAGCAGAAGCAATGCTTGATTCACAAAATCATCACTTTAAATTGGTAAATCTTGCCTTTTAAAGGCTAAAGACATCAGAGTACCTTATTTAAGGAATGAAAATTATCATTCAGACCAAAGTTTTAAACAAAGATCCAACATGATCTGTGAGCACTCCAGGTGTATGTTGGTGTTGACACTCAGCAACTACCAATCCAAATGTTAGCTCAGTATCTGTAAAATTGTTCTGTTGTAATTTGGATGTTTGGTAAGGTTACTGTCAGAGCCGGCATAGGCAAACTAGGCGGTCGCCTAGARCGCCATCTGCTGGAGGGGGCACCAAACTGCAGAAGAAAAAAGTAATTATTTGTAATCCCTGGTTGTAACTCTTCTCAGCGCCCCTTTCAGTTAGCTTTGTCTTAAAAAACTATAATGAAGTATTGCAGGAAAAATAAACTACTCCACCGATAAAACATTTTCTCTCCCCCCGCCCAATGCAGCAATCGCCCCACCCTCTCTCTCATTTGATTGACGTTGCACTGACTCATCCTGCTCCGACACTCTGACAGGGGAGGGACTAGTAGTGCCTCTCAGGTAGCGGTTCATGTTGACAAACTCAATAACAAAAAGTCTGTATTTTGTTGTCCCATTCATGTCAATCTCTTCGGATGTTTACATGTATAAAAAGACTCAAAAATATGTGAATTTTGCAAAAAATCCATACGACTGCGGAAAAATTTCTAAACTTAATTCTACTAGAAGAACAGGTTGGAAGATGGCTATTTAATGTTATCTATTGTTTTTTTTTTAATCATCCTACAGGCTCTGGCATGTTAGATAAATTTTAAAATGAGGTTTTGAAAAAATCCAT
>NW_013952456.1:480951-485366 GCF_001266775.1 Austrofundulus limnaeus
GTGTGTGTGTGTGTGTGTGTGTGTGTGTGTGTGTGTGTGTGTGTGTGTGTGAGGACAGGTTTTTCCTACAATGTGGGGAAAATTTTCCCAAAAAAGCAGCCTTGTGGGGACCGAAGTGCATCATGGGGACCAATGCCCGGTCCCCACGGGTTCAAATGCAAATTACAGGTGTGGGGTTAGGTTTAAGACCAAGGTTTAGGTTAGTTTTAGGGTCAGGTAAGTACATGTGAGGTTACTTTTAGGGTAAATGGTCAGGGTTGGGCTATWAAGTCCAAAAAAATGAATGGAAGTCAATGCACRGTCCCCACAGGGTTTAAGAACAAACATGTGTGTATGTGGTAAATAATAAAATGGTAATATAAAATGCCAAGAAAATTTTCTCTTCGAGTTAATACACCATACTTTTGGTTTAGAAAGCTGTGGGTATGGATTTAACAACAGARTTTATTCTKGTGATGTGTGAAATTCAGTTCCCCTGTGAAAATYTKTTCCCCCTACTGGTTAATCTTAGAGAGCATCACTGGTCCAGGTATTACATCAGACCAATCCTAAATGGTTAATATGAGGGAGGCGCTYCTAACACGGGCAACAGATTTTCACGGGAGGACTGAATTTCRTACAACACTGGCAAAGAACAAGGAAAGTAACATTTCAGTTTAAGTGMAGCTGAAATATTGAACAGGTTCTCAGCACTTTCCAAAACATTTGTTAAATTAAATCACTAACTTCACTTYCCACCAACTACAAAAGAATAGACAGAAAACTACAAACAGCTTTCAACATCAATACAAGTTTTGGGCAACTCCCAGTTGAAGACATTCCAAACTATTCCATGCACTGATGGTAGTGGCAGGGGTTCTCCATTTTGATGCTTGGTAATGCTGAAGATCAAACCCCACAATCTTCTGACCAGATGACCACTCAGGCATGAAGCCATTACTGTCTGACTGTATGTACTAATATTATTCAGCTTTACAGCTGTACTTTTATTTATTGCTACAACATTGCAGTCCAACTGGCTGTGGGAAGGATCATAAAAGGTTTTGGTAAAGTTTTTATTTTATTTTTTGTTTTGTTTTTAGAAAACTCCAGCACATTTCTCTTTGACTGACAGCCAGCAGTATTTTCAAGGCTTTCCTTCCTAGTGAAGCCCAGGCGACAAACTGCACATCACAAGCCGGCCAAGATGGCATCCATCTCACAGCCCTGCCACTGATCTCACCACCATCGGCCGCCAATCAGACTCATCATGTAGCTGCCTTCTGCTTCCTGACAGCAGCCAGGGCCAAAAACGTTAACTCTCTCTCCGCCGGCACAGACACAAATACTAGAATGACTGTTTTTACCCCCGCCTTCTCTCTCTGTCTCTGGTCAGATTTTATTTGCAGAAAACAAGATTGAACCACAGCAGGCCATCACTCTCCAGGATGCACCTCAGCCTCCTCACTGTCACCAKGACAGAAACGCAGCTGTTTTATTTTCCTTCTTTTCTGTCTTTCTTCTGAGCAGCTAAATCAGTCCTATCATCGCACTTAGCATACACAACACTGTGGAAAATTATTGTGTGAATGTGCATCAAGAACATTTCTAACTTAATTGGGAATATTGAATAGCAGATAATTAGATATTTGATGTGACACGTGGCGTCTAATGGGCTTGATGCAGTGGTCTCATGTTGTTCCCATAGCAAGAGGGATTTTTGATGTGTTGTCAGGCTGCAGTGTAAAAATAACTGAAGTGACAGAAATGACTTGGTTGTCAGTGTTTGTCAAGGCTGGTGCGGATTTTCACAGCCGTGGGTCCTGAGCGTGTGTGTGCATGTTTGCCTGTGTACAGTATATGCATATTGTGTGCATGTGTACTCGTGTGTCTGTGTGCTTGCGTGCACTTGTATACATGTGTGTATTTGTGCACTGCAATGTTGTGGGTGACAGTGCTGATCGCTGTGTGATGACAGCCTRTCATTGTCCCTGTGCAAGAGTGAGAGTGGCAGGGGGGCCTTTCTGGCACGTGTTTTCTCCACGCCTTCGTCTGTGTCTATGGCACTCAGAGCTTGGCTTAACAAAGGAGAAGCAGGGAGGTGAGATTGAGGGGATGGGGTGGGGTGGTGTGGTTACTGGGTGCTGGATGTCGGAGGCTGGGTGGGGCGAGCCTTTGAAAAATATTTGACAACTGCACAATCATATGGTGTCACCTCAACTCACACTTTGGGAACAAGAAGTGGAATTCACAGAATTTGAGGAGCAAAAAGTCATCATCCATCCATCCATCCATCCATCCATCCATCCATCTATCCATCCATCAGTCGATCCATCCATCCATCAGTCAATCCATCCATCCATCCATATCTCACCCATCCATCCATCCATCCATCCATCCATCTGTCCATCCATCTCCATCCATCCATCCATCCATCCATCCATCCATCCATCCATCCATCCATCCATCTCTTCATCCATCTCCATCCATCCATCCATCCATCCATCTATCTGTCCATCCATCTCCATCCATCCATCCATCCATCCATCTCCATCCATCCATTCATCCATACATCCATCTCTTCATCCATCCATCCATCCATCCATCTCTTCATTCATCCATTCATTCATACATCCATCTCTTCATCCATCCATCCATCCATTTATCCATCCATCTATCTATCATCCATCCATCTCATCATTCATCTATTCATTCATCCATCCATTCACCCATCCATCCATCTATCCATATTTACATCCATCCATCCATCCATCCATCTCTTCATCCATCTCTTCATCCATCCATCCATCTATCATCCATCCATCTAATCATTCATCTACTCATCCATCCATCCATCCATCCATCCATCCATCCATCCGTCTATCCATATATCCATCCATCCATCTTTTTATCCATTTATCCATCCATCCATACACACATCCATCCGTCTTCTTTCGCTGTTATCCGCCAAGGTGTTCCCATGCCAGCCAAGAAATATAGTCCCTCCAGCATGTCCTGGGTCTTCCTCTGGGTCTCCTCCMAGTGGGACTACACCAGGGAAGCGTCCAGGAGACATCCTAACCAGATGCCCAAGCCACCTCAACTGGCTCCTCTCGACGTGGAGGAGCAGCGGCTCTATTATGAGTCCCTCCGGGATGACTGAGCTTCTCACACTATCTCTAAGGGAGAGCCCTGACACCCTGTGAAGGAAACTCATTTCGACCGCTTGTATCCGTGATCTTGTTCTTTTGGTCACTACCCAAAGCTCGTGACCATAAATTAGGGTAGGAATGTAGACTTACCAGTAAACCAAGAGCTTCTCCTTTTGGCTCAACTCTCACTTCACCACGACAGATCAGTACAGTGYCCGCATCACTGCAGACGCCTCACCAATTCTCCTATCGATCTCYCACTCTATTCTTCCCTCAGTTGTGAACAAGACSCTGAGATACTTAAACTCCTCCACWTGGGGCAGGACCTCCTCCCCGACCCRGAGAAGGCACCATACCCTTTTCAAGCTGAAGACCATGGTCTCCGATCCTCATCCCGGCCGCTTCACACTCTGCTACAAACCGCTCCAGTTAGAGCTGGAGATCACAATCTGATGAAGTCAATAGCACRAAATCATCTGCAAAATGCAGAGATGCAATCCTCAACGTTTTGGCTGCACCTAGAAATTCTGTCCATAAAAGTTATGAACAGAATTTGTGACAAAGGGCAACCTTGGCTAAGTCCAACTCTCACCAGAAATGAGTCAGACTTACTTGTGCGGAACTCTGGCACCGGTCGTACAGGAATCTAACAGCCCTTATCAAAGGGCTTGGTACCCCATACTCACGGAGTACCCCCAACAGGACCCCCTGAGGGACACAGTCAAGTGCCTTCTCCAAGTCCAAAAAATGCCATGGTCTGTGTTCTTATGCCTTGATTTTTCTAAGTGTTTCAGTGTTTCCCTGTGTGTTCTCTGCCCGGCTGCCCCGCCCACTATTACCTGTTTCCCCTTGTGTCTCCTCCAGGTGTTTCTTGTTTGTCCTCATTAGTTTACCTTTATATTATGTGTCCTGTGTTCAGTCCACATCTGATCATTGTGCTCTGTTGTCCAGCCTAAAGGTTTTTCATGTCTCTGGGGATTTTTGCCATGCCACATCACTGCTCTTCCTGAATCCGAATTTTCAACTATCCGATGGACCCTCCTCTTCAGGACCCCTGAATAGAGCTTACAAGGGAGGCTTAGAAGTGTGATCCCCCTATAGTTGGAACACACTCTGCAGTCCCCATTTTAAAATAGGAGGACCACCATCCTGGTATTGCCAATCCAGGGTAACTGCCCCCAATGTTCACGCAATAGAGAATATATATATAACCATCAATCATCAAAAAAGTGACAGGTGCCACGCCCCCTTAGGGGCGGGACATCCGTCATGTCCATATATGGT
>NW_013952456.1:485931-489393 GCF_001266775.1 Austrofundulus limnaeus
GACGTAAGTTGATTAAAAAGAAAATGTGTTAAATGTTTTTAAAAGCACAGATGTTTAAAATATGTTAAAGAAAAAACAATTAAACATGAACAACCATTTTTAGAGTATGAACACAAATATTCAAAATTATGGCAAAACTCAAAGCTACATATAATTTTATGTACAGTATTTACTCATGTATACTTTTAACTATTCAACTTTTACATTTGTTTACATCTTTGGTCAAGCATAACTAAGCGGTCTTTTCACAGTGTTTATAGTATTGTCTCAGGACTGTCAGGGTTATTTTCCAGAGACCAAATCATTTTGTTGCTTTGATACGTGATGGCTCAGCTGTTTTTAACAGAGCAAAATTATCTATCAAACCTCTCTTTGTCAACATGTGTCATGCAGAAGCAGTCATTTCTTTATTTTTCTTCCTCTATCAGAAATTATGTATGAGAAAAGTCTTTTAGAAAAACTTGCCTTGAGACATTATTCACAGTGTTTTAAGAAGACGTATCACATGATTTTGTGTTACAAAAAAGCTCCGTGGGCTGCTCTATAAACACTGTCAAAAAGCTTCTTTTTCATCAGTGTTATTACTTTGCTCATGAAGYGCTGGAAAATAAACCAAAGCAGCAAAAGCACCCCACTGCTTTTTTTACCACAAAGCAGTGGTAAAAAAAGGAAATTCAAACCAATGAAAAAAAGAAAAATAAATATAACTTGAGACATTGTTCTTGGAATACTTGGGAACCAGTCCAATTCATTGCACATGCAGCACATGCAACGGGCACAATGAGAAGGGTAAAATTATCTTGGTGAAGTGACAAGGAAGTGACAGGCTGTCCATTAAATCAACACCCAACTGCAGCTTCCAACCTTAGTTCTGCTATGGTGGTCATTAACTGGTCTGTCTGCCAATCTGTGTTCTCCACACCAAAGCTTTCACTCATTCTCCTTCAGGAAAGCAAAACCAGCTTTCTGCTGCATGCTGTTAAATTTGATATATATATTTTTTAACATATTCCATTACCCTGTTGGCCAGGATTTTTTCTTTAATATCAACAATAAACACAAAGTATTWTCTGAATATGTTCTTAGATTGTTTTTCTCACTCTGCTCTTCTCTCTGAATCTACTTAACAAGGTAAAAACTATTAAAAACAAATGTGTCAGATGGTTCAGAGACAAACAACTACATGCTGAGGATTGTTTCGTCAGTGTGGAGGCAGCCAATCTTTCACAAACAGATGGACAACCCTAACTGGTGCTGCGAAGTTAGAAGGCTTGAAGTAACAAGATGATTACTTTCAGGCTGCCTACAGGGTAGTCTGTTTCACTTTTCTGCAAACAGACGATACTGTGGTCAGAGGTTATCTTTGCTGGGTTTGGGAGGCCATCCAAAGGCTCTCATCAGGACTACCTGTTGTGTTAACCTCCAAATGTGTTTATTTAACATCAGTGACACATAAAACATGTCAACACAAAATGACTGTTTTAATAGATATTTTTAGTTAAAATTTTTACCGTTCCAAGTGTTGACACAAGGTCAATTGTAGAAAAGTTGAGCCGATTTTTAACGAGCATCACAAGGCAGTCGTGATTGAGCTGGGTGAGGATTGTGGCAAAACCAAACACAATGTAGGACATTAATGACCAGAAATGAATGTACAACACTYACCCTCTGTGCTCCAAACCCTCCAGCAAAAATGGTTTAATAGATTTCATGAGATTATCATTTAGTCTTTTTACAGAACAATAAACATCTCTGCTGAAATCTATTAAAATGTTTTATGGATGAGACTTTTTGTGTGTTCATGTTACTGTAATCACCCCAGTTAAACTTTCGTTCCTTTGAGTCTGGAACAGTCAACATTCTATCCACACAGATGAAACAACTTTAAATAATGTTATCCCTGCCTCTATATTTCTATAATTAATTGTTTATTTTAAAAGGGTTTTGGTAATTAAACAATTTTATTTTTTATATTAAACTCTTTAGGCAAATYGTTCTTTCATCCACAGCCTGCAGAAACTGCCTTCTGACAATCAGAACTATAAAAAACATTTATTGATGATTATTAGTGACAAAATAGCAAYGGTTTTATTTTGTTTTACCTCATATTTTTATTTCATAACAGTGTAAAAGGTTCATCACAAAGTAAATACTTCCCATTTTCACTGTAGACAAATTATAAATGTTAAGTGTGTTTTTCTGACTTAATGTGCAGTAAAGTAGATTTATGGAAACAAACAGAATGCATCCCTTTGCTGCTGTATACTGAAAAACTTACTTTTCTAATAAATTTAGTTTGTTTTTTAGATGTTTGAGTTAATATTACTATAACACCTTTAATGTGAGCAAGGTAGAAGGTAAACAGAAAAATAGCTGTTAAATAACCTTTTTTACAATAATATTTTTACACCATGACTTTTCTTATTAATCATACATTTAACATATCATTAAAATATGTAAACTAAAGTATATTTTTGGATAAATGCACCTTTTCTTAATGAGAATTTATTTATTTATTCATAAATTTGAAAAAGTCAACACTAATTTGTTATGAATATTGTCATGTTTGCCAGCATCACAGTTGACTTATTACAACATGAATTATTACATAATAATTATCTTAAATTGTAATATTTTTCTACAGAAAACAGAAAAAAATCCTTACATGTGATGAAAATTAGATCCTAAACTGCATGTTTTCTTACATTTTCATGTTATTCAATACTTTTTTTAGTTTAATTTGTTTTAAAATACCATCAACCCGACCTCATCTCATTGTTTCAGATTTTTCCTCTTACACACAGACCTTAGGTTTCATGGCAGCAAACTGAGACGGACAGAAATGAATTTTTCCCCATCAAACACGGGCTCTGCTGCAGTAATATCAGTGGACAGGTGACCTACAGCCCCCCGGGATCTGCAGACCCTCAGCCATGCCCGTCCAGAACTGAGCTTTGTCCAGAAAGAAAGGCCTCGAGGGCCCGTACTGTACATCATAGTCACGTCTAATCTGGTTACCACGGCAACAGTAGGGATTAGGAGTGTGATGAGGGAGGAGCCTTCTGACAGACTAGTCATATGCATAATTCATGTAAACGAGCCGGGCTGGGAGGGGGTTAGGAGAAGTTGATGAGAACATCCAGCAGCAGAACTAAAAGCTGACTGGAACCAAACTGATGTCACAGTTTTAATGTGTTTTCTGCTCGTTTGTAAAATGTTCAGATCATAACCTACTCTAACCTAAGTGTCCATTTTATAACTGTTTTCTTTGCAAAATATTCCTAAAATTGATTCATTTTCTAAAACAACCGACATGTTCCACTGTTGATCTGCTGAAGCAAAAATGATGCGACGCTCCTGAGACGCACAGTCTGGTGTGCGTTAACAACAAAACYACAACATTAACTTTCACTCATGAACAGATGTCTTAAAGAACAAGATTACTGCTTCCATTTTATACTA
>NW_013952456.1:489403-494748 GCF_001266775.1 Austrofundulus limnaeus
GTGTGTGTGTGTGTGTGTGTGTGTGTGTGTGTGTGTGTGTGTGTGATAGAGAGATAGAGACAGTCTGGCTGTCTGCATTAGTGGATTTGAATGCACTTGTTTATGTATATGTTGTTCCTCAGTGGACATGACAAGCGTGTCGCCCCGTCAGCGTGTGCTACACCAAGATGCCGCTTTCCGCCGTCCCTCAAAAACACACAGGCCACCTCTTCGCCCTCGCTCCCCTCCATACCCCCCCACACGCACCCTCTTTACCCCACCTGCATAATAACGCCCCTGCCAGAGAGCCCATGTCCAAAGCAAACACAACAGATCAACAACTCGACATGCAGATTGTGTCACAGGATAAATTATGCGCAGCGTGTCAGCTTCATACGTGGGCTCTTGGCTGGCTGTCCGTGACATGTGTCAGGGTGCCCCTGCGTCTCTGCCGCACAACGCTAATGACGGGATGCTGGGTTGGCCTCCACCCCACCTCTCCGCCTGCCCCTACAACCCTCTCCCAGCCCCCACCCCCAGCCATCACCAATCACAAGACAGTGTGTCACCTCCAGAAGGGCAAAAGATTTGAAAAAGGAAAGAGGAAAAGGAAGAAAATTGGTTTTATAAGAGTAAAGATGAACAGTAATGTTTGGCAAACGTGCGACTGATGAATCTGCTAAATGAAGGTCGTTTTGACAGAATTGTTTTATCAGCAGAACATTTAACCGTTTTATTTAGCTAGTTTACATCGCTTTTTTATTTCAAACTAACATTGAAAGCCATTGCTTTAAATAATACACTTAGAAACAACATTAATATAAATTTTAAAAGAAATATTTGACACTTTCTTTGCATTACAGCAATAGATCAGATCTTTTAAAAGGTTGTACAAATTTAATATCTTACCTTACTTACTAACAACTTCATTCTCAAAAAATGAATAGTTTACCCTGCTGTCATGTTCACATTACAAGGATTTGATGACATATTTATTCATTCTGGTATTTCAGAATTTATGTATTTTCTGTTTGAAAGTGTTTTTTTTAATAACACATATCTCAGCGTCATATATAAACAGAAATTAATCCATCTTTTTTATGTGAGACTCTAAACAATTAACCATTCTCCCTCACCTCCTTACTTGACCCCCACCTCTTCCATGAGACTTCTACCTACTTGCTCAGGATGGGGCATTTTTTATTWATGACCTCCTTTTTTATTTATTTATTTATTTTTGTTGAGTCTTTGTATGCAAATCCATGATGTCTGACTTGTCTGAATTCTGTGTGTCTGTCCGGGAGCCTCTGTGATTCGGAGTGACTGAGGATTGCACACACGGTGATTGCATCCACTGGGCCCACTCTGAGCCTTGCATAAGTAATTGAGATGTCAGTATGTGTTCTCATATTCTCACAACAAAACTGCAGGAAAACATGCACTGTTGAAGGTCATTTGAATAATTCCTTAATGGAAGGCAGGCCTTGTTTTTGGGGATGCATGAAAAAGCAAATGTCAATGATCAAAATCAAGCAGCATCATATCTCACGAAGGCAGCACTGATTCCTGGAGCACTTCACAACCCCTCCACCCCACCCCCCACATCTGCCTCTTTGGCTCTGAAAAGATGGATAAGGGATAAGTGTCTTTGTACATATCAAATGTAGCACAAGCCACTATTTCTCAAGGGTCTTTTTTGAAACACAAATTGGGTTTGAGACATTTTCTGTGTTGACCTCTTTGATTTGAAATAGGAAATGACAGGAACATGGTCGTTGTTCTCTTAGTTAAAAAGAAATGAAAAGAAAAATCCCTGAGAGGTCAATGATTAAATCAAACAGACATACATATATACAGAAAGCACTGGGGGAAATATGTCATTAATGTTTCATGTGTGGAATGTGATTGTAGATATGGGCATGTCCCCAGGTAGGCAGACAAACAGAATAGGTGTTCATACAACCCCAATTCCAATGAAGTGGGGACGCTGCAAAACAAATCAAAACAGAATATGATGACTTGCAAATCTTTTCCAGCCTAGTTTCAGTTGAATACATTACAAAGACTGCACCAAGATCCACTGAAGGAATCAACACAAAAACATCAGAAGAAGACAGAGCGCAAATCCCTTCTTCAAAAAATGTAAACAAACATGGAGTGATGTCAGATTTTAATGGTTGTGGGATTTATTTTTTGTTTTTGGCAAATGTGCCAAACAAACACTCTTTAACAATGAGTTTAGCATGAGAGGAACTTCAGGCAGAACTGTGGAGATTATTGTTTTCTACACAAGGGCTCACTTAGTGTTGTTTGCTAATTGTGGTGTTACCAGACATGAGCATAGATACATGGGTAAAATGTTACAAATTTCAAAATATTAAACATCATCCTACCTGCAAGCCACACACGAGCATCATCTCACTCTCTCTTCCTCTCTTGATGCCTTCTGGCTCTGTCCACCCATTGACAGCTTCCCTGTGTGTAACTCAAATAGAACATACCACTTTGGGAGATGAGGGCATCATGGGAGACAGGCTTCACACAGCTTAGATTCTTTAGCAAATAAGTTAGTTTTGTATTGCTTACAGGTTATCTAAACATGTTTTAAATGTGATGTTATAAGTATTTTTTATGAAGCAGATTGTTCGGAGCCCRCTTGTAGGTAGCTTTCAGCGTTATTGGTGCCTTCACAGATGTGAAAGTTATCCATGGGCACCAATAAACCCCAATACTACCAGAGAGGCTGGGTTTTGATGTTTGTGCTGATAATACAGACAGTCCTTTTGCTCTTTGGCCCAGAGGACACAATGTCCATGATATATTTCCAAAAATAATTTGAAATGTGGACTCGTCAGACCATAGGACACTTTTCCACTTTGTGTCAGTCATTATTACAGATGAGACAAGGCCCAGAGGAGCCAGCGGTGTTTGTGTTGTTGAAACTGTATATGATTTTGTCTTTGTATGGTAGAGTTTTAAGTAAGTAAACTTTATTCACATAGCAACTTTCACAGGTTTAACTTGTACTTGTAGATGTAGAGATGAACCGTGTTCACTGATAATGGTTTTCTGAAGTTTTCCTGAGCCCATGCGCTAATATCTATTACAGAATGATGTGGGCTTTTAAATCAGTGCTGAGGGATGGAAGATCGTGGGCATTCAATGTCAGTTTTCAGCCCTGCTAACTTAGAGATTTTTCCAGATTATCTGAATCTTTTGATAATATTATGGACTACAAATGATGAAATGCCTAAGTTATTTGTAGTTGTATATTGAGAAATGGTGTTCTTAAATATATTTTGGACTATTTTCTCACACAGTGATGAACTTTGCTGCATCCTTGCTTGTGAACAGCTGAGCCATTTRGGGATGCTCCCTTTAYACCCAATCCTGACAATCAACTGTTTTCAATATTTGCATAAAACAATTAAAGTTTCTGTTTGAACATTAAATATCTTGTCATTTTAGTAAGGATTTGCAAATCATCATATTCTRTTTATTAACGTCTTAAATAACATCCCAAACTTATTGGAATTGGGTTGTGCAAACGTAAAATAACAGTGATTGWKTCAGAAGGGGTTTTTGGATTCAGGACCACTGAAGACAAAAACAGGTTTAAAAGGTTTATTATTTCACTGTYATGTGAGGAACCTCTGGACCTTCTGGGTGGCACACTCTGCAGAGCAGAACACTGGTGAGTGTCAGGATTAAGGCTGGTGGATTTGCAAAAATAGAAAGTGGCTACTGACCTTTTAACTGTAGACACATTAGTCTGGGTGAGTCCACAGAAGTTGGTCCCAGAGGACTTGGGTCCAGGGGAAGCGAGAGGGGTCAGGGGATCCAGTGAGCGGTCCAAGGTCAGAACCAGGTGATCAGAGAGCCAGAAACTAATCCAAATCGTAATCCAAAAGGCAGGGTCCAGAGAACAGAAACGGTGCCAAAAGCCAGAGATCAGAGTCAGCGTCAGTATCAGGCAAGGAACAGGCAGGAGGCAGAGATCGGGAGACAGGCAATGGGTCAACAACAAGAAATCAGGCATGGGCATGGATAAAGCGCTGGACATCTACTGGGCAAACCGTTCAATAA
This sequence comes from Austrofundulus limnaeus, assembly GCF_001266775.1. Classification (NCBI taxonomy): domain Eukaryota; kingdom Metazoa; phylum Chordata; class Actinopteri; order Cyprinodontiformes; family Rivulidae; genus Austrofundulus; species Austrofundulus limnaeus. The sequence continues at coordinate 493,469 of NW_013952456.1, forward strand.
TCTGGCAAAGGCTGAGTGAGGGAAGGGAGCTTAAATAGGAGGGAGGACAGGCAGATGAGGCTGATTGCTGTGGCACAGGTGAGGAGGAATGGAGTGATCAGAGGAGCTGAGTGAGAGTGAAAGAGGGGCAGGAACAGATGGAGCAGCCCAAAACATGACAGATAGGGCCTGTTTGGAACTCAAAGAATTAATAATTAAAATTCATAATTGATAAAAAAGTTGTAGGATTTAAAATGTGATTCTTTATAAGAAACAAAACAACTACAAGTAAACACACCTAGACTCACTCTTTAATCTCCACCTGAAAAAGGAAAATGAAGATGAAAAAGAAAGAAAAATGACAGCATAAGAAGAAAATGGATAGGTATTGTATCTTGTTTTGTAAAACCACATCCCTCATCCAACAGGATGGAAGAAACCTTTCATTCCCCCATGCTTTGTCCGGACAAGTGATGGATGAAGGGCCAGGCGACACACACCTGCAGATCTCATCCACCACCACATCATAACTAAAAGCTTGGCGGGCCCAGATGATCTCCTACATTTGTTACCCTGCAGCTGTCAAACACCATCATTTTCTAAAGACAACTCTGTCACAACAGCCGTCCCACCGCAAGATGAACTCACCTTGATGAAAGACTGCTGCATGTCGATCAAAACCCAAAATACAGACAGGCTGCAGCTGACACCGTTCCTGTGGTCTGAGTCAGAGGATCACTCTCTGCTGCCAGGAACAGCAGGGAACAGCTCTGATCTATAAAAGAACATATTTTAATAAAGACATACTTTTTGTAAATGAAAAGTGAGTGGAGTGTAATGAATGGATATAACTGAATCTGTGCTCAGAGCAAAACATTGTGCCATAATGAAGCAAAAGATCCCAAATGCATAATAATTTTATGAAGAACTAAAAATTAGGAAACTAGGAAAAAAAATTGAAGGATGTAAATACAGCTGCCTGAAAATCCAAAAAAACATCCACTTCCTTCTGAAAAGTCAAAAAGTAATTTGCGACTTAATAATCTGTCAAAAAGAGGATGTTTTGATTTTTAAATTCTGTAAGACGTGTGAAAAAAAATTTCACAAAATTGTTAAAGCACCAAGGCAAAAATTACAGATCAAGAAAGTAAGCCCCAAACAAACATTGTGGAAAAACTGTTTCTTACAAAGTTTTTGTGTTTGTGTGTGTGTGTGTGTGTGTGTGTGTGTGTGTGTGTGTGTGTGTGTGTGTGTGTGGGGGGAAAAAATAAAAAGTGTCCCACTGAGTTAATCCCACTATC
>NW_013952456.1:495638-500892 GCF_001266775.1 Austrofundulus limnaeus
TGTGTGTGTGTGTGTGTGTGTGTGTGTGTGTGTGTGTGTGTGTGTGTGTGTGTGTGTGGAAAAACCTTTTAAACCTAAAATGAGAGAAATATCTTACAGAACTATTTTCATGTATTGATAGTTTCTTACTCCTCTGTTGAATCTCCACCTTATTGTGGTGAAGGAGTTTGCGTGCCTGAATGATTCTAGGAGCTTTGCTGTTGGGGGGCAATAAACATTGCCCTAGGTAGGGTCTACCAAGGCAGACTGGTCCTATGTGACAAGCCAGGCAAATAGTAATTCAAGATACTTGTATGGACAGAAAATATTGATACTTGGCACCCTTTGTCCAGATGTGGGACACCGGTCCCTCACACTGAAGTCCTGTCATGGTCCATGTTTGGGTGTGTTACTCTTTGTCATCCTCTTGTTTCCTGCTCTCATACCATTCACACCTGTCTCCACTCAGTAATYACTCAGGTTCTTCCACTTTTCACTCACCCCTGCYCTTTTTAACCYGTCTCTTATCACAAYTTAAGCTGGAAACATACTCCCGCTGAACTGCCGACATCAGCACGGGTTATCGCAGTTTCATGACGAAAATTATGTCACCTGTGTTCGCAGTGTCGGCTTGGCCGCCCCTTTTGGCACAACCCACCGGCAGAACTTTTTAATCCCCCTTCCATGACAATGGTAATGTTTGATTGGTCTGAAGTTCGTGGGCGTGTTTGTTTGCGCTGAAAGTGCTCAGACGGTTCCGCTCGRTAAAATAAAAAAAATGAARATGACTCGCTCCCAGAGCCGACTGTTACCAGGAAGCAGAGTTTTATAAAGATAATCAAACCGTGAAAAACTGATGAATGGAGATTAAACAGCTGTTGTGCATGGAGGAATCTGACTGATAAAAACTGTGGAGCGTTAACCGGGACAGAKGTGGATAAATAACGTCAGGTGAGTGACAAGTCTGAGTTTTTTTCTGCATTGCCGTCTGTAGTGGGAAGAAACTTCATGCAGTGACTTATGTTGCAGMGGGAGGGGTTTCCCAGGAGTTTGGYGCAGTATTTCTCTGGAGCTATGAAAGGTCTGTGCGAAAACGAATGTCGAACAACCACGTGACCGCGCGTCGACTGGTCGGTGTCGGAGTGAGTATGTTTCAAGCTTTACTTGTTGAATCATTGTCTTCTCTGCCTTCTTGTCCCTCTGCCCTCCTCCATGTTTTGTTCCAGGTTTGTTTTTGTAAGTTTACTGCCTCATCAGCMTTTTTGTTTTTTCATTTAATAAAGTGCCTTATTTGCTTACCTGATTTCCATCTGTGAYGTCCATACCTTGGATCCAACTCTCCGCTCCAAATCACAGAACGGATCCAGTGGATCCCTTTTTGAACAACTGTTGGCAGMCAGCTTCTCACCTGCTGAGCTACAAAAGATTAACCAAAAGAAGCTGCTTTTCTCCACCTCARCTAACAAGGACTCAAAGTATGATCTCATTTACTCCCTCCTGGAAAGCATTTTGTCTTCCAAACCTGGACTTTTATAGATTTCTGATTACGCACTGCTTTTTGCTGAATTAGAGAATGACAAAACTGTTTCCTCATCCCACCATTGGGGAACTACTCCAGGTCTCACCTGAGTCTCCAGATGACACCACCTCTGAGGCGGTCTCCGATATCCCTCATGCCCCCTGCAAATCAGAGGAGGTCTCCAACACCCATAACACAATCTTCTGTGCTCCCCAAAGGACAACGCCAGTTCCCTGGAGGTCTGTGCCTTCTCCTGTTTCTGAGAGGGTCGATGCCTGCCCCTCTTGTGTTCCCAAGTGGGTCAATCCTCTACCTACTGCTACAGTGAGCCCTAAGCCTCTGGTCTGTGCCATATCCCAGACAGCAATACTTCTGGTGATCTCTTTGCCTGCTGCAGCAACCCTGTGGAATCTCTGTTTGCTRTTGCTCCCCCAGTGGTCTCTACATCTGCTGAAGCTCCCTCTGTGGCCCTTCGTTTGTTCCATAAACTCCATTCTCCTCTCCTGTGACCTTGGTTCATGAGCTCCCTGAAGGTCCACCTACAGCCCCTACTGAGTGAAATCTTTCATTCGGATCATTCTGGTATATTTATCCCATCTGTTCCATCGTCATCRTCCTCTGGTCCATCATTACCATCTTCTTTGTCTGGTCCATGGTCACCATACTCCTTGTCTGGTCCATCCCCCTCTTCTGGTGCTTTATCACCATCGTCATATTCATACCCGTCTGTGTCYTCAGTTAACGAGACTTCTGGTGGTCATTCTGCGCCAAGACCATCATCGCCTTCTGGTCCGCCTATACTTTCTGGTGAATCACTGTCTCCTAGCTCACCTACACCTTTTGATCTATCATCACCTCCTTGTCTATCATCACATCCTGGTTCACCTACACCTTTTGGTCKATCATTACCTCCTTGTCCACCTACACCTTTTGGTCCATCATCACCTCCTGGTCTGTGTACATCTTTTGGTCCATCATCATCTCCTGGTCTGTGTACATCTTTTGGTCCATCATCACCTCCTGGTCTGTGTACATCTTTTGGTCCATCATCATCTCATGGTCTGTGTACATCTTTTGGTCCATCATCACCTCCTGGTCTGTGTACATCTTTTGGTCCATCATCATCTCCTGGTCTGTGTACATCTTTTGGTCTATTATCACCTCCTTGTCCGCCTACACTTTCTGGTCCATCAGAGCCTCCTTGTCTGACTACACCTTCTTCAGTTTCTGAGTCTGCAGTGYTTCTGGTCCCTGAGTCCTGAGCCTCACTGTCCTGTGTTGGTTGAGCCTAGGGCCATCTGTCAGAACTCTCATCTCGCCAAAGTTGYGCTTCATGCTGTCCACCAGAACTCTTGCCTTGCCTTGTTTGGACTCTGAACTGCCTGTTAGAACTTTTGCCCCATGCTGAATGCACCATTGGCTCTCTGTAGAGACTTTTTGTGGTTTTGATGCCAGGGTTTTTCCCCAATCGGTTGTTGATAATTTTTTGTTTCTTGTGTGCCCTCCATCCTGTTTGTTYCATTTCCACCCTCCTGAGTCATGTTTTCCAATGGTCTTTGTTGCTTGTCCTCTGTCATTTGTACCACCTCCAACCTTCCTTTCTTTTTTGGAATGGCTTATGCCATTCCTTAACAGTAGGTGCTGTCATGGTCCATGTTTTGATGTGTCTCTCTCTTTGTGTTATCCTGCTCTCTCAGCACTCAGACCTGTTCCCACTCAGTAATCACTCAAGTGCTTCTACATTTCACTCACCTCTGCTCTTTTTAACTGGTCTCTTATCCTAACTTATTCACTGAATCTTTGTCCTCCCTGTCTTCCTGTCCCTAATTGCTCCTCCAATTTTTGCCACAGGTTTGTTTTTGTAAGTTTGTTGCTCACCAGCTTTTTTATTTTATCATTTAATAAAGTGCCTTATTTGCTTACCTGATTTCTGTGGATCTGACCTTCTACTCCATGTCACATGGCATGGGAGGGGTTCTTCTGTGCCTGATAATTAGGTCTCTACCCATGGGGCCCGGTTAGGTTGGGGACTTCATTATTCTTCTGGGGGACTTGCTCATGTGGTTAATGACAGWGTGACCTGGAGGGACATGGTTTCAAGGAAAGGCATCTCTGATCTGAAACTGAGCAGTGGCTTTCTATGCCATTCATGGTTTGTCCATCATGTTCAAACACAAGGGTGCCTATAAATCCAAGTGGCACCAGGACACATCGATGATCGACTTTGTAGTCATGTCATCAGATCTGTGGCCATACGATTTGGACACCTGGATAAAAATAGGAGCTGAGCTGTCTACCAATCAGCACCTGGTAGAGAGTTGAATCAAATGGTGAGGAAGAAGCCAGACAGACCTAGTAGACTGAAATGTGTAGTGAAGGTTTGTTAGAAAATCCTGTTAGAAGAACCAGTCAGAAAAATCTTCAATTCACGACTCAGAAAGAACTTTAGCCACATCCACACTGAGGCAGGGGACATTGAGTTTGAGTGGGCCATGTTCCACACCTGAGTTGTCAAAGCAGTTGCCTTAAACTGCAGCTGCAAGGCTGTCTGTGCCTCTTGCAGTGGCCTTTCTCAAACTCGATGGTGGACACCTCGTATTAGGGAAACTGTCAGGCTTAAGGACTCCTACCTGGCAATGGTGGGCTTAAGAATCAACTGAGCAGTATCAGCAGGTCAAGCAGGCCACAGCCCTGGGATATGTTTGGTGAGGCCTTGGATAAAGAATGCCAATTGGCTCTGAGAAGATTCTAGCAAATGGTGACTGAGGTGGAGAAAGTAGTACTTTCCTAGCACAAACTGAAAGTGGGGTGCTGTTGAACTTCGGTGATGATAACTGATGTTGTCATAAATAAGGTGGAAGGAATACTTCTCAGATCCCCTCTCAATCCCACCAGCACATTTTCTGAGGACTTTGGGTCTGTGGCAGGGTTCTGGGGGGTGGAGAAGATCTGCCCTGAAATCATTAAGGCTCTGGATGTTGTGGGGCTGTCTTKGTAGACAAGCCTTTGCAACATTGCATGGACATCGGGGGGCAGTACCACCGGATTGGCAGACTGGATCACTGGTTCCCCTCTTCAAAAAAGGGGTACCAAAGAGTGTGCTCCAATTGTAGGGGTGCCATTATTTTTAGCCTCCCTGACAAGGTCTCTTTAGGTGTGCAGAAGAAAAGAGTGATTGATGGTTGAACTTCAGATTCAGGTGGAACAATATGGGTTCCATCCTGGCTGCGGAACACTGAGCCAGCTCTTTACCCTCACTAGGGTCTGCAAGGGGTCACGAGAGTTTGCCAATCCAGTCCACATGTGTTTTAGATAGATAGGTAGGTAGGTAGGTCGGTCGGTCGGTCGGTCGGTAGGTAGGTAGGACTTTATTGATCCCACAATCAGGAAATTTGAACATAACAGCAGCTCAAGACAGTGGACCTAAAGTAACAGGCTGCCTGCCGTGGCGCCAACTTAGAAACAAAGAAAAACTGAAAATCACACAAGAGAAGGAAAGATGAGGAAAAAAAGCAAAACATCATATTATATCAACACTGTGACACACTATGGTGTTTCTGAAAAAAAACTGTGAATAGAGCAAGTTATTAGCCAGCGGAGTAAGTGAGTTTAAAAGGGCCCAAGAATCCAGTCCTAAAGCCAGCGCAGCCAAAGTTCAGAATATTGATGGTAAATTGTTCATTCTGTAGGCCCTCATCTTTCTCAGGGATCAGATCATATGGGTGAGGGAAGAGGGAGGAGGGGGGGGTGACGACA
>NW_013952456.1:500915-513136 GCF_001266775.1 Austrofundulus limnaeus
TATATATATACTGTATATTGTGGAAAGCATCTGACCATGTTCCTTGAGCTGTTTCAGTTGTTGGGCAAGATACCTCACTCGTCATCCCTACTGATGGTGGTCAGAGGGTCCTGTGGTGCCGGTGCATGGCAGCCTCGCTTCTGTCAGTGTGCCCCAGGGCAGCTGTGGCTACAATGTAGTTTGCCATCATCAGTGTGTGAATGTGTRTGTTAATGGGTGAATGCATACATGTCAACTTGTACGGATTGTCCGTAAATTATAAGGATTTTACGTCATTTTGCAGGTATACGGACATATAGAGCAATCTCACGGATTTTTTCAAGTCTTACAGATTTTTTCAAAACCTCWTTTTCAAATTTATCTAACATGTCAGAGCCTGTAGGATGATTTAAAAAACAATAAATAACATCATACAGCCATCTTCCAACCTGTTCTGCCGCTAGAAAAGAGTTTTAAACTTGTCTCCTTTCCTCCTGCTTCGCAGCGGGCACTGTCATGTCAGCAGCCGAAAGCCCCCCCGGCGCAGGTGCGAGTGATACGGATTTTTTTGCAAAATTTACAGATTTTTGAGGCTCTTTAAACAGGTAAATGTCCGATGAGGTTGACATGTATGTGAATGTCTGTAAGTGTAAAGCGCTTTTGGGGTCCGGAGGGACTTGATAAAGCGCTCTATAAGTTCAGTCCATTTACCATTTACCTCAACTCATTGCTATGGCTAAGCACTGCTAACAAACAATAACTGAGCTCTGTGTGGTATTTCCTCCATAGAAACAGCATTTWAACAAGTCTTCTTGTAAACACTGAAAAGTACTACGTGTACTAAAAGTACATTTGAAATATTCTATAAAAGTAAAAGTAGGAGAGTTTTATTCACCATTAAGTTGTGGTAAGTCTTGAACTCTGAACTCTCCCACTTTCTGWCAGGGAATTCCCATGSCTAATCCACATGCTTTATGGGAGATTTAGTTTATGGTCAAGGCTGGCTTTAAAGCAGCTTATTTTGAGACATTAAYACAGAGTTATTCRACTAAATTGCTCAGGGAGCTACAATAATTCAAAGCCAACAGCTCAGTGGCAGGGCAGGTATCATTATCCTTCACCTTTGAAATTTGTTTTCTTTGTTTCATCGAATCATAAATTTAGTTTTCTATTGATATAAATGGCGGGTTGGATGAAAGTCACCTGAGCTGTAAAGCTCTCTATTTACTATGTTCCTACCCTCACCTATGGCCACAAACTTTGGATAGTGACATAAGGAACAAGATCATGGATACAGATGATCAAAATGAATTTTCTTGTCAAGGTAGCTAGACTGTCTCTTAGAGACAGGGTTCAGTTGACTTRTCAGAGTAGAGCCACTTCTCCTCCACATTGAGAGAAGCTAGTTGAGGTGGTTCAAGCATCTGTTAAGGATGCCTMCCTAGAAGTGTTTCAGGCATGTCCAACTGGGAGGAGACCCAGAAGACCCAGAACAAGCTTGAGATGATATCTCTCTCGGCTGGTCTGGGAACACCTTCATCCTCCTGGAAAAGCTGGAAGAGGTGGCTGAGGAAAGACAGGTCTGGGCATCCCTGCTCAAACTGCTGCCTCTGCTACCTGAATCAAAAGAAAATACAAAGTTCCTACAGCTTAAGGCAAGTTAGATTTAAGACTTTTTGAGACCTCTTTAATGACACTTAAAATGAAATTTAAGACCAACATCACAATAAACACAAATGGAAAATAAATCTGTTAGCAACAATTGTACCCAAATGTTTATTTTAACACAAAACAACTGAGAGGCATTCTGTAAATTATTTAAAAAACATAAATAAATGTTACCAATTGTTTAAATATTTGAGACAAATTACAATAATCCCACTTACAATTTGTTTACATTTTTAAGACTTCTGAAAGATTAATTTAGAATATTTTAAAGCTAATTAAGGCCTTATTTTTGGATTTATGAATTCAATTCCTTTTAAGACTTTTAAAGAATCTGCTGATGTATGAATGGAACGATCATAAACTTTTGAAATAAGGATGCAATGCCAACCCAAACAGGCTGACCAACCACTACATCTAATATTGATTTAGAGTTTATGAGTCAGAACATAGAGTGCATCCTCACCCCATGGTTGAAGACTTTCTGTAAAAAAGAGTGAAACATCATAGCTGTAAAATCTGTAAAAATCATAAATCCTTAACTGTGATTTTGTAAAAATCATAATAGATGTAAAAAAAATTTAAATTAGAAACACTAGTCTAATCATGTAAAGTCTAAGTAACTTTGACCTGTTTAAACTTTAAATGATATTTATGTAAAAAGTGTTACATGATTATTAGCACCCTTGAAATATGAAAAAAAATTGCAGAAGTGTACACTCTCTTTTGTCTTTGTTATTGCTTCAAAGCTGTGTAACACTTAAAGCATCTGATAATTAAATATTAAAGACCCGATGATCAAAAAGATCAATTTAAGCCGCCAGAGCATTGCTGCTATCCAACATCCTGCTAATTTTAGTTTGTAGACAAAAATATTTAAATCAAGTCCAATAAGCTAACTTAAATAGATCCAAAAACAGAACAGGGAAATCGTCTTCTGCAAAACGTAAATAATGACAACTTTTTCTGAAGTGAAATTTCCACAATGAGGTGTCTTTATCAGGATCCAAACAGATTTTTACGACTTTGCTCTCTGATCCAGTACAAAGGCTCCCAGTCGTTGTAGCCTTGTTTGTCGATTCTCTGTCAGACATTGTTTGGTTTGAAGTACTTTGAACGGGTATTAAACCATATGTTGGAGCTGTTAGCAAACTTGGGGGCTTTACAGACGGCAGACGCACACAGGGATCCTTGTGTGCCTCCTTTGTCTATGTTTCCTGTGTGACAGTGATCTGCAGGCTGTTATCATACAAAAACCAGGAACAGCRACGCAAAATCACACAAATCCTCACAAAAGACATCTTGGAAAGGTGTGCGTTCTGAGCGTAAATACATTTTAAGGAAGTAACACACCTTGAAGTTTTAAAGGCCCTCTGGGAGGAGATCAAACAGCAAACACAGCCGGATCAACATGCCCAACTTGATTTATTTCCCTTCACAGCRAGCTCTATCTGTAAGGTGACACCTTTCCATCACAACCTCTAACAGACAACACCAGTATACACGGCATACAGTATGTGATGTCATGAGTCAGGGCGGTGTACACATTGACATGCAAACACCAACACACCCAGGTTCCGTCTGGGCAGATGCGAGTTATAGAGGTTAACACTCGCTTCTGTGTTCCCACTAGCCCAGGTAATTTTGTTATTCTGTTTGTGCCCCCTGTCTACACCCACCCCTGTCTGCTGTACATATTGGTCCCAGCTCTGGGAGGAAGCAGGCMTTTACTTATACAAAACCTTGAGGAAATCCCTACCAATCCTCAGGGCTCACGTTCAGCAGCGCCCAAAACACAAAGGCTATGCAAATCTGCCCAGCCCGCGTTTATCTACCCTCGGTTTCCGTTTGCACCACGGGAACCAGCATTGTGCCGTGCGTGGCGATTATCGCATGTAATTTACATAGAATACGCACAGGAAACAGTGTGCCGATCTCTAACAATGCAGCAAAGAGCCTCTATCCGCTCAGGAGCTATCTGACGRTAGAGTAAAATTACAGGTTTAGCTGTGGGGTATTAAACCTACAAGGTGTTTTTTATTTCTGGTATTCAGGGAACACTATTTGCTTCAAATGTTGCTTGTTTATCTGCCTTGTTTGTTTTATAACCCAACTCAAGCAGCCGTTTTCCATGAAGGCTGCATCTTCAGCTGGGCTAATCTGCCCTATGCCTGTGTTTCCTTTGTCACTGAATCCATGTATCAACACAGTGAGGTGCAGCCAGACTGAGGTGTGGAACTGCACAAAGAGCATGTGTGTGACTGACTCAGCTGACATGAGACATGTTGTGAGTGTGAGCAATGGAAGTCATAACAYGGCAGCACGGCTTCATCCACACAAAGGCTGGTACTGTAAGTACTCCATCAGGAACATGAGGGTATGACATGAGGGTGAGATGAGAGATCGAATTCCTGATGTGGACGCTTCACCCGCAGGCCTGCTTCAGGAGGGAAACAACTAGCTGCCTACRTTTGAATAGGGGTCATGCAGAGGTCACTGTATAATGAGTCACCTTTAAGGCAGACATAAGCTGCATGATGAAAGCCTGGTTTACAGCTGAGTTTTCATAAGTTTAGACTCGTTACATTAAACATTTTTAAAAGCTGCAAAGTCAAGAAATGTAAAATTCTCTGCAAAARTGTGTTTGAAAATAGATCAGAATTATTAAAAATGACAGTGGCTTTCTGCAAAATCATGCGTGCTCGAACTCTGAACAGTTTGTGAACTCACTAAAGAATCTGCTGTTTTGACAGGTTAAAGGATGCAGTAGTTTCCGTAATTTGGTGTGGGGTTCTGTGGCAGRGCTATGAACAATAATATCTTACCTGTTGTARGTAACACTTTGTACAACCTTTGTTTGGAGAAACAAGATTAGTTTTGACAAGACAACAGAGTAAAAGTCATTTCTGCTATATTGTGACTCCAGTCTTAACAAAAGATTGTAGTGATTCATTCAAAAGTCATTTATTATATTTACATCTACCATGAATTTCACGTTTCATGGTTATTCCAACTGAAACACAATGGTAGACTCACAGGCTACACAGGAAGAGTARTTAGATGCTGCTACTATTAACTTCAGGATTCAAAATAAATTAACGGTTAATGCTTAAGTGTTTTAAAAACATATAAAATAGTTTATATATTAGCATTTATATGAATCACTCAAAAATGTTTTAATACAGCAGCAATCCAGTGTGGTCTAAGGTTAAACTGTTAGCTCATCAATCAATTTTAAACTTCGATTCTCCAAACTGAGGCTGTTCAAAAACATATCTACAACYGATAAGATTGTTCATTACATCTGACTCAGATAAACAATGACTGCTGCAGAACTCACGCATAATTACAATTTATTTTAAATATAGTGGAGCATTACTCAAGCAGACATCCATCTGATTCAGTTCCAAGAAGAAAAACTAAAGCACACTGGCTTCATTTATGGAACAGGGATCCTTTCTGAACAGCTCTCTGAAAATCAGTCACAAGTCTAGCATGGGTTTCTCACAGCACAATGGAAACCCTTACAGGCTTATCATCCTCTTCATCTTTATCATTTAATCACTTGTTGTATGATGCAGCTCAGTAATCTGTTAAAAGTATGACACAAGTGACTTTTTTTTTTCTTAAAGAATAAAAAAAGAGACAAAACTAAAAATCAGGCCACATTCTACAAGAAACACTTGGACTGCCACTCTGTTACATCTAAATTAAAATACCCATAAAAATTAAATCCCGTTTCACTGGGTTAAAATTTGATTTGGATCTGAATGCTTTAATTTTGCCCAGGAGCAAAATCTACAGAGCTCAAATTTATACACAATGCTCTTGGTACACCGCCATGACAAAAAAACAAAAACCACACAACCACAAATATATGACTGTTACCAACTGCTTTGGGGTTTATTTTACAATTGAGAAAAAAAGGAAACAAACCAACTGGTGCTAAAAAGTTGTTTTGTTTTTTTTCTTTTTTTTCTTCTTTTTTTTACAATATTGTCAACAAAACATTGAAATGTATAGTCATTGTGCATCGCTTATTTATTTTCCACACCATTTCATGCACCAAATTGGATGCAAGTATAATTAAAATCATTTCTGTAAACTGAGCCAAAGAAGCTTACTTTGTATTTTCTTTAAAAAATGACATTTTGTAGCTCTACAGCATATATCTATGTACACCATCTGTTTTTATTTTGTTTTTCTTTTTGCATATAAAATGACAATATAAAAGTTAGAGAATGCACACACCTTAAGATACAAAGAATGTTGGAGCCATTTTAAATGGTAAGATATGTCTTATGGAGCACTGACTTTTCACTGGTGGTCATTTACATGGATCAGACTCATCTCTTTACAGCTGAAGAACGCCACACAATTTTATAAAGAGAAASTTGCAACAAACCATACAACTGGAAAATTGCTATAAAGTGATACTTCACAGCAAGGATTTTTTTTTTCTTTTTTGTTTTGGAGCAATCTTGCATACAAATGTGTTTCACTTTCATTGATTGACTGTAACCAAGAAGCAGCATTTCAGTTTTTCCAAAAGTTCTTTTTCTTTTTTATACACTGACAGATTTATCATCAGGCCATTCATCATCGAAGAAAAACAAAACATTGTGGCAACAAAAAACCAAGGAGAAGAGCAATGGAGGGGTGTGATAATCCTTGATCTTTGTTAAACAGATTTTGACAAATGCAGGACGTTTCAAATCATGTTCTCTTCACAAATTCTAAATTTAACTGTGTAAGGTGCYGCCGTACTTCAGTCTTTAAGGATATTCATTTCAATCTTTTGGTGTACATATTTAATGTCCTTTTGTCAAGTACTATACAGTTCTCTCTCTTCCACCACTTCCTTCCACTCACCACTCACACTATTGAAGCAGTAGTTGTATTTTGCCATGAAAAGAATAAAATCTTGTTTAATCTTGTTTCACTAAAATACATGCACAGATCAGACAAATAGCATATAAATATTTTACAAAATAAGTGTAAAAAAAGGCTTGGCAAAACAAAATGAAAATAAACAACATTTTAAAGAAATGGTCCAATCAGGCAGTTGTCACAACTAAAAATAGTAAGACATATTTTTTTTCTTCTTCTTCTGGAGGCTCATTTTGGCCCAGTGCAGTAACTGTGAACAATGTCTTTTTAGTGCAATGAAAATTTAGTCAGTTCCACAGCTGTCAGTCTTTCCCCTCAGCAGCTCACGGACTTACTTGATTAAACTTTCTACATTTTGTCAAGCTTCTCCAGTTTCTCCAGCGCGGTGACAAACACCAGGTGGTCCTCTGGAGACTTGCCGTGGGTCTTGCTAAGGTGCAGTTTGACTGCRTGCTTGCTGACGAATGTCCGATTGCAAAGTCTGCACTGGTACACAGAGCCCGTGTCGTCCTCTGGTGTGGTCAAGGCTGACAGTGGGCTGCCAAATGTCATTTTGTCTGTGATCACCTTTGAGGCAGCCTGCTGCTCCCGTAGGTGCTCCGCTGACAGTTTGGACAAGTCCTTCAGGCTGAAGCCCAGGTGAGATTCCAGGTGGCTGATGTAGGAGGAGGGAGTCCTGAACTGAGACGCACAGTCACCACACAGGAACACGGGCTGGCATGAGTCCATGTTCTTGAGAAACTTGGTACCCCCAGTCCGTCTCAGCTGATACTTCACGTTAGCCAGCCAGTGAGAAATGGTTGTCATTGAGAGACCTGTAAATTTACAGATGTGGACCCTTTCCTGAGGGCCCAGGTCAGTCATTGCGTACCGCCCCTCTGGAGTCTCCCTCAGGCTAGAAGCAAACTGTGCCTGCAGGATGAGGAGGTGCTGCGGATTCCAATTGGATTGCCTCCCTTTCCTCTTCTGCACCGGAGAGAGGTCCTCCAGGGCGTCCTCGAATGCACTGCCATCAGCATCTGACTTCTCGGAGATGGACGAAGGAGTTGAAGATTTGGGTGTCAGCCTTCCTGTGAGGTTCTTTACCATATCTGAAATGTCCATCAGAGCATTCTCTCGTAGAGGAGAGGAGACAGATTCAGGAAGGGAAATAAGGGGTTTGTTGCCGTTTACACTATTGTTGGTCAAAAGCATACAGCTGCTATTGTTATTGTTGCTGTTGGTGTTAGTAGTGGACTTGTTTTTACTCAGGTCTATGGGCTGGTCATCGTTTTCGTATAGCTGATAGTGGTTGGTGGGCTCAGCTGATTTGCCCTGAGTTGGGTTGAAAGCTGGTTTATCAATCATGCTGTTGCTGATTTTGTAAAGCATAGACAGTGGATCTGCAGCTGGGCCTACCGGTTTAGAAGCCTTCCCCAGATGTGTATTCATGATTGACTGGAGGGCACTGAGAGGGCTGATGAAAGGACTCTCAGGCGAGTGATCAGTGATAATGCCAAGACTGCTGCCGTTCATTACAGGAGACCGGCACGCCTCAGAGCCATTCTTTGAATGGTTGTTGTGGCCATCCACAAGGCTTTCTTTGGGYTCCTTTTTACAGATAATCTCTGAGTCTATACTTCCTGGGCTGACACTTCTCATACCAGATGATTTACCGACAGAGAGGTCATTTGGAGATGGTAAATGCTCTCTCAGTGCAGGAGAAGGAGATTTTACCACTGATGGAGGTCGACATCGTTCCAGGCTCACCATCTTCTCCTCCTTTTCTTTCTTAATGGTGGCAGGTTTTCCTGTCACTTTTTCCACAAGCTCTTCCATGGCGCTCACGTTACTTCTGAGGGGGGTTGGGGAGGAAGGACTTCGAGGTGAGTGGATGACTGAGTTAGGGTTACTTACAAGACCTCGTAGACCACTGTTAAACATTGGCTGCATCTGAACACTCTGGACTGTTGAGGGCAGAACAGTAGCTGAACTCTTCATGGCACCCTGCAGTTGGTAGGCAGCATGAATGCTAGGGTAGCCACCCCATGTGGGCGTGCCTGTCTGGGCCTTGCTGATGGCACTGGATACAGTGTTCTCTAATGATTTAAGAATATCTAAACCTTCTTTAGGCGTCTCCTCCAGATCTTCTTCTCTAAGGTATTTATAAGACGTAGTATCGGTTTCTGATTTCTCACTTGAGTCATCTTTCTCCTCCTTAATTTTTCTTTCCACTGGCTCACATCCTTCAACCTTTTCATCCTCAATTCCTTCCCTCTTCTCCTCTGATCCAGAGGAGAGAGCTGGGGACACCGGCTGGGACTTAACACTACTAGGAACAGGGAGTCGTGTGGTGGTTGGTGGAAGTGGTATTGACTGAATCTTTTCTTCCACCACTGGATCAAAGACCAGCTGTTTGCCTTTCTTAGATGCAGAGTTTGTAACCTTCAAAAARTGACCTGTAACCATCATGTGGGCAGTCAGTTGCTGTAATGTATCGTGGGAGCTCCCACATTCCATGCACTTAAGGATCTGAGCTTTACGAGCTTCAAATTGCCATGTGTAGCTGGCACCATTTTGGTAGCCATAGCGGTTGTTTGGTGTCACATAAGGGTTAGCTGCAGCTTTTGAGTCTTTGCCTAAATCACCAAGGGATACACTACCGCCACCACTACCAGCATGGACAGAGTCTGGGGAGCACGGGGAGACAATAGCTTCTTGGATAGCACGTTTTTTAGCTGAAGTTGGCACCAGTTTTGTAGCCAAGGCTGGCACTGGTTCTTTGAGAGGCACTTTCTGGTAATGCTTGGTCTTAATCATATGAACGCTGAGATCTTGTAGAGACTCAAAAGAGTGGCCACAGTACATGCACTTCAGCACTTTCTGGGCATCCTCTTTCCCTTCCATCTCCATCAAGGAACGCTTGCGTGGTTTGGACCAGCGCTTACCCTGATCCTCCTCCTTGTCCTTGTTGTCATCTCGATAGTGGCCYGTCTCGTTCATGTGGACTGTCAGACCCACCAGTGTGTCATAGGCAGCACTGCAGTCTTTGCAGCGAAACTTGCTTGCACCAGTGAAAACAGAGCCGTAAAGCTTGTTGTTCTGTCTGTAAAGCTGCACTGTGCTAAAGAGGCTAGGCTCGGGTAAAAGATGGTAGGGTGTTTGCTGAAGAGTTTTGGCAAGTGCTGCTTGGTGCCAGTCATAGGCCACACCACTCCCATTGCTGGCCCCTCCACTGCTGCTCCCACTGCTGCTGATTGCACTGTGGTTGCTAGCAGAGCTAGCTGTCGTGCCATTGGTATTGGCACTCACGCTGCCTGCATGGTTGACAGTGACAGCGGAGCTTTTACTATTGTGGTGACTGCTGGCCATGTTGATCCCACTGCTCTTATTTGTGGTTGTAGTTGAGGAGGCAGAGGCAGCAGAGACTGACTCGGGAGTCGGTAGCGTAGCATTGACACTGCCAGCAGCAGCAGCAGGCTTAGACTTCATGATGTCCATTGTAATGCTAGACCAAGAGGCATCCGAGATGAGATTTGCATAGACAGCTTTCATCTTTGCCAGGCTGTCCTGGAAAGACAGTCCATTGTTGGGACGAAAAGGCAGGGCAAGGCCTTCCCTCTCCTGACCGTCCCTGGAGGAGGTGCTCTTGAAGTCTGCAAGACGGTCGCTGGCATCACTAAGGGGAGAGCCATATCCAGCATCAGGGTTAGTACCATTGCTAAGTGGAGAGTCCCTGTAGCTAGGTGGCTGGCCTCCATCCACATCCTCCTCTTCCTCATTGCACAGGAATTCTGTGTCCTGGCCATCTAATGAGAGGCCATCATCTTGCAGGTGCTCCTCCTCATCGTGAGCGACTGTCTTAAGCTCATCCTCAGGCATATATGCTGGAGTACAGAAAAACAGAGGGGGGGGGGGGGAGAGGTTTTCTCAGTTAAATTGAAAATTTACAGAACATTAACAGGACCACTGACAAAATCATATGAAATGAATACTCAATGGAAGGAAATGTAGGCTTTTATTCTCATCCAGTGTGTGTCTATGTGRCTGTATATCAGTATGCATGAGTTGCTGTTTTCTTAAAACACACATGCACCTCTGAAAGGCAGTGGTGAAAAAAAAGCCTCCAAGGAAAAAAATAACTCACTGAGCTCCTGACAGTTGTCCTTTCCTTCTTAACTATCTATTTTTTTCCACACGTCTCATGTTCCCCAGGAAACAACTGGCTCTTTGGCCTTGTTATCCAGCTGCATGCTAGCATGTTCAATCTCTCTTTTCTCTTCTCCCTGAGCTTCACCGCATCTCTCTCCTCAAGCCCATAGATTTCAGCTTTTAACACTTTCAGGTAATACAATTGATTAGGGATTAGAAAAAAAAGATATCAGAGCCTATTCTAACCCACTCTAATGAGCAGAATGTCATTTTTATTAGAGCTAATAAGCAGGAACTGGCAAAACAATCAAAGTTGAAGTACCCACAGAAGGACAGAGATCGGGGCAAACAGCTTTGTGAATTTGTGTCACGACTGTTATGAGAATCAAAAAATGCTAACAAAAAGAACGAAATTTTCCAATTGCTAAAAGATGAAAATTTTGAGAAAAAGAACAAAAGAACATTTTGAAATGAAAATGAAAAAAAGTACAGGAATATCCGTGTGCTGGTGCTAGCTAGTGAGGACAATGCAAGYAGGAGTTAGCAAGAGAATAAGGGAGGAATAACAGCTGAATGAAAAGAAGATGTGGTGAAGAACAGTAACAAAAAGGGACAGGGAAGTGCTGATGGTGGAGAGAAAAAGAAGAGTAAGAGAGTGAAGCAGGGAGACAGGAAAGACAGCCCCCTGGTTTCTTCCTTTATCTCCTTCCTGCATGGTGAGATGTGTGTCCTAGATGCCAGTATCAGTCTCTCCTGATGAAACAGATGTGCTGTCAACTTCAAATGGCATGCTAACCTGTCACATCATAATCTAAGTGGACATAATACCTGATATATATACACTGGCACCATTTACTGCTGCCTGAGAGGAGATGGGTGGAGGAGGTGGGGGAAGGTGAGCAGCTGCACTATCAACTGTGACTGCATCATGATGTGCATATGTGTGTGCCTCTTTACGTTTGCCTCCCGTTGCCTTCATGCAGCTCAGAGATGTTTGCTCCTTAAACCTAAAGCCACTAACCATAATGCCACCCTATAAGTTTGTGTACTACTTATATGTCCCTTTCCAAATGAGCACGACTCTGCTCGGAAGCATGACAAGATTTCTGCAGAATGAGAGCACTACAGGAGAACCTGGCTGCGCTTCAATCCAGCTGACAGACGGAGACCGAGACAGTTTCTAAAACTCCTGAAAATCCCTAACACAGCAGATTAGCATTATGCGCTGTTCTCTCTTCAACACATCTGCAGAGCGTCTTCTGTTACAGAGCCATGCCTCTCACTAACATGCTTGCTGAAGAGTGGGCTATCAATACGCATCAGCCATTTAATACATACAAACCACCCCGAGAATGGTGATTTTTTACTTCACAAGCACAGAGGGAGAGTTCAAATGTACAGTAGGATTTACCTATGTGAGTAATTCATGTCAGCGGCAGCCAAAAACTGCCAAAGCCCAGTAGCTTTGCACATAAACACTCTCTCTCTCTCTCTCTCTCTCTCTCTCTCCCTCTCACACACACACACACACACACACACACACACACACACACACA
>NW_013952456.1:513146-514505 GCF_001266775.1 Austrofundulus limnaeus
CAGGTTCGCCCAGCTATCCATTTGGGGACATTCCATTGAATTCCATTACATTTCTACAGCCTAACCCTGACCACAAACCCTAATGGTACGTTCACACCGAACGCGTTTTGAGCAGCAGGAGCTGCCGATTCACATGCAAAGTCTATAAGGACGCGCCTCTAGGGGTCGTGCGTCGCGTCACGTACGTTTTGGGYGGYGCGCAAGGAAGGCAGAAGGAGCACAGAGCGTTTTCCACACATGCGGTGCTGCAGAAGCAGCCGCCGTCAGAGTTCAAATATCTGAACTTTTTGCCGCTCGACGCGTCTCCCACTGAAAACCGAAACAGACGGACTGGAGATCTTTACCTGAAATCGACCATGTGCAGTTGGATTTTCTGGCAGAACATATCAGCTGCTCGGGACAAAAAAAAAAAAAGAAAAAGTCCGTCAGCTGGCAGCTTCTGGAGTGACAAAACTAACCAAAAAAAATCGCCTCTAAATCATCTGGTTAGTTAATTATCTGCTGTGCGCAACGTTCACTTGCTTTTTAGTAAATAAATCAAAGCCATTTTCTTTTATTTTATCTTTATTCACCCGCTGAGGACACGCTCCTCCTACACCTCGCTGCTGCCGCTGCTTGTTCTGGTCTGAACACTAGTGCGTTCTTCAATCTGAACATAGTGCGTCCAACGAGAGGCGTTTTGTGCTTTTTGGCCGCTTAAAACGCGTTCGGTGTGAATGTAGCATAAGGCTAACCTCACAGTAGGGTTGGGCAATATTTGCAAAAAAATTAATCACGATTAATTGTGGTATTTAGCCGATAACGATTAATATGACGATTAATCCCCTGGAGTTCCTGGACACTCTTGTGTCCTGGTCACATGACCAATTTAGTGGGAAAGATTTGCTCTTCGTTAAAATCTGTTCCAAATTGTGCCAAAATTACAGACTTCGTAATTGTATTGAAAGATAAATAAATAAATACAGAACTTTATTTTTAATGTTCGTCGTATTTGAAGTGGAGATGAATATCAATCAGAATAAAACGGAGTAATCCCCAGTCAGTCTGCCTTGTGGCATTAATCGTATTAATCGTCAAGTGCCAAAATGTAATCGATTAATGTTTTTCTGATGATTAATTGCACATGAAACTATTATGCCCAACCCTACCTCACAGGTACCTACCTGACCCTAAAACTAACCTAAATTCACACCTTAGTCCTAAACCCAACCCCTGAACCCACCAATGGCATTTAAACCAAACGGGGACTCGACTTTTTTCCCAAATGTAGGCGTTTTGTCTTAAAATTGCCCCCAAATGTCACCAAAAACACACACACCCCCCGCGCGCGCGCGTACACACACACACACACACACACAC
>NW_013952456.1:514953-516194 GCF_001266775.1 Austrofundulus limnaeus
ACACACACACACACACACACACACACACACACACACACAGAGAGAGCAGGTTGAGAAGCAGCAGATCACAAATATCCCTGGGTGAGTGACAAAACAGACTGCAGCAGGGAGGGGCTTCGAACAATGAGCGGGTCGCCAGGGAACCCTTTGACGATCCCTGTCAATCAATTCCTGTCCTGCCACGTTGTCATGGAAACAAAGAGAGAGATATCAAAAAGCACAGAGAAAAAAAGACTGGCAGACACAGACATCTGTAAAAATCACAGGCAGCTAGTGGACAGTTTCTGTAAAGCCTAAACAAAATGTTAGTGATTAAATGTGGCTATGCGTGAGCCCGATCACGAGCTGCATCGACTCAGACAGGATGCCAAAATTTGAGGCATCAGGGAGRAAAAAAATTACAAGCCACACATCGGCTTCATCGCAGCAACTTGAAGCTGCACATTTCTGACTGGTGAGCAGATTAGGCTCCCTCCTCCTGCCCTGGACGAGCACACGCCGAGCAACACCAGCAACGAAAGAGGAGGAGGGTGGGCGTGGGAATGGGTAGGGGACTGGCGCCCCATCCCTGGCGGTTTGGTTTGCAGAGTGGGTGATGCCTGTGAGCAGGGCCATCTGCACGGGCGCCAAAGCGCCTGTCACTTTTGCTCTGGCACGTGCCGCCATCAAGAAGACAGGCGGCAGCATGGCCAGGATGGGACCGCAGTCTCACTGTCAGAAGCAGCMGCAATCAATACTGCCACCAGCCACGCCAGATCACCACCAACACACAGAGAAAACAAAAAGGATCACCTTGGTGGCACTGGTCTCCTTGTATTCTACACCTCACATAGTAGAAACCTGAATTAAAACAAAAACCACCAAAATGTGTTTGTAGTACTCTTTAGATGACATGAAGAGCTCTTTGTGCAGTAATGCCCACTCTTGATAGTAGGTCATGTTTTACAAAAGAGTTTTGTGTTATTAAACTGCACATACTTGTTTTAGTGCAGATAAGAGCTTTAAAAGAACTCAAGGGTGCATTTTATCAGTCTCATTTATTATTATTCTTATTTAAATTAGAGCGTTGCTGAAGGACTTCCCAACTAACGTAAAATGAAGCACCCTTGATTCTGAGTTATGTTAAAAATCTATACAGTRGCCTATTGAATTCTTCTACTGAGACAACCCAACTCACCAGAGTGAGTTTAGCTCCCTGTAGTTAAATAGATTGATATAATGACTTTCTCTCTGTCAAAAAT
>NW_013952456.1:516514-527000 GCF_001266775.1 Austrofundulus limnaeus
AGCTGCAGAACAAGCTACAACTGTGATTATCAGCTAGTGGTCTGTGGGCCTTTTTGAGGCCTTTTCGGGAATCTTTATGGCCAGTGGAGGTGACATTATAAAACTAAAAAATATATTGTGAATTTTCTTATTTATTAATATTTTTGCACATCAGGACAAATGAAAAGACCAGATTCATGTAAACAAGAAAAATACTGTATATAGTTTATACTGAATTTAATAAAAACTAGTACAACTCAACTATTCAGGCATATTTTTTCTAGGGCTGAAATGATTCCTCGAATAATTCAAGCAATTCGATTACAAAAAATCCTCGAGGCAAATTTATCTGCCTCGAAGCTTCGTAAAAAAATACATACTGTTATAATCAGTGTACTTTCACCCCCCCGGAATGTTATTTGTGTTACACACAATGCTACAATGTTAGCGCTTCCGCTAACAGTTACACTGTCGATGCATCACGCGTGTATGCTTGCTAAGCGCTTTATTTAGCTTTAGAAGAAGACGAAGAGTGCCGAAACGAAGCGCTCAGAAAACGTCAATTTATAAAAAGCATGGGCACATTTAAAACTAAACAGAAAAGACGACAACGCACCATGCTCTGCACATCCTCAGTGTTTCTGCACCGGAACAAAAACAGCTGCTGCATGTACCGAACGCGTCCGGCGTTAACAACAGGTATCTTTCACGTTCCCTTTGCAAAATACCGTTACCTACATCTGTGATAATCTGTCATGTTACACATGTACAAGGAGGAGGTATATCTTTGGCTAATGTTATTTGTGCTGACTAATCATGGTGACCTGGCAGGGCTTTATTAAACAGTGTGTAAGTTGTGTGATTAAAAACAAGACTTACTTTAGGTTTGTCAGATAAAAAATAAAAGCACAGCAACAGATAAGACAGCTTGAGCTGAAACACGTTTATTTGTTGATATGCTTTTATCTTAGTTTAAATGATACTTGGAATAAATGTTTCAAGTTTAAAAGTATTTATAGAAGATAGCTGGATTTTTTAAAATTATTTGCTGCTGCTTTTTATGATTTTAGCCTTCATTACTACTGTCATATTTGTTTATAGCTAAGCAGTCAAGACTAAATCTTTTATTGCCTAAATGGGAACCCTGCATCAACCTAATAACAGTCTTAAAATAAATTTTTGTTACAATTAACAAGTGAACTCTACAAAACTCAATTGCAACACCCAAATATTTATATTGTCCATTTTATTATTAAATTTCTAACAAAACAAACAAACAAAAAAAGACATTCTATTTTCCAGTCCATAACAATAAATTTAAGCATTTAGATTTTTCAGTGTTGGTTAAAAATGATTCTGTGACAGAGTGCTTTTAACTGATGCCTCCTCAAACCTTACATACATAAATACAAACAAATGGAGTATAAAATGCATGAATTAATACAACTGGTATTATAACATTACTTTGATTGCAGCAGGGTCATCAGCTAGTGTATATTACCCCTTCACAATATTAAATAATTGCATTTCTCATCAAAYAAGCTTAAATAATTATKGCAGAACATGACAATTTTTTATATCCGATTACTCGATTAATCGTCAGAATAATCGATAGATTAATCGATTACTAAAATAATTGTTAGCTGCAACCCTATTTTTTCTAATTCTTCTTATTATGTAAACTTCAAATTCTTTAAAGGTAATTCTGCTGGATTTGAGAGAAAGATCATATAAAGAAGTTGGATTATTTAAGTAAATAACAGAGACACTTTCCGATACAATGTCTTATAAATACCTTAGAGAAGAAGATCTGGAGGAGACGCCTAAAGAAGGTTGAGCTAACATGTTTTACTTTTTGTTTTAGTAGTATTGATCACATTTTTACATACTAATTTATTTTTATTGTGAGTATAAAAAACAAAAAAAAWTCTGTTATGTTAGGTCACATATGAAAATAACGACTGCAGAGGTACTAAAGAGCCACATGTGGCCCCAGAGCTGCAGGTTGCAGACCCCTGCCGTAGATTATCATCTGTGGAGTTATAATGGAATTATAACCATTTCAGTCAAACCTTGACTATAAGGTTAGTAGTGATACAGGTAGTAGGTAGTACAGCCAGATCTCCTGCAATCTTGGAGTATGTGCTGAAAGGACTCTCAGCTACTACCACACCAAATTTTAGCTCAACATCTGTAAAACATTTTTTATAACTGCTTTTGTAGCTTCTAAAGTCAGTTGGCCACCCTAAATTTAACTAACTTCAAAAGTTATATACATTAAAAAAATAGTTTGTAAAAGTTTAATAAAAAATTGTCCAGAGGAGAATTTTGAGAAATTTTGTTAACTGACAGTTAAGACAAGACAAGACAAGACAAGATAAGACAAACTTTGTTTTATCCCACAGTGGGAAAATTTGCACATTACAGCAGCTCAAAACAGGTCAGGGTGAGATAGAATAAAGAAAGTAAAAGAAAAACAATACAAAAACAAAACAAAAAAAACACTATACTCGTGATATATAACAATGTACATATACCTAGTAGAGTACATAAATGAATATATATACGAAGGTGCATATTAGTGATGGCAGTGTATGTGAATTGTCCAAGTGACTGATAACATCATGTGTTATACAGTCTAACTGCAGTTGGAATGAATGACCTATGGAAGCGCTCCGTCCTGCAGCGAGGATGTTTCAGTCCCTGACTGAAGGAGCTGCTCAGCCCCCCCCCCGTTTCATGCAGAGGGTGGTGGGGGTTGTCCATGATGGCTGTCAGCTTTGCCAACATCCTCCTCTCACCTACCACTACCACAGGCTCCAGAGGACATCCCAGCACAGAGCTTGACCTCCGTACCAATTTGTCCATCCTGTTCCTGTCCCTTTCAGTACATCCAGCCCCCCAACAGACCACTCCATAGAAAAGGGCAGATGCTACCACCGTGAGTCCTGCAGACACCGAAGGACCTCAGTCTCCTCAGTAGGTGGAGTCGACTCTGGCCCTTCTTATACAGGACGTCTGTGTTCGTAGTCCAGTCCAGCTTGTTGTTGAGGTGAACACCCAGGTACTTGTAAGAGTCCACTGTCTCAATGTCTTTTCCCTGGATGTTCACCGGTGCTGTGGGGGGTGGCTTCCTCCTGAGGTCTATGACCATCTCCTTTGTCTTGCTGGCATTGATTTGGAGAGCGGTGGTCTCACACCAGTCAACAGTCACTGATGACCCCCCTGTACTCCTCATCATTCCCGTCTGATATGCATCCAATGATGGCCGTATCATCCGAGAACTTGTGAAGGTGGCAGTGGTCCGAGTTGTACCTGAAGTCTGACGAGTACAGACTGAACAGAAAGGGTGAGAGGACTGTGCCCTGTGGTGCCCCCTTGCTGCAGACTACCACATCAGACACACAGTYGCGTAGCCTTACATACTGTGGTCTGTTGGTGAGGTAGTCGATGGTCCATGCAGTCAGCTGCCTGTCCACTCCGGCTCCCTCCAGCTTCCCTCTCAGCAGAGCAGGMTSGATAGTGTTGAAAGCACTGGAGAAGTCAAAGAACATGACTCTCACAGTGTTTCCTGCTTGCTCTAGGTGAGAGAGATATCGGTGCTGCAAGTAGTTGACAGTGTCCTCCATCCCGATGCCCGGCCGGTAGGCGAACTGCAGGGGGTCCAGTGCTGGGCTCACCATAGGACAAAGATGGTGCAGGATGAGCCTCTCCATGGTCTTCATCAGATGAGAAGTCAGAGCCACCGGTCTGAAGTGGTTCAGCTCCCTGGGATGTGTGATCTTTGGCACTGGAACCTAACCTGGAAGTTAGCTTCAGTTCCAATAACAAATAAAACTTAAAAAAAAAAAGTCTTACATAATTCCTTAGCGCTCTGAATATGTAATGAAAATGACCTCAGCAAATTTTAGGTCAATTTCTGTAAAAACAAACTGATTTACAGCAAATCTGTGTTGCCTAAAATCAATTATCTGTGGCAACAACAAACACACACAGGACAAGAAAAAAGAGGATTCAGTGAACGCCTTGAATCCTCACTTAAAGCAGCCCTGAGCCTCAAAATGAGGCCAACGTGACCGAGTACATTACCCCTCACACACAATGAGATTAGATTTTTGTAAATACACCAAATGAAACACAACCAGCAGACACGTCACACTTTTGGCAATAAGCCGAGCAGAAACATATCGCTTATTTTCAAAACTTTGCTATCTCCCCACCCTTCCCATTTTTTCTGCTTTCTCTCCTTTCGTTGCTGAGAGTCTGCTGGTTGTTAAATCAATATAACTCTCTGTCAGGCCCGAGGAGCTTCACCATTTGGCCGCTGTCAAAGCCAAACAAACCAGATAAGAAGGCAGAAAGGCGATGAGACGAGGGAGGGAGAGCGAGAAAAAGATGGGAATGAATCCTTTCAGCTTCCCCCTCACCAGCACTGGCCCCGTTTCTCCGACACCCCTCCTTCTATTTATTTACACACATTTCTTTATTTATTTGATGTGGGTTTGGGAAGAGGGGGCAATCACTGCAGTCATTTGCGGCACTAATGTCCAATCACGCACCCCTTCACTCATGTGATTTAGGCAGTGCAGGAATGGGTCCGCGGCTGAGGACGGTGGGCAGGGGGGTGGGTGGTGGGTGGGCAGAGGCCATTTAGGCTGGCCCTTAATAGGAAACTTGGCAGTCTTATTCCTTCCCCAGATTCTGTTTGTCACCATGCTCTCCATTACGTGCCTCTCAAACCTGATGGCTTTGGACAGGAGCTGATCAAAAAGCCATCGCTTGACCTACACGCCGTGGCAGAACGAGACTCGCGCCCTGCACAGGCAGAGGGTGAGATGAGACGGAGGAGAAGGGAGGTGTGTGTCAGTTCATGGTGCAGAGAGGAGGAGGGGGGATGGGGGTGATAGCTCTCGGCCTGGGACAAGAGGGCTGTAAATAAAATGACATTATTATTTCCTTTGTCCCATCACGTAGAAAAGCCAATTATGGTAATGCTGCTGCCAGCGTGTCAGAGGGAATACTGGGATGTGCTTCCTGTGAAGCGGCTAACATGAAAGCAATGCCCTGATCAGGAAACACAGGCCTCTATTTGACATTGGAGTGAACAGATGAGGAAAAAGAAGGAATATATGAAGGGGTATGAAACTAAGCTGTGTGTGGACCTTGTTTTCCCAAATAGATAAATTTGAGCTATCTGCAACAAAATAGTTTTTTATTGTTGTTTTTTTACTTTAAATAACCAGATTCTGAGGAAAGCCAAAGTTGATCTTTTTTAGGATCCTAATTCAGCTGCACAGATTTGTTCAAACAGAACAAGTAACAAAAATACCCACGTGGAGGGGTGTCAGAATGTTATATGGTTTACTTCTCCTTATGGAAAAGATAGGGCCCCTTCCCTAAGAACAGCAATCATCATGAGAAGTTCACGAGTTCATGAATGGAGCTATGCCACGCCTCACATCTTGACGAGATGAATTATGCAAAGAAAACAGAGAAGGAGGAGGATGTTGAGGATGAATGCGATCATTTACTTTAGAAGCTAATTCATTTTCAATCTCATCATAAGGCTTCCATCACTGCGCTCTTCTTAAAACCTCCTCATGCATTTGATAGGAGAGTTTTATTTAAAATAATTCCTTAGCCCCCACCCCCACCCCCGCCAAGCACCCCTCTTTCTCTTCACCACCCCACCCTGCCCTTTCTCTTCAGCTTTGCTCAAACGCCCACATGGGCCCCTCCCAAGCAGAATAATGGGAGCATATGGCCTAGGCAGCACATACAGGGCCTTAAATAACTGCTGCAGCATTCCAGCTCACTGTACCAATTTATCTCCCACCCACCTCTACGCCCCCCAATTTGAAAACACCTCCAGCCTGAGTTGAGCTGGGCAGACAGCAGCGAATGAGACGAGTTGCTCTTCATACGGAGCTAAATAACAGACGAGCGCAGAAAGTGGTGTGAAAGAGAATCAGCGCTGTGCAAACAGGATTAACAAATAGATGCTATGTTATTGTTAGATACTGAGCAGATAACCAGAAGCTTTCCTGCTAATGGTTTGTTACTGGTGGCATTATGTGGAATATTGGGCGGGCCACTTCCATTATGTAGCATCATGCTTAAGTTAGCAGATTGTTTGTGTTTGAAGTGAAGTATCCAACAGCAAAGCCACAAGATGATCAATGCAACAACTGCAAGTTACAAAGACGGAAAGAAACCGTCTTTGCACTTTTCTGTTACTAAAGTTCTAAATTTCTTCAGAGTGTTTTCATGAGACGCTCACTGACCGGACAAGTTTCAGGTTGACTAGTGACCAATCAATCTGAAACTCAAAAAATCGGTTTTTCTTTGTGTGTTCTACGACTGAGCTGCAAATAAGAATTCAATTTAGCAATTTCTTTTTATTTAAATGCTCTAATGTCAATGTCTTATTTTATTTACATCATTTGGCTCTTTACAAACTACAATAGCTGCACCAAAGACCTGAATAGCTACAAATTTTACAGAACAAAAAGTGACTTACAATAACACAAAAGGTGATAGCCTTATAATAAATAATAATAATAAAATTAAAAATAAAATAAAAGGTAGTATAACATAAAAAATAAAGCAACAAATAAATAAAATTATCATGCTCTACTTGTGTCAAATGGAAGACAATTCAGATCTGTAACATCTGTAGGGTATATAAAATACAGATGTTAAAGATGAACCACTAAACTGGCGACACAAAGTTTAGCTTTTAGGTTCCATCAGAGGACAAAAGTCAAAAAATATATAATACTTTTTGTGATTATCAAGCTATAGTTTGACATGAATTTACAATAAAATSAAAAAGCAATGTAATAAAGCAGCACATTTGACAGTAAATCCATTTTTTTCTTTTAAAGTACTCTGTTAATCACTTTTCATTTAAGCTATATTGAAGTCTTGTAGAGAAAAATACTTTTTCTTGTAAATAATGTTTTTTATGTAAGCAAAAAAAGCTGTGAATGTTAAAGAGTCTGCTTTKTAAAGGAGCCACACTGAAATACATATAAAGTCCTCCAGGTTAACGGACAGAGGAAGAATATGCTCAGTAAGCTGATGGTGTGAACCTTTTATTAAGAACACACACATTTTCACCTCAACCACAAACAAGTAAAACAATACTTTCAATGTTGTTATTTTTAGCTTAAACCAGCCAAATTAAGAATCAGCAGGTCAGAGATTCAAAAAAAGAACCATTAAAGAAAACTCATCATTGCATTTTCACATCTTGGAGAGATTTCATGCAACAGCTAAATAAGTCCATGTAAATGGGTATTCACATGATAAAGTCTGACTAAGTGAGCCGTTTCAGACATCAGACAGATAATCAGAGCGCTCATCTTAATAGATTACTTTTTGTGACCTTTAGAGGAATATATGGAGGGGTCTGGATAGGAGTATTTGTCCATTTGATTGAGAATAGACGTGTAAGATCAGATCCAAAAAGGATGAGGACACAACTGAATGCTCGTGTGTGTTTGAACAGGAGCGAGTGTGAAAGGTGCTGCTGTTTTATTTATAGAGTAAGTGCTATTTATACCCAACTCAAAGATCAGTTCAGAGAAGCTGCTTGTAGGCCACAGCCAAGATCGCTCTCCATTACAGYGCACACGCAACACCAACAACCCCTCCAAACACACACACTTTAGCAAACCGAAGCTTTGGTTACTACACTCTGCTTGTAACGCAGCTGCTGTGACAGCACCAGGACAATTACGTATGCAGTATGAAGAGTAAAAAGCATGTGTTAAGTGGTCGGGATGGGGTGGTGTCGAGCCCACACTGACCGACTGACTAAATGTACTTCATGGAGTACGGTGGGCCTTAACATGCTCAGGGATCAATATGGTGAACCAGAGCCAATCGATTGCAATTCATCCGTCTGTTTTTTAATCTCATTCTCACACACTGCACACTGAACTGCAGCTGTCCTACAAGGCATAAACACACACATTTGCATACATATGCGTGCATGAAAATGACACACACTCACACATACAGAATGTCCAAAGTATTACACCCTCTGTGCAAAATTTAAAAAAAGKGATTGTTCAATAAACCCATATTGGAATTTATTTATTTTTATTGAGCATATCACCTTATCCTGGTCCTCTCTGCATAACAAGGCCTGTATAATTAAACCATAAATTTCAGGGCGCTCCTTTAATTACCACAGACAGTGTCAGGAGGCAGCAGAGTAAACAAATGGCTTTGAAGTGAGCAAGAAAATAAAAAAAGAGAGGCTTTGACACAGCTATGGAGAAGCTGTTCATTTTGGAGGGGATGTTGTTGCACTTGAAAAAGATGAAATGTTCAAAAGGGTGTGCGTGCACAGGGAGTACAGTATACAGAGTTTTTCTCTTCTGCTTTATCTACGAATGCTTTTGAGGGATGCAGGTTTACTGTGAAGTGAAAGGTGGAATAATCAGCGTATCAGTGCCGGCATGACAATGTAGAAATATGGAAATATGGATGAGCCTTGTGTGTATTTTTTTTATTTTTCTGAACGCACGAATGTGTGCTTGTCTTTGTCTGTAATTTACAGGTGTTCTTGTCCCACTAGACCATGATTGGAGATGTCTAGCGAGTTGTTGTATTTATTTTACGCAAGCTTGTGTGTGTACATTGTTTTCACATGTGTACATTTTAGGTCAATGTCAACACACAGGACCACTTCTCAGCAGCTTAGCTAATTACACAAGAGCCCCAAAGGCCACTTAGAACGGGTTAGCTAATTAACAAACAGGCTGATGGCAGATTAATTGAGAGGTGTTCTTAATCTTCACCCCTAAATGCAATGACAAATGCTAACTAGCGCTAATTAGGCTGGTATGGAGAGGCAGGAGTGGAGGTTGTATTTACCGTTACTGAGGCTCATATGAATGTGTGGCTTGGCTGCCCACCCCCTACAGATCTGTCAACAGGTTAAACAAAGAAACCTAAAGGCAAGCTAATGTGTAACTATGATCAGCAAGGTTCCAGAGTTCACTACCGATCTAATTTAGCTTTTAGATATATTTGGTATTCTCGTTTTTATTGCTGCTTCATAATTGTAACAATTTGTAATAAATGAGAGTCAACTGTTGAAGGTACATGAACACTGAAGCACCTTTATTACTATTCCACCATTATTTAGTTGATTTCTTTCATTATATTGATTTTCTACACTTCCTGTAGCTTTGGCAAAAATGGTGTGGCTCAATTGGGAATAAAGAGCTGGTATTTTTGTCACTGTACATTATAGGGTAAACAAACTAAACAAAATGAGCAAAAATAAAATCCATGTACACACAACAGTATATTGGCAAAATGAGGGAAAAATGGCTCTATTAGAAGCTCTGAAGTTAGAACTTATTGTGTGACGAAGCTAACATGAGCTGCCTAAACTTTACATTTTTGAAAACCCTCCTATTTCTACAAATGTTACATTTTTATACCGTTTATACATCAACTAGTGTGTTTCTCAAAATCTATAGGGCTTCTGCTTTTCTACAGTTTGCGCTTCAAATACAGAGGTGAAAATTTTTGTTAGCTTGTCATATCTGCTACTAGGGATGCACAATATATCGGCATTCAAATAGGCATTGGCTGATAATGGTAATTTTTCAGAATACTGGCATCGGTATATAAAACTGGGCCGATATTAATGTCAGATATTGATTTACCACTTTTTAGCTTTGTGTTTCTGTTTTGGGAGGGGAGATGGTTGATTGAGCGGCATCTGTTTGATCATGATGGTGATATTGACGCCGCATAGTCAGGAATAACTGAAGTAGGGAGACATGTCAGAGGCCTGGTTGTTTATTTACAGTGTGTTTGTGCATTTATGTATAATATAATTTGTATGTTGTGTGTAATATCAGTGAATATCAGTTATCAGCCATTACAGCAATAATTATAACGGATATCGATATCGGCTGAAATTTTCATATCATGCATCCCTATCTGCTACATAAAACATGCTAGAAATACTACAAACATACATGTGTGATAAGATGATTATAATTCACTCAACTGTTTTGTTAACTTAGTTATCTCAAAGTGGCTGTTTGAGGTTTATTTTCTATTAAAAGTTTCTGTATGCTCCTCCTATTAAGAATGCTGTCAGGAAGTGAACACACAAGTATAACCACAGTGACCATAATGAGTCACAAACAGAAGCTTTAACATTTCTTTTGATTTTTGTTCTCCTCACTCTTCTTTTATAGTTTCTACATAAAAAATGCTGATAATTTGTCAGCTTATATTATTAGGAAAGTAAATCCTAAGCTATTGGGTTTTAGAAAAAAAGGAGGTTGAAATTTGGGCAGTAATGATATCAACATCGTTTAAATTTTTTTTTTTTAATTTCTAGTTCTAGTTGTTTGAAATCTGAAATAAAGTGACACCAAATTTGTTTACTTTATATCACAGATTTTTTTGTTTACGCTGAACTGTTTGTGTCTTTAGCTCACCTTCCACTCTGAGTGATATACGTATA
>NW_013952456.1:528079-530732 GCF_001266775.1 Austrofundulus limnaeus
GTGTGTGTGTGTGTGTGTGTGTGTGTGTGTGTGTGTGTGTGTGTGTGTGTGTGAATGCTGGCCTGGACTCGTCTGTTCCAGCATGAACAGTTTGTGTAAAACATGAAACCTGAAACAGAATTAACACAAAGGTGGATTACAATGACAAAATGAAGAGCAATAGGCCCCTCAGCAGGGATCTGAACCAGCACCCATCTGTGGATGATCTGCTGCCAGTAGAAAATACATCTTTCGTCACCATGTGTGCACACGCTTGTGCGCTCTCACACACAAACAGAATCTTCACTGCCATGAGAACCAC
Organism: Austrofundulus limnaeus; assembly: GCF_001266775.1. NCBI lineage: Eukaryota > Metazoa > Chordata > Actinopteri > Cyprinodontiformes > Rivulidae > Austrofundulus > Austrofundulus limnaeus. The sequence continues at coordinate 528,381 of NW_013952456.1, forward strand.
TCCCCCAAGGTCCAGCTTCTTCCAACTTCCATCTGCCCGGATAAATTTATCATCCAGCTCCCMGGCCCTGTCTATCACCACACACCTGTGCCTTTTAAGCCCCCMCCTTCCAAAAAAACCTCACAGGCACTCACACTCCACCTGGCCCCTTTCAGCCTCTGACCCCGCCCCTCACAAAGGCACACCTCCATTCTCTGATCCTCACCTCCATCCATTGACTCTCAGTTCTTCCTTTGCTTCCACCACCTGTGCTCTTAAATCCCCACATAAAGACAAACTGYTTTAGCTCAACACACTCACACACAAAGAGGCAATAAATACATACCTCCATGTAATAACCTCACATGCACACACCCCTGCCCAGATCCCAAGAAACACACGCAAACACAGGCACACTCACACAMATGTACTGTCCCTGACGAGACAACAGCCAACAGCAGCTGCTTCCATCTCCTAGCAACAGCAAGCCTGATAGATGACCCTACGATGGATAATTACCGTAAATCACCACCGCTCACACACTAAAGGCGAGAGAGGGCTGAGAGAGCTTCAGAAAGACTTTGAAAAGGACAGAAGGAGAGAGAAAGAGGACTGAAAGGGATCAGAACTGGAGGGCTGGGACTTGTCATGTGTGCACTAATGGACTCTGATGAGCTCAAACTCATCTGCTTTCTTAAAGCATACACACACTCAGTGTTGACTGCACAAATGCACATTAGCATGAATCAACGCACTCTTATTCGACACGATTYACAACTGTAGAAAAACTACAGACCGTGCTTCTATTCCGAGATGTTTTACTGTCAGATATACATCTTTTTACAGATAGGATCCAGCTGAAGACAAGAAAGTGCTAAAGAAAGGATCCATATTAGATGTAGCCACCATGAGGTCTGAAATCTGTTTGGTTTAGTTGTCTTTACTTTTGGAGTCAGAAAGGAACATTTCAGAAAAGAGMGTAGAGGCAAAGAGTTTAGACCTGGTTTGATGAACGTTCCTCTCTTTGAGRCCAAAAAATGGAATAACCAACATATTTTCATAAGAACCCAAATATATCAGTTCATTTACCCAATGATTTAAAAATAATGTTGGCAGAAAAATTATCGTTTTAGTTTTTTAATATGTATGGAGTCCACYACAGTCAGGGATGTTTTGTAAAAACATGTCTTTATGACATCAGACCGGTTTTTAATTTTAGATGTACAGACCAGAACAGTTGTCCTCACAGAATATTAGATCTGTCTAAAAAAAGGGGCATTTAATGCAAATATAAAATAAACTGATTAAAAAAGGTGTGTAACTGTGGATGCTTCACATAAATTGCTTTATTTGTGATTTGTGAAATAAGACTAACTGTGGACCAGGATGCAGATAGTACCGTAGTGTCTGGAAAAGCTGTAAAAAATGTTATGCAGAAAAGAAATAATAATAATAATAATAAAAGAATAGCGCTGAAGTTTAAAAATAATTTATCTAATGAAAAATAACAACCAATCAGGCTAGTTCATTTAGATCAGGAACTGAAGACCAGTGAATACGGTTTCTCTTTTTTGTATTTTCAAATACATTTTTAATAACCTTTTCTGATTTAATAAATGATAAAGTGATAAAACACACTGACAAAATGCTACAACTAGCAAAATTGCCACGAGTTAATTTAATGAAGACACACTCAGAAATGTTAAATAATTGCACTCTGAACGAAGTTTACTCCARGTCATCAAGTATTTCATATGTGCATGCAGATGTTCTCTTTATGCCTTCATTTTCAGCTTTACCAGACATGCAATCTGTCCCACTCTGTCCCGTCTGTCTTTCACTGCTCCCCCTCCTTCCCTCCCTGTACGAGTCCTGGCTGCTGCAGACATTTGATCTGGCTGCCTTGTGATAGATTGACAGGTAATGAGGAGGTTGAAGGGGCGTTGGAGACAGGAGCAGGTGTTCAGCACAGTCTTTTTGGTCAGCGCTAAGCTGCCATGTCCTTCACTGATGTACTCCGCTTCCTCCCTCTCCCACTCATTCTTTCCCTTCTTTCTTTCCTTCCTTTCTCCTTCTTCATCTCCACAATCCCCCACCTTTCTTTTTCTTCCTGAGAGCAAAGGACTAYACAATTCATCACACGGTGACACGGTCAGACATAGACTATCTTTATATCGGGRAAACGCAGCAGCTGTGGAAATAAATAGAGAAACATCAAGTCCCATGTTGGCAGCAGCAAACTGGGCCTCAGACTGATCGGTCAAACAGGGAAACAAGTTTTTTTGGGGAAAAAAACACGATAGAAGTTAACTTCCAACTAGTGCTGTACCAAACGATTATTTTCTAATCGATTAATCTAACGATTATTTTTTC
>NW_013952456.1:531677-533470 GCF_001266775.1 Austrofundulus limnaeus
GATAATAAAAAATCTACGTCGACAAATTTACATAATTGACGTCATCGATTATTTCAGCTAATCGGTGCAGTCCTACTTCCAACCAGTTAGCATCAATTTCAGAGTCATGAAATACAAACAGACCTCTAAATTATATTCTGATTTTAAAWAACACTATCATAAACCAAGACCTAATTTACCTAATAATTTATTAAATTTCAAGAGGGAAAAAAACTTTTCTGTTTTCATTTACATGCTTGTAAAGCCAGGGAATTCAGCTTAATGGTATCCTCTAAAACAGAGATTTTTAACCCTTGGGCTGTGGCCCACAATGTGATTGCAACCTTGAGAGACTCAAAAGAAGAATCTGTTTGTAAATTTTGGGCCATGAAGACCGCGGGATCACAATGGTTTTCAATTGACAGAGTTGCAATACACTTTCTCACCACTAGCAGAGGAAGTGCTCTGTATTCCCTCTGATTGTAGAGCACCTTGTGAATCTATTTCTATGAAAGGTGCTATATAAATAAAAACTTACTTACTTACTTTACTTACTTACTCCACTCAGACATTTAACAAAATATGTAGAAGAAGAACCTTAGCCAGCTGCTAGCAAATGTTAGAACAATGGAAAGATATTTTAAACAAAAAGTTGAAGCAYAAAATGTAGAAAATCTGACAAAATGACCAAAATTGTTCCCAAGTAGAATGTAGGCTTCATCATCTGGTTAGCCATKGGACTAACTACATATTCAACAAAGCATTGAATCCCTCCAAACTAAAACAGCATTTAGAATTTGCCAAACATGAAGAGCAGCTTCTGGTAATAAAAAACAAAAAAGGTTTGTGTTAATGTATGTTTGTGGTGGTGGGGGTAATTTAATTGTGTTAAAGTTCCAGGAAATGTGATTAATTTAATCTTTAGTTTCTGAGGCTGTCAGAGAAAATAATGTGAGGGGTAGAGGTAGGATCCTTATTTTTGAAAACAAGATATTAGCTCAGACTTTTCTTGTTTTATTTTTTCACAACCGAAGGGCTGGGCGATAAATCGATTTTATTGATTAATTCAAATTTGCTGTGTATAACGATTTAATTTTGGGGAAATCAGGATTTTTTTACCCCCCTCGAGTTAACTCTTTGGGACTTCCATAGTTCGGAGGTCTGTAGTTAAGTTTCACCCCGCCCATCCCGTCCCTCAAGACGCAGACAATATGGACGCTAGCAAAGAGGAACTACTTCCCAAAAAAGGCACCGTGTCTTCAGTTATCTGGAACTGGTTTGGTTTCGCAACTGCGGACTCGGAGCAACAAACAGCTCGCTGCAAAATCTGTTTGAAGGCTGTTGCTACCAAAAGCGGGAGTTCGATAAACTTGTTCAAACACCTGAAACAGAGGCACTCTGTGGAGTGGGAGAAAAGCTGCTCTTTACGACAAACTCAAGCTAGCAGCAGCCCAAAAAGCAGCACCACGAAAAGACAAGCTACCTTAGGGGAATCATTTTCAAACTGTGTTCCCTACGAAAAGATGAGTGCCCGGTGGAAAGCCATCACAGATGCCATCACGTTTTACATCACAAAAGATATGGTGCCTATTTATACAGTGGAAAACCCAGCTTTATTCAGCTAGTTAAAACTTTGGACGCCAGGTATGTGCTAACTAGCTGCAAATATTTTGCCGAAGTTTCCTTGCCACACCTTTACAACAAACAACATGCGTGAAAAGATATCGAACGTGCTGAAGGATGTGCGTTTTTTTTTTCTGCAACAACGGACTTAAGGTCCAGTCGAACAATGGAGCCGTATATGAGTTTAACAG
>NW_013952456.1:533480-537706 GCF_001266775.1 Austrofundulus limnaeus
GTTTAAGCCACAGGACATGCATGAAGATGCAGTAGACAGGCTTATCTTCCTTGCCAAAAATGAAAAATCAAGAATGTACTTACTGACTTTGCTTGAATGTATGTTTTAAACAGGACTGTTAATTTTATTTACACTAATTTTCAAACTAGCTTATTGTGTTTATTTGAAGCTGCAAATATTTTATTTATATTTTCATGTTTACAATGGCGGGACCTACCATCTTGTTTTACAAGCATGATTTATAGCTTGTATTTAGTTGCACTTTGAATTAAGGTCAACTCCCAGAAGGGATGGTTGAAATAAAAGAGAGTTTTTAAAAATATTTTCTGTAATTTGTGTTTAAGAAAGCWAAGGAACKATGCAAATAGATTAAAATCGAAAATCGAATTTGGGMTGAAAAAAAAAAGAAWTTTTTTTAGGCCATATCGCCCAGCCCTTCCGGAAGTTTAACATCTCATAATGGAGAGCCACCAGAGGAATAAATACCTTAAAGACTGGACCAAACAGTACAGGGCTAGTTCTATTTTATATTTCATAGTTTTTCTGTCATTAGATTTCTCAGATTAGTTTATTTTGTTACAGGAAAACGTGGTGATCAGTGTGTAATACAAACAATATAAGAGTAGAACAAGTTTCAAGCAGGGCCTCTGATCTCAGATAAAGGTCAAAGACCATTGTAGCGATGGCGGATGCTGGTCTTTCAAGGAGGGGAAGCTCAATTTCGGCCTACATCATAAAATGTGTCGGTTTATTTATACGTAAATTCTACCCTGAAGTGTGTCCGCCTGTGAGTGCTTTGTGACGGTGGAGGGGCTCAGCAGCACCGGCTGGACAGACACTGCAATACAAGTCAGAAAGAGTGATAGAAGTCAGTCTCCAAACACAAGCAGCTACAAAACAATCACCAGAAATAGAAGCTCGATTTGTCAGTAGTTGTTTTTAACAAAGAAAATGTCACTAAGACGATTAGGAAAGTCCGGTTCAACTCAAAACAGAATGAAAATGCTCCCACTGATGTTTACACCAAAAGATCGCTGATTCGCTCATTTCGCAGTCAATCCAAAAAGGATTCAGTCTCAGACAGATCATTCAATCAACATGCAGAAGCTGAGGGTCCGGGCCAGCCGAAGCCAGCCCACTGCCCCATAGACCCCCAGAGATGCTCAGCGTCGGATGGGCGGGACACAGCCCAGCATTTATCCAATGACTCGCCTCGTTTCGCTGCACTCTTTGCTTCGCTAATGAACTCTGTGGAAGCTCAGCATCTATACACTAAAGCACTGTGAAGCTGTGGGAATGAGTGAGAGGAAAGTCGCATCATTACCAGTGATAAGAAGCTGATTCTGAACAAAAGTTGAGCGTGTTGTAGCRCATATTTAGTCAAAGACATGTACACACAACAGTATGTATTTGATCAATTGTGTTTTTGACATTTTAGGGCAAGCTGAGCTTCCCTTGAAGTCTTACAGCAATCACCTCTGAGTTGTAGTCACTGTTCTACCTTTCAATAAATAACAATTATTTGTTTTCATTAATCCAAACTATTTAGAAAATTCATTCTTCAAATGGCTGGAAAATAATGGTTTTGAGTAGATTGTTTTTCTAAATTTTCTCAGGAACCCAAATGGACCCTTCTAATCACTTTGTGCTGCTGGTGTGCAATAATACATTTAGGTCACCAGCAAATGTTGGCAGGTATCAGTGTTTGCCATAATCATGTCAGGATTTATGTGACAAGGTCTTTGCTTGTTAAACTGTAACTTAAGTGCATTTAGTTTAGTTATAATGCAAATACAATACAAATTATATTATATTATATTGTTAATCTGAATGTGCCTCATGCCACTTTAGATTGAATGAGTTGGACCCAAGCTTGAAAAAGTTAAGAACCTCTGCTGTAAGAAACTGTCATATAGACATTACATTAGAAGGCAGCAGTAACAATCTTAACAGTATGTAGTATAAATCTTTTCCACCCTTATGTGAGTCATTCTACAGTTTGACCAGTTACAGTCCTGCTGACACGGCAAAGCACAGCTCTGCGGTACATCAGATCAAACCGAGGAGGAGAAAAGACAAGAGAGGACTGTGATGAGTGGGAGGAAAGAGCAAAAATCTGAGAGGTTAGAGCCAGATGGGGGTTAGTGAAGAGCAATATTTTTTAGTTACCTTGAAGGTGTTAAATCATTATTTTTCCTGCATTCAAAATGTCTTAGATACATTTCTCGAGTTGAAATATAAGGACAAATGCAACAAAAATCCCAAAGAGAAGCTCGTACTTCAATGCTTTGGAATTCAGAAARCTCTTCTCTCGGATAGAATTCATAGCAGGTTTAACCTGAAATGACCTCATCTTCCTGTAGTTGGATTAGAGCGTGTGTGTTTTTTGTAACTCGAGTAAGAAGTTTCACCTTGGTTGTTTTTTTTTTTTTTGTGACATTTGCCCAGAGACAGAAAAATACTAATGTCTATATGYTGACAAACGCCTGAAGTGCCGTTGGGGTGGAGTCTGTAGTCATCAGAGAAGCAAGGGGACGGAGCCGTTGAGGAGAAAAATAAAGCTTCAGACCATAAATCCACCCCTCCAGTTGACCACCCAGCATTAAAAGGACATGTCCTAAATCAACACACCAAGAGGAGACAGCTGGACTTGAAGGGAAGCATTTGCATGTTCCCTCAAACATTCCTGAGAGGTGAACGGACTGTTCAACCAGCTTCCTTCGCTGTGATGAGGTAGAGCCCACTGGCTTGTTCCCAAGATAAACCTCTCTTGTAAACTATTAAAAAAAGCAAGTCACTTTAAAGGTATTTAAAGATGACCAGCTTTAAATAACCACAACAGTTTCTCCTGGACAGTCTTACAGACAGTTTAATTATTTAACATAAGGCAAGATAAGAACGTGTGGAAGTAAAGAGGACGCCACCAAGCTTAAAATTAGCCTTTCCCAATTGTCATCTCACTCAAAGAAAACCTGTTTTCTAACAAAAAAAAAAGAGTCATTGACATGCAATCGCCTTCAAACACATTCGCCTGTCAGTTTTTACCGCTACTACTCACACACACACACACAAACTTGCTCACACACAGACCAAACATCGTCCGACACACAAACAGACGCCCACACGCATACACACTTTTTAAGCCCTCGGCTGGCATCAGCTGTCACACAACCTGTCTGTGAGAACTAAGCAGAGACAGACGCTGTCAACTTAGAGTGCCTCAAATGCCCACATCCAGCCAGGCAGAGGAGAAATCAAGCCCGTCTCCTAGTATAATTTGCGCTAATCCTTCATGGAAGATAGTGAAGTCTATGGCATATCTGCCTAATAGCATCAGTCACCGGCAGGTTCTAATCTCATATTTAGACCCATTTCCATCACGGACTGACGACAAAAGCACCAGCACAAAGTGTGATTACCTTCTCTTTTTTTTTTTTTTACATTTCTGCATGACTTCACTCCTGATAATAGTGATGGTGATGGATGGAGGGAGGGTGTTAAAAAAGTGGAAGCAAAATCTTCTTGGTTCTTTTCGTAGTTCTGCAAGAAAGAAGTTATTTCAGGTGACGGCAAAAGACAAGTGGGCAGAAAGAAAAAGTTGGGGGTGAAGTGTCAGAAAGTAAGAAAAAGTGGAGGTAAAGAGAACTAAACCCTTTCAGTCAAGAATCCACACAGACCCTCGTCCTCTCATCTTCTCGCATGCACAGCATCACGTTTAGACTCTTCTTTGCAAAGTGTTTACAACCAGTGGTGCTGCCCTGCTCTGCTGGCTGCTTTTCCATGTGCATTTGAATGCTGACTGGAGAGAATCCCTCTCTTTCAGACAGCTCCATAAAAGAAGACACACACACAGTGAGGTGTCCTTTTAGCCGAGAGGGGCTGCCCGAGGACAGGGAAGCACCTCTACAACTGCCGTTGCACTTAAAACTCTCAGGACACAGTGATGTGCCGAGCCTCAATGAACAGTGATGGGTTATTTTAAAAGATTATAAAGAGAACAGAAACAAATTATACAAGTGTTGGACTGAGAAGTCTTTCAGTGGTGTGTATGTGTCGGAGAATAACCTGGCCAAAAGAAAAACACAAAAAAGAAGGATAGGAGGCATGGTGAGCCTAATGAAGCTGTAAATCATAGTCTAATGAAAATGGACTATGAAGGGGAATCACATCAGAAAAGATCAATGTAGACACCCACACACACACACACACACACACACACACACACA
>NW_013952456.1:538406-542409 GCF_001266775.1 Austrofundulus limnaeus
GGTGGGAGGAGGGGAAGGAAAGGAGGGAGGGTTGAGTGTTGGAATGAACTCTCTCAGGCTTTGTGGTGCACGTTTCCCAAGGCCCCCGCCTGGCCCCTTTGATAAATGACACATGTCATTCTGTCAGCTTGTGACACTGCAGCTGGGAGGCCCGGTGATATATGGCTCTGCTGAAAAAGGAAATCAACTTTTTTTCCCCTTCTCCCTCTCCCTCTGTGTCTATCCCCCATCTTTCTTTCTTTCATTCTTTCTTTCACTCCTTCTCCCTCCCTCCTTCCCTCAGCCCAGGCTGAGTGCATGGCCTTTTTATATAAGGATTTAGGTTTCCTCTGGGCCAGTGAGCCCCCCCCCCCCCACACACACACACACACACACACACACACACACACACACACACACACACACACACACACACACACCTGAGTAACAAGAAGATACAAACACTTGCCAAACTTCCCAGATGGGGCAAACGTAGAAAGGGAAAATCAAGACCATTAGATTGAACGCAATCTTTTATTTAGAAACTTAAAATGATTCCCCAAACCCACTGTAAAATCTATTAACCTCCACTGCTTCCCCCTCCCACCACACTGCCCTGCCAATGAGCGCACAGTCCCACCTCCTTTGCTTAGTCCTGCTCATCTGAATAATATCTGCTGTGATGAATGGCACCATAACTCTGATATCCACAATCAATCTCTGCTTTAAGGACACATCCATCTTCTACGATGCTGAATTGTGTGGCGGGGGAGGGGTGTCAGAAAAGGGGTTGGGGTGCTTGTCTGACTTGGATGAAAGGTGGTGCAAAGGAAGGGCTCATAGGTGCTGATAGAGGGAAGGAGAGGTCTGGTGTGTTTGTGGTGGAGGCGCTGAGTGATGTTTGCTCACTTTATCAACACAAATGAAAAAGAATGTGTTTTGTTCAGTCTTCTGCACAAACAAGCACACAMACAGAGGTGAACAGATGTGAAAAAATTAAAATAACAGGCCACGAACAATTTAAAACAGGGATTTTATTTTGGCAACGCCAGTGTGTGGTCTTTCAAAGTCCTTAGAACAAAACGTATCCGGTGTTCTTTATCTCCTGTTTCAGAGTAAGTACTTTCTTAGCTCAACAACAAATATTGAATAACATACAGTTAGAGGATGTGACGGACACACACTGATCAGCTGAGCAAATCTAATTCACATCCAGAGAGTTAGCATTGCTGAAGTAGAAGCTACTGAAGTGTTGCTGTTGTCCGTTATGACGAGCTCTTCTTTCGACATGTGCAGCACAGAGCAGACTGAGCTGAAGATGAGATATTTTTCTGAAAGTTTGCAGCGCTCCTTCATAAACTGTTTAAAAATATTAAACTAAAGAAATGTGAGGCAACATTTCAGGTTGCCAGGTTTTGAAACTCACAGACTCAAAATAGTATTCTTGTATTTCCACCACTTTGCTCTCATTTTGGCTACTGCCAACACTATGATTTAATCTACAGAAGTACATTTATTAAATGAAGATGGGAGATTTAGGTCAGTTAATTACTTATTGGCATGGTTTTTAGACTTGGACATCCACGGCTGCAAAAATACAATGTTTTCTGTCAGGAGAGCTCCTGTGCAGGTTTTCAAAATACAGCTCCAGTATTCTAAAACTACAGACACTAAAGTGACATAGTTTTAAGATGCCTGCAACAACTCTGCAACTAAATGGAGAAAAAACATGTTGCACAAACATTTAAACAAATCAAAGTGCCATGAGTGCAAGCTTCAGAGGACCTTGAAAATATTAAGCGACATTTTGTAGACTCACTCATGAACGCCTTATGCAAACCTGTCTTCATTACTTGCAGCCCAGTGAGATGCTGACTTAAAGATAAAAGGGCAAAAGGATGATTAAGATTTTGTTTTTGTATTAAAAAACATGTCAATTTTGGAATTAAAGAGTCCCAAACCTTTTGAACATCGCAGTCAACTTTAACCTGTCAATAAGACAGAAAATTACCCAGTATGAGTAAAAACATCCATGCATGGATTCACAACAATGACCATGTGTCAGGATGGAGGGGGGAGGGGAAATATTTAGTGAGCTGTGGGTGGGTTAAAGAGTGAACTATCCATGACCTGTTCGAAGGGTCACTCCTTGKTGACACCGCCGCTAAATATTCTTCTTAATGATCTACCACGTCTTTTAACCCCCGCAGACAAAGCAAATGAGCGTTTCATTGTCAGGAGAGCTCCCCCACATCGTCCTCTGGTTTTTCTTTCCCTCTCTCATCCTCTCACCCTCTCCTTGTCTTGGCTCACCACCTCAATCTGCCCGGTGTTGAATTTTTGAATAATTAAAATGGAGGATTCCACCCAGAGTTCTCCAGCTGTTCCTGAACCTGTCTGCTTTGCCAGAGGACTGTAGCTGAGTATTACAGACTTTTTCAACAAGAATAAATGTTTTCTGCTATATATTGTGTTAAAAATCCTGTGTGGAAAAAAGAAACCAAGCATTCCTCTGAGACGGATCTGAACAGTACAACTTGGTGCTGCATTGGTTTCTTTGATTTTTTTATGTTTTTAAATGTCCCTATAGTCAATACAAAAGGTGTGCATGTTCACAATCATGGTAAAAGTTCTACTATTTCAACTAGTTCGACTAAATTATTGTAGGGTGCAGTTTCATTTCAGGTCTTCRAGACGTTTGACATTATTTTAGCTGCAATGACTCATAAACCAACTTTTTAAAAATGGCAACCAAAAAGCAAATAAACATCTGTCACCCACTGAGCTATTGACACACTTTTAACATTATGTTTAAATTATACTATACTAATGTCATTTTTAACCCACTTTTCAGTTTCAATAATACAGTTCTAACACCAACGTGATGATCAAAACACAATCACAYTGATCAGCCGAGAGCTGAAACAGGACAATAGCTAAGAAGGTTTTATGAAGATATATTTATTTATTATCCTTATCCACCTCCAAGTAAAAAATAAATCATTGGTTCAGTTTCAAGGTTTCACAAAGATGTTACTAAATGTTAAAATCTTGTTTCAGACATCTAGTCAGTGCTCACTTTTACACCATGTTTAACCCAAGTATAGCGTCAATATTTATGGATATTTTAGGTCGTTTTGAGTCTTTTCAATTGAAACATGCAAACTAGATGTATAAGCTGCACCTATTTCTAATATGAAACAATTATATGATAAATGAATAAATCAATGATGGAGGAAGAGGACGGTATACTGATAACTGATAGCAGAAATGGCCAGAACTGAGTCAACCTGAGGTTGATGATGGCGCACAGAGAGATGGGATTAAAGGTGAGTTGATGATTGATGACAGGAAGTTGGGATTGCAGTCTGAAGTGAGATATCAGCACAAAGAGTAACAGACAGACATGCTGTGACTGGACTGACAGGGTTTACAGTAATGCTCTGTAACATATCAGATTCTCAAATGAGTCAACTATTCAGCAACACAATCTTCAACAAACCATAAGCTTTCTGTTAAACAGATTTTCAGCAGCTACAATAAAGTAAATGGGAGTGTTTGTAGGTGTTTAAAGGGGACAAAGACAAGGAAAACATGAAGAATGATATGAATCAAATGTTGATCAGATCTCTAACAAGGCTTCAGTAAAAAAATGAAGATAAAGGCAGGTTATTACTGAGATCTACATATGTTAATACATTTCTGAACTACTTCATAAAATATCTGCTATTGAACTGTTTTTGAAGAACTTTTCAAATGTTCTTGTAGCCTTCTCCAGGTCAGATTTTTTTTCTTTTTTTTAATATATTTTCTTCAAAGTCGGGCTTTAAGGTGCAGCCGGGGACTGAACTCAGTGGGGTAGCTCCACACAACTGTACACACAGCTGCTGTGAAGACAGCAAACATTACAGGGCTCTTTTTTCGTTCGGCACCAGGCAAAGTGAGTGGGTGTAGTGGTGGTGGGGCTGCAGCGTTGGAGAGAAACGAGGAGGAGAGTGAACAGTGGGGGCGGGCTGTAGTGATG
>NW_013952456.1:543356-550470 GCF_001266775.1 Austrofundulus limnaeus
GTGTGTGTGTGTGTGTGTGTGTGTGTGTGTGTGTGTGTGTGTGTGTGTAGAAATTCCGGTTGGGCAGGATGGCTGGTGTCTCCCACTGGGTCATCTGTCATCCATGTGTCTGACTGGAGTAGGAGCACACACGGCTCTGGAAATGTTGAACGCACTCACACACACACAAACACACACACACGTTCCCACAGGAACTAGGATGAACTGAGGAAAGCATGCCGCACACACAGTTAAACGAGTAGATACAGGATACATGCAAGAGGATAAATATTCACACACTCAAAATGACTTTAGAGCAAATGCCTGCACTATCAATCTTCAAGCAAGCGAAAGAAAAAACAAGAACTCAAAGACACAATGAGATTTTATTTCACCGGGGCAAAATGAATGTAGCCAATGAGCTGCTCTCAAGAGGCCTGCTCTAACCCTCCCTTCCCGGCAGATTAGCCTATCACGGCATCCTATTGACCTCTTTGCTCCACGCGCCGCCCACGCTACGGGTGAGCCAACATAAAGAAAACCTTTCCCTTTTTCAGTTTTTTTAATTTTATTTTCTTCTTCCTTACACATTTTTGTTGCTCTCAATAATCCCATTCTGATTCTTCCTCGTCTTCACTTGCTCTCCTTGTTTCTTTCCATCCCTTCCTTACCCTCCTCCTCGTTTCAACGGCTGACCTGTTCTCAACGCACGGGAGATTTTTACCAACTGGAAAAAATAAAATTAACACATCTCACTCACAACCAAAAGACATCTCCCAGGTGTTGTTTCTCAGTTTACATCTACTTGGAAACAAACAGTTCACACACCACTACAATGGGATCTGAAATCAACTAAATATCTCCTTTAGTTTGTGCCTTTAGGATGTGGCCAGGTGTGGAAAAGCTCCTCGTGATCAGGTGATAGTTCAGTTAAATCAGAGATACGAGGAGTCAGGCCATTGAGCAGCCTGCAAACACACTAATGAAGGAATAGTTGGCTACGTGTTGCTATGGGGACCTACTTTACTGAATGCGTAGAGAAAAAAGGGCATAGATGCCAAAAAGACAGAGGGAGAGGATGAGAGGAAACTGTAAAACCAGGAGAAGCTAGATCGAACAGAACAAAACTGCCTTTTTTTGTCATCACATATTTTGAAACGCCTTGTTGCTGTAAAAACGTTTTAGTGGTGTTTCATTTAACAAGCATTAGGGCTGCAGGATATCAGGAAAACCTGYGATGTGCGATRACRGAGCTTWATATTGTGATGACGATATGACCTGTGATAAATGAACAAATACTGAAATATTCAGTGTTGATGTGTTTCTGCTCTGGATTCAGAACAAAAAAAAAAAAAACCAACAACTAATACATCATTCCAACTGCAACATGACAGTTTTATTTTGAAAAAGTGCAACTAGAGCCAGCTGCTGTGTTAGCAGTGAAACAACAAACTGCGTGTAAACAGTTTAATGACTTTAAAACATCGCCTCCATAAAACATTTTCTGATGCTCTGAATACTGAAAAACGCCCCTTACTATAATGGTTTGGAAATAAATAATAAAAACGTGAAAATAAGTTAAAGAATTTTAAGTAAAAGTTAACTAACTACATATTCTCTCATTGCAGCTGATTTTCTCCACTGTGGTTCTGATTTGATGTGGGATCTCGGGTCCATTTAAGTTATCAGACTGATGCCGACAAAACACAGAAATGCAAATATCTGAGCCAAACATTTACAGACGTTTATGCAGTTTTTGCGATATACTGCACAGGCAGTTATTGTGGTGATGATAAATAAGCAGTATATTGTGCCGTTCTGACAAAAAAGGCAACATTGGTTTTAGTTTGATCATTTCTAACATTTCTGGTTTTGTAGCATTATGTCATTCTGGTTTTATGATTTCTAAATCAAATTTTAAGGCATGAAAATCCGAAAGGCCCACAGCAAATATATCAGCTGTGTGCACCTTCCAGCAGTAAAATATTCATATCGGGTTGTTTTTTTAATTAAAAYGGTAAAGTGTTTGAACTCCAACTGAAAAGAGCCTGCTGCTGTAGAAAACAAACAAAAACTGCACAGTCCAGACTGCGGCCACCTGGGGGTCATGACCTGCCTTCGACCCCGTCGGATGAGCGTTCTGGCTGGAGGGCTGAGTGCAGAGGGAAGGAGGAGTGTGTGTGTGTGTGTGGGGGGGGGGGGTGCTGTGTGACTCTACTGAAGGGCCGACACATTTATAAATGCCAGAGGGCCCTCACAATGCTGTCAGCGGCACAAGCGTAACAACTTTGTGAACGCGTGTGCGTGCATGGCCATACAAAGGATAGTGGTAGGTTGAGTCACCTCTGGTAGTGCCCCACCCACCCCACCCCCACCCCTTCGTTAACAAGCTGCCTCTGTAACCCACAGGATGTTGCTGTACACATGTAAACAACAAACAGAGTGAAAGCAGCCACTGGAGCAACACTCCTGCCTCTGRTGTCCTTCAGTGTGAAGACAGAAGTCACTCAGGATGTTTTGGGTTTTTGTTTAGTCTCTTTTTCTTTGAGCAGTTTTTCTCCAGATCACAGCTGGAGTACAGGAAGCAAAAGACGGAGCGAGGAAATGAGGGAAGCAGTACGACAGAAGGGGCAGTGTGTGGTGGGCAGGATCTCAGGTGGGGGCTGTGCTGCTGTTTGAAGGCAGTGACTCCGGACTCCAAGGTCAGCTGATAAACACCACATTCACAAGTCCAGAACAGAGGACAGTGGAGCTTCTGCAACCCCCCCCCCCCCCCCCCCCCCCCCCCCCGCTTCCAGTTCCCCCAATCAGAGGCAAGCATTCGCCTCAATTAATCACTGGAATTGTTACACTATGGTAATACAGAAAACAATCTCCATGATCACACGCACAAACAAAATTTCAAATTGCTATCATCCATCTCACCTGCCCCTGTTAAAAGCATAAGAGTAGAGAATGGGGGGGTGCAGATGGGGGTTGAGTGCTGAACCATTCAGTGGTCTCCCTCCACCCGCTCCGGTTTACAGGTCTGGCTGGTGGGATGATGGTGAAAAATTAACGGCAGGCAGTCAAACAAGTGCAGGTGCTAGCGTGAGGGGGAATCAATGTGTGGCAACCACGGCAGGAGCAGCTATGTAAAACACTTGCCTTAAGTCAGCCGCATCCGGTTAATATTTAATCCCTCCATCCATTTCCACAAGGAGCGCTTCCCTCTTCGCTTTAGCTGCCGTTTACTTTGATTACACACAACCGTTTGGGCTGGCTGGGCTGGGGTTGGATGGGCAGTGGGGGGAGGGGGAGGGGAGCGGGGTGAAGTTGGACTGATAAGAGAGAGCACGTTGAGGTGATTTGCATGAAGATGGAAAAATATTCTCAGGTTTGATAATCGCTAAGAGCGGTCTAAAGCCAGAGAGAGACAGAAAAGAATGAAAAGAGGAAAAAGGGAAAGGGGGAGGGGAGTGGTTGTTGTGATGAGGAAGAGGAAAAATGGAGACTAGAGCTCTGGAAAACAAACCAAATTTCACTCTGAGGGGGTTGCCTTATTTAAAACAAGAGATATGCAAATTAAGCAGGAGTAGAATGAGAAGAAAACACTGATATTATCTTTCTGGGTTTTTTTTTTTTTCTGTGGCAAATGATTTCTAGGGAAACAAAAATCCAAAAGTGTAACTCCCAAGTGAACATGCAAATTCATCTGTGTGTTCCCAGGGAGCGATCTGTGCTCGCTCTCATGTGGCTTTTTTATGTTGCTGTTTTTTTCTGCTACCTCCTTGAACCAAACGAAGCTCCACGTGTTTACACTGCAGCAACGCTGAAAATTGCATTTATTAGACGATAAGTAAAGTGTCAACAGCATGGCACAGAACCGTATAATAACTTCAAAATTAATAAATTTTATATAATATGACATAAGAGTATTTTGTGATGAATAAATAAATAAAGCTAAAGAAATTTTACACACCATCAAAATATGGTTACTTCAGTTTCACTCATATAACACTTTCTGAAGCAACATGTTAAGATGTAAACTCTCAAAAAGACTGAGGATATACAGATAAATCACTAAAATTAACTTTTTTCTCTCTCTGTGTGTGTGAAGTCAGAAACCAGTCGAGCCCAAAAWGTGTTTGTCAGCCAGAAGGTTTAGTGGTAGTGGAGCCTTCAAGTTGTGATGCAGCAACTGTTCATTTCTTTCAATCGTTGGCCACAACTMCTCGTTTTACAACATGGAATAAAGCCGACTCTCAGGGCGGGTAACGAAGAGGCAGAGTGTAAGTTAGTCTGCCGACGCTGCACAAAACAAACCACACTGTGTTCAAACTGGACCCAAATACTTCGGAACCTGCAGAAACGACCCGATATGAAACGTGTAATAAAGGGAACTGGTTTTATTTGTTTGTTCTTTTTTCCACAAGGTTAATTTTTTTSGCAAAGTGGAAGACCCCAAGAAGGGTCAAGGTTTCTACTTTTAGAGACTGACACAAACCTCACCCGCTTGATCAACACACTCACAACTACTGATGAGCACGTGGATCAGAGAGCGAGGGTCTACAGGGCCTTTGACAAAAACTGACAAGGATACGGTGTTGTTTTTCCTCACATGCCGACAGCTGGACAAGAGGGTGGGTGGGGCGAGCTGTAGGGATGGAGGGGCATGTGTGCGGGTCCGGAGGGGCGCTCGGCCGGCCAGGCAGTAATTCTTAATTGACACCTGTCAGGATAATGGCGGCAGTCACAGCTGTTGTGGGAGAATTTCTCCATCGTCCTGTTCATCTGTCAGCTTTAATACCCGTCCTAAATGTCCCAACACACACACACACACACACACACACACACACACACACACTATATCCACATTTTAGCACACCACTTTTCCTCATCTGATCTGTCAACGCACAGAAAAAACAGATCCAAACACCTCTCTGATGCTGCTGCTGGCCCTATCAGGAAATATCATTTCTCCTTTAAATCTCATTCATTTATCAGCCTATAATCAGAAAACTGATCGATGCATGTATAAAAACAAAGACAACAGAGAAACCCCCTCCTCAGATCCAATCGCTACCTAACTCTGATGAAGCATGTGATATAAAATATAAATTTAAATGTACATTTTTTTTTCAAGCACATTTTTACGCACTTTCCTTTTCTTTTCTTTTGGAGTGTTTAACCAGAGGAGAGTGGGCGGGGGTGAATTGAGAAACAAGCTGGAGAGATGGAGAAGAAACAGAAAGAAAGAGAGAAGAGATGAAAGGTACGTAAAAGAGAGAGAGAGAGAGGAGGAGACGTTGAGGAAGAAGAGGCGAAGAAGAAGAGGGAGGAGTGTGCATGGGCTGGGGGTCCCTGGATAGGACTTGTRCTCTTCTGGAGAGGGCCCATCTCATTTGTCTTGTTTGTTTGTTGGCATCAAAGGGCTGTCTCTCACTCCCTCTGCTAACTGATGTAATGAGTGGGTAAGCTACATGTTTTTTTTTGTTTTTGTTTTTTTGCCTACGCCAAGGAATTCAACAACTTATTAAACAAAATATTCTGTAATTGCTCATCTTTTATTGATAATAGCAACGTGTTAAATTTGACTCTGGCAGACTTTCCCATAGCCTCTCGAGGAGGCACGGCGTTGATCAAGAGAACAAATTTACCCTCAGCAAATCTAATACTTTACTTAAGAAAATTTGAGATATCCATTTTTGTGCCTTAAATCTTGCACGACTGCTTCTCTGGAACGTTTCCTCTCTTATCTTCCTCATGTCTCAAACTATGTACCAAATGTGGGAAAATAAATAAATAAACATATCAMCAGTTTTCCATTAATGAGCTCTTAAAGCCTTACATCTCTGCTGCGGACGCTTAACAAAATGTAATTACTCAGCACAACACCACTATTACATAGTAATTAAGCTCACTACACAGAGCGCTGATAATACTGATATGAAGCAATTCATTAAAGCTTCTTTTTWATCCCTCTCTAAAATCCTTTCAAAAAGTTAAGAAAGAGTTTGTTCTACTGCTGCAACACTAAAAAACGAGAAGAAAAAAATCTTTATTTGGGGGAAATTGTTTTTCTATGGCAGTCAGGAGTAAGACTGCTTGTCAGCGCGGTCCCAGAGGGCTGCTTTCTATCTGTTTCAGACTTGATTTTCTCAGACTTGGATTTTTTTTTAAATCCCATGACTTGCTGGTGTTTTTATGTGCTGCAAGGCAGGCAACAAAGCACATCTGGCTGCTTTAATGATATGATTTCCCATCATACTAAGCCACCTCCATTATGACCTCCCACAGAGACACGCTGGCTGCACTTAAGCATTACGTTTAGGTGTGTTTCTGTCTGTCTGTCTGTCTGACGGTGTTTAGAGTTCCTGGTGCATGTGTGTGTTTTAAGTGCAGCGAGGGCAACCGTCTGCGAGCGATGGTAGCAGCATGCCCCGGGGGCGGCTTTTACTGAGAATACCTGAAAACGAATCAGAATATGATCAAACCAGGGTGTTACAGCTGTAGTGTAGGGCTGCGCGATGTACCCAAAACATTCTCAGAGTAACAAAGTATTGCAAAGAACTGCTTGGACTGCAATGAATCCCAGACTGTTATATTCCCAGTGCCAGGCGTTCCAAATATATTTGGCCAACTCAAATGCCAACACCTGGTTGTGACGCGATGAAACAAACAAAAACAATAAAAAGTGAGTGAGAAAAATATGAGTTTATCACAACTCAACATCGATACTAACAATGCAATCCCAATGATTCTTTTCTCCAACCATTATGTAAACTAAATATATATATATATATTTTAATTGTTTAAGAGTAACCATTTTAATTTTGGGATTTTTTTATCCACAAATAAATTGAAAACTGTATTTTAATAATGTTCTTAGATTTTTACACACAAGCACACACACAAAAAAAAATTTAATAAAATAAATAAAAGGGGAACTAATGGTTATTCAATGCCAGCAGGTTGAGCGTGTGTGACCTCTGATTGGCCAGAATCCCACATGTGAATTTAACCGTCAGTTTTGATGGAGTGATGCAGGAGCAATGGTGGCTTTCAGTCAGGTTCACTGATACTACCTGGCATCTACTATACCGTCAAAGCTTCTAGCTCAGTCTGCCACACACACACACACACACACACACAC
>NW_013952456.1:550548-555422 GCF_001266775.1 Austrofundulus limnaeus
GTGATGGGAGGCTCAAACACACGCAAAAAAAGGGGGAAAAACTTCAACAGAGCGTCTAGATTTTTTTAAATGTTGTTTTTTTTTTAATTACATGAGTGTGTTGATACATGAAGGGGCTACAGAACAGGTCTGAGTCACGTGTGTCATTAGAAAATAATAAAATAAAATGTTAATAAATCTCTCACAACAGCTAAAAATGTCCACCCTTACAAGCAGCACGTTGAAAGGCTGTGGTCGCAGGACTTTCATTGAGCTACAGCCCACCATGAATAAAAACACGGTCTGAAAACATTGTAATAAAAAACAAAAAAATTCTGACACAAGATGGGAAGGATGWCAAGGTGGGTCTGGCCTGCTTTTACAAGCTCATAAGAACGGTGGGAGTGTGGACAGCACAGGGGTATGAGGGGTGTGGGTCACTGAGGTCATTAACGGGCATTGTCTCTCCAGACATGATTAGTCAGGTAGCAAAGTCCATTTGTCACCTGCACTGGCAAATTGAGTTGGTGCTGCACTGGGGGCTATGGGGACTGTATAATATCAACTTGATTACATCAAGGCAGCTGCGGACTTGACACCTTACTGAATTTGTCAGCATTAATCGTTAGGGCCTGTCACAAATCCATCAGCTTCACAGATAATTAGGGCTCTTTCTAATGAAGCCAACGGGAAGCAACCTTACATCCCCCACCACAACCACTCTTTACACACACACACACACACACACACACACACACACACACACACACACACACACAGCCTTATAATTAACCAACATGTTTCAAAGAGCAGCAGCGACTATCTGATCTGCACTTCTTCCTCTATTCAAGCCTGCCTCGAATGAAAAGCAGCACCATTCCTTTCTTTTCCCTGCTTGCTCGTGTTGTCGTTTTCATCCTCATCACCTTAAAAAAACTAATTGTTTACTGGAGAGCTTCAGCTGCAAGCATCACAAAAGATATGTGCACTAATAAATATGTACAGACTTAAACTTGTGGACTTTTTTTTAACTTTCTTTAAATCCTGTTTTTTTTCCCCCTCTCAGAGAGTGGATTTTAGTTTGAAAACATTTTTTTAAAAAGGAAGTGTGACGTCTGTTACTTTTGTTTTAGCTGTAGGATTGTTTTATAAAGACAGAAAGAACAGTGTTCCAAAATAATCCAGAAAAGTTCACACACACACACACACACACACACACACACACACATTTTTTTTTTGTGGTGGGGAGGGTTATATGTCAGGCACTAGACAGGAAACATCAGAACCATTAGTTATAACATGTTTCACATGATGTATGCCTACAGCAATTTGGGTACATTTTCATTGCCTGNCACACACACACACACACACACACACACACACACATTTTTTTTTTGTGGTGGGGAGGGTTATATATATACGTATGTGTATATACACACACATACTATTGTGATGCAATTTTTAAAAACATTGCATCAAATTCTTTCCATAAAATTTTTGCTATTATTTTAATAATTCTCTTTTTTAATTAAGCAAAAATAAATTGAGGAGAAAATGATTTTTTTTTGTAGGGAGCTCCCTGAGATGTTGATGCAGTGACATTTTAAATCACAGAATCTATAAAACTGGTGATAAAACTCTGAAACCTGCAGTTTGAAATGCTTTTTCTGGAGGGAGAAGCTAGTTTTTTTGTCTAAAATGAAATGCAACATATCAAGTATTAATCTAGGACTAGTTTGCAGTGAGAACTAAAAAGACTTGTCCAGACACATCCACTCACATTGTTCTGTCTGCTTGCTGGTTTCCATGCAGGGACACGGTGAGCCAGTTGCTCAGAGAAGCCACAGGTCAGGTTTGCTCCCAGTCAGTGTGTGTGTGTGCATTWGTTCTTTTCTAGTGGGAGCCTAGAGTGGAGGGCGACATCTCTGACCGACCCCCCGTGTTCGCTGGAGAATGGAAAACATCCCGTTTGCCAAACTCTGATTGAGCATTACAACCTGTGATGTCCACGGCCCTCAGTGGACAGTGGGATGGATCAATGCTGTGTGTGTAGGTGTGTGTGTTTTGTGAGAGGGAGGGATCACAGCCATGTCACGGTTTTTTTATGTCTCCATCTAAATGCAAGAACCCTAACGGGAGCTACTCTGCTCCCATCGTGGTCGCCCTTTTCCCCACCGAATTGCTTCGCCGAAACCTCCACAACTCTTCCTCTTTAAACAAATAAAAAAAGTACAAATAAAAATCGGAATCCTTGCTTCTCAGCGTGGGCCGAAAATCTCACAAAAACCAAAAGAGGAGATGAAGAGCAACCGGTTGAACGTTCTCCATCCTCCTCCTCCTCAGCATCATCATCAGCTCCCTGCTCCAAACGATAAAACCTGCTGAGTTCAAAGTCCTCGTCGGCTGGGCCTCCTGTTCCACCTGCTTTGCGCCTCATATTTCAAAATCTCTTTAAAATTCTGTAACTGTCTTTTGTTCGCCGCAGTTGTTAATGCCTGACTTCAAAGGCTCGGCCTCATTAGCACAGAGGTAGAAACCCCTGTCACTCATTTACATTTGTTTAAAGGCTGCAGGCAGACAAGAAGGGGGGCTGGAGAGAAAAAAAAGTCCAGATCCAAACCACTAGAAGTCAACCTTGTCGGTCCTCTGCCAGCATCAGCTGCAAACACCTTTTCTGCTTTAACTTCCTAATTACACTCTAATGGAATCTAATGTACAAAGTAGGGTTTTAAGTTATTATTTGTCCTTTAATTTGAACCAACATTACTGTTTAATAGTGAGCATTTCATTTATATTAGATTTTCGACTTTTAACTTTTTGTTCTTGTCAGATCCTGGTTGTGTGAGAGAGGAACGGCTTCCCTTCATGGAGGGGTTTTATTGATGTTTATCAGAGATGAACAGAACAAAGAGTGCCACATGACAGGCGATCAATCACACATCAAACCAAGAATGACAATCCTCTAATAAATCAGGAGAAAAACTGTCTGTCCTTCTTTTCCAACTCAATTATTCATCATTACTCACTTTTGAACCTCAAAAACTCCCTTTTATCCCCCAGAACATGCCATTTAGTTTTTCYCACTACACCTATTAAAACTTTCCTGGCAAAAAGGACAGAGGAGTTAAAAMAAGAATAATAAAAATTAAGTGAAGGCGTCATTTTGGGAGTGTGTGTCAAAACAAAACAATTGTTTTCAACCTTWAAAATACTAATATTTGAATGCCAGCATGCGTGATGTGGAGGGAGATGGTTTCATTTTAAACAGAAAGAAGTTGGTGGTGAGGAAGAGGGGTGGAGGGGAGGGGGGATACCTGCTGATCGACGCGGCTCTTGCTGCTTTCTCCTCGGCATAGTGACCGTCACGTTCCACGGAGCTTCTCATGCAGAAATTACAAACAAATCAAGTCTCTCAGTTTGGAAAAAAAAAATCATCCCGAAGGAGAGAGAAGGTGTGGAGGGATGGGGAAGTGTGGAGGTGGAGGTGGGGGGCCTTTAAGTGTCTTTTCGAACTGGCTGGAGGAAACTGGGAAACGATCAGGAGGGATTCGGCCAGCAGCTCCAAACACCCCGGTGCCCATCAGAAGTCATCTTCCTTCATCTCTCTCATGGCAAGATTTAAAAAAATAAAAATAAGAAACACGAGCAGCAAAACTACTGAAGTTTCAGTTCACCCCTGRAAAAATAAATAAACAAATAAAACTTCTCTCTTCAGTCCTGTTTGGAGTTAAGGGGTAAACAGTTTGCTGCGTCTGTTGACGCACGCCAAGAGAAATTATTTCACGCAAATAAGTCCAACTAAATGAGTCAAACATCCGCGTGTTTCCATCTTTTCTCCTGCCACACACCTAAAGGAGAGAGAGAGAGAAACAGAGAAAGACAGGGACAGGCATTAGATGGGTTCATGTCAGCCCGGATCCAGCCTCAGCAGTCCGGCGCAGACTTTCACCTCCCTCCCCTCTCCCCACCGAACAGACCCCACAGACAGCAGGCTTCCTCTCCTACTTACGGTTTAAGAGTCGTGAGAAAGATCTCAGCCACTCATCTCATCGCATCTTTTTTTTTTCTCTTTTTTTTTTTTTTTTTTTCAGGACGGGGTGGTTGTTGATGCGATGAAAAAGAGAGGAACAAACATCCAAAGCTTCGCCCTCTCCCGCCCCAGAAAAAAAAAAACAAGAAAGAAAAACCACCCGATCAGATCGACGCGAAATGAAGAATATTTGTCTTCAGATGAAAAGAGGTGGTTTAAAGAGAGAGAGAGAGAAAAAAAAGGTGTGGAAAGTCCAGGAGCGATGTGAGGCGGTGGATCTGGAAGCTGTTTCAGACAGACTCAACTGATCGACAGACGCATCGAGTGGCTTTTCCTGCTACATTTTTACTCCTCCCCTCTCCGCCAGCGTCAGCCCTGACAGAGGAGCTACCTGTCAATCTTTTTAATTGTCTTGTTTTCTCCCACCCCCTATCTTTTCCTCTCCCTTTGCTTTTATAACCTCCGACGAAAATTAAAACGAGGACACACACACACACACACACAAAATTTTATCTAAACCTATACTTACAAGTTAAAATGTTATCTGTAGTTTCAGTGACAGAGTGAGGGTCCTATAGAAAAGACACCTAAATATCTAATAGTCATAATTCATAAAAGAGCAGATGGTAACACACCTCCAGGAAAGAGAAAAAATATTTAAGGAAGCACCAATGAGAGCTTCGGTCCAGGTGTGCACACTTTTTTACACAACACCGGTGTTCTAAATGAGTTGGGTGATAGTTTTAATTCTACATGTTGGGTTAAAGTAGCTCTTGTTGATTTAGTCGCCTGTGTGTGTGTGTGTGTGTGTGTGTGTGTGTGTGTGTGTGTGTGTGTGTGTGTGTGTGTGTGTGTGTGTGTGTGT
>NW_013952456.1:563283-569567 GCF_001266775.1 Austrofundulus limnaeus
GTGTGTGTGTGTGTGTGTGTGTGTGTGTGTGTCATTGATTTGTTTCACCTTACTAGGAAGTGTTGTGTCCGGGAAGGGGAGGGACTCCCGACAACTCAGGGGCGCTGCTGTGTTTTCCGAGCTGCGGAGTGCGGCTTTTTAATCCCGAAAACACCACTTTGTGCTGGTTTTAGCTACAAGAACAAAGAGTTGAGCTACAAATCAAAGCGCCTTTTTTTTTCTTTCCCTCCAATCGTTTCAAAGGCAAGCTAGCTCCTGGCCTGGCACGCACGTGCGCAATGAGAGCCTGTTTTTAAGCTAACACCCTCGAAGCTCGCGAGTGGAGTTTGAACTTTGTCATGTCCAGCCTCTGGCGGACAACCAGCCGAGCGGCGCGGCTCGTCGCCAGACGCGGTCTTTGGGGAGTTCAGCCGCGGCGCCTGATCATCGACACGTCCTACTCGGCGCACTTCATGGATTTCCAAGGCGCCTCCATCGCGAGCAGCATGAAGAAGCTGGTCGTCACCGAGCTCAGTCCCAGGTTCCGAGAGGCCGTTTCAGCGCGCACCGTTTCCGTTCCGACACCGGGAGACGCCGAGCTGCTCGTCAGAAATCGGTAAGTTGTTTGACACACACACAAAAAAAGCGAGTGTGTTCGGTGTGGATCAGAAGTTGCGTTAAAAAAAAAAGCTTTCCTCTTACCTCTGGGCTCACCCTGCGATCATCTTGAGATGGTAAAAAATCCGTGAGGATTAAACGCTGCGCTGTTAGTCCAAGTTCCGCCCTCCCTCCGTTTGTCCATCAATCCATCTGCCTCCCTCCCTCTGTCCTCTGGTCTCTACGTCACCAACCTGCGAACAGAAAGTCGTGGGGGGCTCAGACTGGCACCAGAGAAGGTGCTGCTGATGGAGGAGGACATGGCAGCAGATTAAACCACAATACTGAGTCGACACGAAATAAACATCATTTAGGAACAAATAGGTTTTTGAAAACACTGTGTGTGTTTTACATGAAGTTAAAACCACAACCTGCTACACACTGACCAACCTGGATTACAAATAAAATTAATTTTTATTCAGACTGAATGCCAATGAACCTTTGTTTAGTGAGCAACATATTTACAAACTTATGTTCCTTTTTGTACTTTTGAGCAGAAACTTTAATGTAATTAACAATAATAATCCATAGGTGAACAACAATTTAATATTTTTATAAATATGTAGTTAAAGAAAACAGATTTCATCAACTGTTTTAGTCAGAGTAGCAAATACTTTTAGTTATATGATCTGTGCATGTGTTTGTACGTATGTAAAGGTAACATACAGCTGGTAATATCTTCAATATTTTCTTTTATTATTTTTATTAAAGAGAGGCTCAAAAATATTTTGTCTTCAGTTTGCAATACCTCCAAACTGTTTGGAAGTGTGATGTTTGTCATGTTTTATTGACATTCTGTATTTTGCTGCTAACATTTTCTCACTTATTCCTGAACTTTCTTTACAGCCTCTTAACATATTCCAAACTGTTTATTTCTTTTGTTTTTAAGTTGTTGTTTAAACAGAGAGTGACTTAAGGTCTTAGTATTTACAGTTCTGCACATCCGCTTTAACAATCCCACAGTGCGTCTCAGTGAGGATGGAAAAGAAGTCAAAGTGTTTTGTCAGATTATCTTTAGCCGTATATAAACTGCAGGAATACACGCTCAAAGTGCACGTGTGACGTGCACCGTAATGAGGCGCAGCACGCGCGCCGTTCTGAAAGACACTAAATGATTTATTTATACATTCCTTTACAACAGATTTGTTTCCAGCGTCCTCCAAAAGCAAAGATGAAAACGGCTGCTTTCGTGTTGAGGCAAGAAGCAACTGTTCTGTGATTTAGTTTTKTTTTTTTTCAAGTGTAGTTTGTTGTGGGTGTCTCTGAAGACAATGGATTATGACATCAAGCCGTGTGTTTTGTGATCCGAGTCTTTCCCCGTCAGAGCAGGACTGTTGTGTTCAGGAAACAAACGGAGCTGAGTGTGTGTGTCTGGCCTCTGAAGCACGAGGCTCATGTCTTGACCTTCGTGCAGGATTCTCAGGAACTCCACGAGCCGCCGTATCGCGATGCAGCTGTTTCACCGCCTCGCTTTTTTAACCTGCAACTCTTTGTGTGTCTCTTTTCAGCTTTGTGGGGATCAACGCTTCTGACATTAATTACTCGGCGGGCCGTTACGACCCCTCGATGAAGCCTCCCTTCGATGCTGGTTTTGAGGGGATCGGCGAGGTGGTCGGCCTCGGCCTCAGCGCCAGCTCCCGTTACACCGTCGGCGACGCCGTGGCCTACTTCAGCAGCGGCGCGTTCGCCGAGTACACGGTGGTTCCGGTCAAGGAGAGCGTGCCCGTTCCCTCGGTGAAGCCCGAGTTCCTCACCCTGCTGGTGAGCGGCGCCACGGCCTACATCGCCTTGAAGCGTCTGGGTGACCTGGCCAAAGACGAGACCGTCCTGGTGACGGCAGCGGCAGGAGGAACGGGTCAGTTCGCCGTGCAGTTTGCCAAACGTGCCGGCTGCCACGTGATCGGGACTTGTTCTTCCGACCAGAAAGCAGCCTTCCTGAAATCCATCGGGTGTGACAGGCCCATCAACTACACTAAAGAAGATGTCGCTAAGACGCTGAGGGAAGAGTACCCAAAAGGCCTAGACGTGGTGTACGAGTCAGTCGGAGGCAGCGTCTTAGAACTGGCAGTGAACAGTCTGGCTAATAAAGGCAGGCTGATAGTGATAGGCTTCATTTCAGGTTATCAGAGCGCATCAGGCGTCCCACCCTTCAGAGGAGGAACTCTGCCGGTTAAACTGCTGCAGAAGTCGGCCAGCGTTCGGGGCTTTTTCCTGCCCCACTTCCTCAGTGACTACAGGGAGGCTCTGAGCAGCATGATGCAGATGTTTGCCAGAGGAGAGCTGGTGTGTGAGGTGGACTGTGGGGAGATGTCGCAGGAGGGGAGGTTTGTGGGCCTGGAGTCGGTTTTCCGAGCTGTGGACTACATGTATGCAGGGAAAAACCTGGGCAAAGTGGTTGTAGAGGTGACGCCTCCAGCCGGGAGGAATAGTAAGCTGTGAGTTAAATAAACGAGCAAAGAAAGACATCATAGCTGAATGCTACACTGCTAATCTGTGCCCAGGAAGAGTCCTTTATTTTCACATGAAGTTTGATTAACAAGCTGATAATGTAATGAATAAACATAATTTAATTAAAAATTGTTTTTAAAAAGAATTTTTTTGCATTCATTGGAGCACAGCGGTCATTAAAACACAAACACATTTTAAAATATTTTCATCATTTCTTTAATTTATCGTGGTCCAGTCCCGTGCGTTAAATTATTTTTAGAACTGCTGCCATAATGTGCTTGCTTTTAGCCCTCTCCAGTACTTTATTCACCATAAATATTTTATGATGAACTTCATTGTTTTCCTAATAGGGGCTTAACGTCGGCGCGAGCCTGTCAGAAGTCAGCGCTGCTCCAGGTGTGCTTGGCATTTCACCGCCTGTTTGTAGCTGACAGAAACAGTAATCACACAATCAATCTTTTCATTCACATGCCCCCGAGCTGCGCACAATAAAATATATAGATTAAAAAAAAAAAAAACAAGTCCAGCTAACCAGGGCTCGGAGTAGAAAGTGTTGTTTTAGCCCCTCTAAGTAAAAACTAAATCACGTTTAATGAATAGTTTTTTTTTTTATATTTTTATTCGTTATTATTTGCTTATAATAAAAAAATTTCCTTTACATAAAAATATATATTTTTACAAAACTCAAAAGCCTTTCTGGGCTCAGAATTTGAAATTATTTATTTTTCTTTAAAGCAGAGCAGAACATACAGAGCGTCCTCTTTTTATTTAAATGTCACAGAAGCGTGTGTGTGTGTGTGTGTGTGTGTGTGTGTGTGTGTGTGTGTGTGTTTTGCATTTATATATGAGATTTCATCTAAAACAAACACCTGTTCCTTTCTGGCAGTGAGGGCGGCGGTCTTCATGCTCTGTGATCCCGTTATTTCCTCGTCCAGGTGGCTACTCAAATATAACACAGTGAAATATGGTTCAGGTGTGACGGCAGCGTGCAGCAAAACTAACGCCGAAGATGCTGCTAATTCTTCAAAAATAGGTGCTTTAATATTGTCTTCATTAGTTCAGTAAGGATGAGCCAACTTTACTAGTTGTTTCCTGTTCATTTTTATTTCTGTTAGTGCGAGAAAAAAAAAAAGTTATCCTGTTTTCAAACCTTTCAGTTCACGTTCTTGTATTGCAGTGTTAGAAATAAATACGAGTTCCACAAATGGCCTATTCCTGTTTGAAACATGGTCAGATTTTATCACGAAAAAGACTTAAATGGACAAAAATTTTTTATTAAATTCAAGACTTGAGACTAATGTTGCGTTCACACTCCAATTCTAATAATAATAATAATAATAATAAATAGTTTTCCAGAGTTTTTGCTCCTCCCAGACCCACACACAGTTTTGGTAAGAAAACCATGACATAAAAAAGCTTAATTCAGAGCTGTTTAAAATATTACTTTACCATGTAGACATGAGAGACAGAGTTTTCTGTCTGCATGTCCACCGTCACTTTGTACCAAATAAACCAAAACACTGGAGCTGTTTTTTCTTTTTTTGTTTTCCGCTTTTTAGTTTGACCGACTTTATTCCAATCATGACCATTTTAATGTAGCTGTTTGTTGGAACGGTGACTATCTTGGACTAAAYTGACAACTGCAATAATAGCTACAATCGTTTGAACCAGACTAATATCTACTTGTATTTTGACACATTAACAACATTGTTCTCACCACCAAGTGGTGCTGCTTGTGTACACTATTTCAGCAGTTTGTTTAGAATTGTGTGAATGGAGAAAAATATCAACAAAAAGAGTATTGAGGGCCTAATAATGCCCAGCCTTAGACATTACATTGAGTTTAACTGTAGCAGGTTTCTGTTTGTTCTTATGTCAGAAGGAAAATCATCTCCAGCTTCTAACACCAGCCGTGCAGAACCCGATGGAGACCAGGACTCCCACAGATGATTCTCTGAATCCAGTACGTCCACGCCGGACTGCAAGCAGGCGGCCGGGGTGTGGCATCCCTGCAATTAACAAGAGAGGCCTCGCCTCTGCGTCCCTCCTGGGGGTCTACCTGTACCGCCGCTGATTAGTGAGCAGTCACAGCCCCAATTAGAGAACACAGGAACCTGAGGAGACAACACTCTGTATTTAATTGGATTGTGTTGCTAAATCGTGGGCCGCTAACTGGCACTGCGCTGAATGAGCGCAGAGCGTAAACAAGACGTTAAAGACAGAGATGGTCTGCTGCTGGTGGAACTGGTGTGTGCTGCTTAAATTCACCTCTAATCAAGAAGCTCTGCCGTCTGTAGTGGCTGTGCTGGTATTTCTCAGAACGATYCATGAACTCAGTTTCAACACAAATACATGTCTGGATATTTATTGATATTTGAGAAAAAAAACCATGTGACAGTGTTAATAATGTCAAAGTAATTGTATTTAATGAAATATTCCAAAAGAAAATAAAATGATGGATTTTTTTCAAGTTTGTATACTTTTAATGGAGGAAGGTTTAATAAGAATTACCGTGCAACAACACAGACTCTTACATCAGATATGGGCTTAAATCACCACTAACTCACAGCTACGTGTTGCCTGTGAGAACTAATAGGAAACCAGAGATTTGTTTTGTTGTGTAACTGCTGATTTAGCAGCATTTCCTTTAACTTTGGACTATTAGCATAATTTTGTAGTCATCACAGAGGCTGCAGTGGCTGATGCTGAAGCTTATTTCACTTCAAGAATGAATATGTTTACATAGCTGATTGGAAAAACTGCTCCTCTTTTTCTGCACTTATTAAAGAAGAAGAGCACGGACTGTTAAAGGGGAATAAAATGCTTAAAGATTTCCCAGTTTTCTTTCCCCCTCTCGCTCTTATATATGTCACGTAACAAAGACATCACCCTTGTAGTGTGGCATGGTAGTCTACCTTCAGGCACCGTAGGGACACTGGCTTTGCTGCTCGGTGCTGCCAGCATCCAGACAGTCCAGTTTCTTTCTCCGCAAGTCAGTCAGGCCCCCTCAACTCCCCAACTCCCAGAGCCCCCATCACTTCTACCTCCGCCTAATTACCAAACCTAAAACCCCACTCAACTAATTAGCCACAGCAGACCCAGGAGCTGTGAGTAAAGGTAAAGAGATGGCTTCATTCAGAAAGGTGTGTGTGTGTGTGTGTGTGTGTGTGTGTGTGTGTGTGTGTGTGTGTGTGTGTGTG